>NC_134455.1:78250188-78850188 GCF_047948215.1 Lycorma delicatula
AAAACAAAAAATAGAAAACTTATACTAACAAAACTGTACAAGTAACTGAATTCTTTATGTCAAAATTGTGTACCTATTTACCTTTTTTTTCTGTGTGTTTGTTTGTTCTTCTGCTCCTCTGGGCCGGCTCAACACTCAACAATCAAGTATTACTCAGCCCAGGGAGTTTCCTTGGGACTCTGATGAGCCTCTCTACCTCAAGCAGTAGATCCGGCATGGCAGGTCGGCTCACCGGTTCCCGATCTTTTCCTTATTTTCATTTTACCTCTGCCCTTTAATCGCTAAGGCCAGGGACACCGGGCCCTGCCCCAGCAGCCGGATTTCGTACCTGCAATTTATACCACTATCTTAAATTAACTGAGTGAAATATCTCACGAGTATATAGATAAACGTTTGACGTTGAATTAATATCTTAAACAATAAATAATATATTTGAAATGAAAGCGGCTCTATTTCTTAATTCCATGTCTTCAAAATTTTCCATTTCTCTAAATATTTTAGGTTTTTAAATACTTTTTTTTAACTGATTTGGGAATACGATAGCCTAATTTATTGTTATTCAAAACCATTTTTCATATCTAAAATATGAAAAATAACATTTTCAATTAAAATTTTTAAAACAAGTAAATAATGTACTCTTTTATGCAACATTATATTGAAACTTAGTATCTTACATATCTATCAATGACGAATTTTATATAAATACCAATATTTTAAACTGTAAAATCAACGAACTAAACTAAAACAGACCTACAACCATTCCTGGAAATAATGGAAATGATGATTGTTAAAGGTTTTATTATTTACGTATTTAGAAAAGGCCCATATATTTGTCGCATATCTTAGCAATAGGATCTCTCTTCTATAATGTTGGCATTATTCCGACTTCCGACATTAGATTAGTCGCCGGACTTGTACGGAATGCGCCTTTGGAATATCTTATTTCGCAGTTATGTATTACGTCTAACTTTCGTAAATGCGACTTTCTACCGATGAATATACAGTACATCTGTAGTTGAGTTTCGATTTTACCAATGCTTTATACAGCCTCAGTAGTATTTCTTCATCTGATCCCCAATTGATATTTGATAAACATTTAATAATGATTAGGGCTTTCTTTCATCTATCACTTAAGTCCTGTATATGTAATCCCCATGTAGGGGATTTATCTATTAATATACCTAAAAACTGTACATTATCCTTGTATTGTATTGGATGGTCGTCGATGGTCAAAACAGGATTTTGGTGAAAACTTTTTCTTCCTACAGAAGTGTACACAGCGCGTCTTTTCTAGTGAAAATTTGAAACCATTATTCCTCGCAACTTCACTGAGGGCATTTATTGCACGTTGCAATTTTTACGTAACCATAGTTCTAATGTTGCTGAAATATACAATTGCTAGATCATCGACCAGGACACTTTTGCTGGTTTCTGCTGGAATGGCTAATATCAGTTTACTGATGGCGATCGTGGACAAGGTACCGCTCAACTGCGAGCCTTTTTTTCTGTTGAGTATTCATTGTTAACGCGTACACGGAAAGTACGGTCGTTCATATAGTTGCTGATTAATACTGGCAGATTGTCGCGAATGCCCCATTCATGTAATTGAAGCATTATTCCATGACGCCAGGCCATAACAAATGCCTTCTGTAGGTCGAAGAAGACTCCGTCACAATGTTTTCTTGTGATGAAGCTGTTATATATCACATTCTCTAAGTTAATTATTTGATCAGTAGTTGAGTAGTATTGCCGAAAACCTCCTTGATGCTAGGATAAAAGATTTTCTTTTGCTAAAATCCAAGGAGTCGATAATTTATCCAAAATCTTTCCAACAGCGCAGGTCAAATAAATACGACGGTAACTATTGGGATCTGTCAGATCTTTATCTATCTTTGGAATTGGAAAAATATGTGCATTTTTCAACTGCTGCGGGTACACTCTTTTTGCATTGTCTTTTTGCATATGCCCTTTATTTTTTAAAGGCAATTAAATTTTCTAATTTTGGACGTTTCTTAAAAGCGTTATATGCTTTTTTCTTTCTTTTAATAGCTTCACGTATTTCATCGTTCCACCACGGAACGAATCGCTTCTTGAGTTTCCCGGATAGTCTGGGAATATATCTTGATGCCAAGTCAAATATTGCGTTCGTTACAGTATCGACATCAACTTCGATATGCAGTTGTTTCAGGGAATATCGTACTAGCTGTGAAACTCGTCCAATTTGCCTTATAAACATCCATCTTTTGGAAATGGGATATATTTTTCAGGTAACATCAGTTACAATTTGCACCAGGAAATGATCGCTTCCATGCATCTCTTCTAAAATTTTGAAAGAGTACCTCAGTGATATCGATGCACTTATAAGTGCTAAATCTATACAGGACGTCGATCAATCTCTGGTATTGACATAAAGTTCCTGACCATCAATTAAGATAATGAAATCAGAATTAATAAGAACTTTTCCAATTCTCTTCCATGGGGATCTACTCGATCCGACCCCCAAAGTGAATTTAAATAGTATTGGTGGGGGAATCTGAACAATTAAATGTGTAATGTCATCCTCCTTTCAATCAAAATTCCGCAGGTATATGCTATGCATTTATTTCAACCGCTTCGCTGGTAGCTCTAGTCGATGTTAATATAGCTACTCTACCTATAACCCTTATATTTGGTTGTTGATCTCGCCGAAATATATTATATCTTCTTAGTTGGAAATTTTCATTTTGGTGGAAATGTATTTCTTGCAGGCATATACAAATTGGATTTGCATTATGTACCAAGCGTTGCAGCTCATGGATGTTTAGCAAACATCCATTGAAGAATCGACTCACTAATTTTTAAATTAATTAATCTCTAGATTTTTTTTCGGCCATTCTTTCTTCCTCTTCTTTCCGTTTTTCGAACAGCTCCGTGTTCAATGAGTATGTCATCGCCCACGCAGCTCTCGGTCTCCGAATTGGAGACCACCGAAGCCGCAGACAACGACAGACATGGATTGGCGCTTGATTTAGGCGCCGAGTGAGAGGCGGAAATCTGGGAGATCCCTGCAACAGGAGTCCCACCAGTCACCACCTCAGGCAGGAAGAAACAGCCCCCTCTCCTGTGTGTTTTATGGTAACCTCAGTGGTTTAGAGGCCACCTCGGTTGTAGGAGGCTTGGGAGCCTCCATAGAAGACTGCGAAGCATTACTCCCCTTGCACCATCATCCAATATTTCACGCTAAAGAACTTGGACCTCTGGCTTGGTATCTGTTTTCTTCTGATCAAGAGCACTTTCGTTCTTAATCGACGTATTATCAAACCATCGATAAAGATACAGCCGTTTCTTTATCGATGGCATTGTGATTTCTTTACGAGTGAGAGACTTCATTTTGTTGTGTATTATTCTCTCAATCATATCAGCCAAAGTGGGGGAAAGATTGCCAAGAAACTGGTTTGTATCGACGGCAGTTGAAACAGAAGCAGGAACACCAGCCGCAGCCTGAGCATAAGTTGTTGCTGATCTAGGCTTGAGGACCTTTATATTATTTTTCGCCTCATGTAGCTGAACTTCTGCAGGACTTTGACTTCCTGCACAGCTACTTCGTCTTTGTAAACAGGACAGTTCCTTCATCTACATTATTAATATTATTATTATTTTTTTTTTTTTTTTTTTTTTTTTTTTTTTTTTTTTTTGAGGTTTTTAGGGGCATCGACTACTTTGGTCATTAGCCCTATCCCACTTCAAAAAAAAAAAAAAAAAATTAAAAAATTAAAAAAGGGTTCAAAATTTCACATTTTCATGTGTCAAAAACATGATCAAAATTTTACTTTTCTTATAACTTCTGATCCAATAAAATTACTTTCTAGGCTTTCCTTTCGGCCATCCTTTTTTACGTTTCTCCATTCTTCTGACGGCCTCAACCTCTGATGACAGCGTATCTGAGGCCTCAGACATGGCATCGTCTTCCTCTATTTCGGATGCCAGTGACGTTCTTCGGCTGACGTCAGTTGATGAAACTTTCGCCGGCGCTGTTAGCATCTTTGCTAAAGAATCTAAATTAATGTGCGATGATGTCTCCGCGGCGGATGAGCCGGACTCTATCTCTACTGCAGTACTAGGTCCGGCTGAAATAGATGCTCTCACCGAAGCTGGTCTTTGCGCTTTGGGAGGCTCTATTGGTACAGGTTTTATTTCATCTGCGCCTGGTGCTTTTTCTCTAATAACTTGCACCTCTGTTTCCGCAGATTCAGGTTTTCTTGTCACAATTTCCTTAGATTTGTGACTACACGACGGAGCGATCTGTTTCTCTTTGTCAGATAAATCAAGATTTTTAATTCTTACACAAGTTGGTGACTTTACAATCGCAGATTTAGCTGGTTTTTTAAACGGCGCTGGTGTGTCTCTCATGTCAACGGCGTCAGTCCGGGGATGAGCCTTCTCATCTTTACTTTGTTTTCTCTGATGAGTCGACTCAATCTTTGAATCAATGATTCTTTCGATCATCGTCGCAAGACTTGGTGCCATCGTGTTAAGCAACTGCTCCACATTAATTTTAGATGAGGAAGGGGCAGCCGCTGCTTCTGCATAAGAAGTCGATGGTCGTGGTGTACGCTTATTAACAACCTTCTTTGCTTCAGGATAGCTTACCTTCTGAAGCGTTTTAACTTCCTGAATTGCTGTTTCTAATTTATATGTAGGGCAGTTTCTTGAACGACAATTGTGATGCCCTTTACAGTTAACGCAGGTTGGAGGGTCTTTACATGGGTAACCCTCATGTGTTTTCTCTCCACATATACATATTTCCTGCGCTTCACATCTTGCTGCTGTGTGTCCGAATCGTTGACACTTAAAACATCTCATCGGCTGCGGGATGAAAGCTCGTACATCAAGCCGATGGATGCCAGCTCGTACCTTTTCAGGAAGATTCGGCCTATTAAATGTCAAAACATGCGAGGCCGAAGGAAGAATCTCACCATTTCTTCTCATAGTAAGTCTGCGACATTGAGTTACTCCCTGACTCGACATTTCTTGTACAATTTCTTCTTCTGTACAATTAAGAAGATCGCGACAAACAACAACTCCTCTGGATGAGTTCAGTGTGCTATGCGGTTGGACAGAAACCGCAAATTCACCGATCTTCTTCAACGCCAAAACTTTCTGGCTTTGCATGTCGTTGATGGTTTCGACATGCAATCCATTAAAAGTTTTACGAATTTCCTTGACAGGACCACCAGCACAATTTGTAACTTCTCTAAGGAATAAGGAATGGACTAACTTTTTGAAAGTTTCCATTCTCCCTTGTAATAATTAAAAATCTTGGCTTTGGTGCGCTATAGCCAAATAGACTTTTCTTTAATTCTTTACTGATTCTATCAGCATCTTTCTTTATCCTATCAGATTCTTTACTTTTTTTCCTCTTCGCTTGCGGCGAATCGGAGGTTTCTAAACGAGGGTGTTTACGTGCACCCTCTGCCACGTTTGATTGTTCAAAATCCATGAACAGTGGATCCCTTCTGTAGCAAGGCTAGCCGCCGGGGTACACCCCCACTCCAGGGCTACTAACCTTGGAGGTCCGATCCGGTACTCCGGTGGAACCGGCATATGTCCTGGCAGAGAGCGGATGCGCAGTCTCTGCACTGACTCCAGGCTCCTACTCACCGAAGCTTTCAGAGCTCCCATGCACCGACATACATGGGCACCATTGCTACATGCTTGCCATCGCAGGGGGCATGTGGACAACGGAAGGGTCTGCGTTACACCTGCAATAACATTGACACTGGCTGCCACATCGCCAGCTCTAACAGTGGTATGAATCCATTTCCAAAATCGTTTGTTATTCCATTTCCTGCAGGTAGCCAAAAAATCCAGTCCGTTTACTTACCTGAAGTTGGAACCAGGTCAAACTTAACAAAGCATAACCGAGGAATTTACTCGGAACCCCGTTAGCCAGCTATATGTGATGTACAAAGGTACAGCTGTTGCCGCCCTGGACGTGGAACATAGATGTTGTGTTCCGGACGTGGGGATTATCTACCTCAGGGCGTTATTATTATTATTATTATTTTTTTTTTTTTTTTTTTTTTTTTTTTTATTGAATTTTTACGGGCATCGACTGCTAAGGTCATTAGCCCTCGTCACATTCTTTAAAAGAAATTATTATCTCCATCAGGATCGTCATATGTAAGGGTGTAAAGGGCCCTTACATTTTATTTAAAAACACAAACTTCACAATAAACATTAAAACATGAAAGACAAGGACGATCACAAACACTTACGGGGTGTAAAGGGCCCCAATATTAAAATTTGAGATAGGTTCTCAAAAGACCATGAGCTTAAAATTAAAATTAAATTAATCAATACCATATATTTGTTTATTTCTTCTACGAAGTCTCATTTATAGTTTGTTTAAGCACCCTCGGGGCGACCAGAACCGCCGTTGAGCAGTATATCAGTCGTGCCAGGGTGCCGTGGCAGTTGAATCCTTCTTATATCAGGCCATAGGCATGCACGGCGTACACCCATAGCCTCGCGCCCTCAATCCTCCCTTGAGGGTCCCCCATGCCATCATCGGACACACCCCGACTCACTGCTCTAGAATGCAGGTGAGCCAAAATGGCCTAGGCAAGAGGGCTACCTCCCGTCACTAACGTGCCACGCTTCGAGACTCCCTTATACGTATATATAAAACTACCGCTTAGAGTATCTTTTACCACAGCTTTAAACTTCCATTTTATAGACTTTTAAGAAGTCCACTGGCGTGTAAAAATGCAACTATATTTTCTTCATTTCCATTATCCAGATCAGCACTAATATTATTTGTAAGACAGAACCTCTTTCTGAGGTCCTCATATATGGTACACTCTTCTATTAGATGCTTGATTGTCAGTGTTTTATTACAAACACCGCACATTGGTCTCACTTCACCGGTTAACAAATATAAATTTGTTAATCGCCTGTGACCGATTCTAAGTCTGGTCACCGCTACTTGTTCACGGCGAGTCAACTTAAAGTCGCTTTTCCATTTATAAGGAGAAGTTTTAACTGAGTTTAATTTTGTATTTAAACTCCTCCATTCAGCATTCCACTTGTTTTTTACTATGTTTGTTAGATGGTTTTTAACATCTGCCACTCTTACAGGAAATGCATCCAAATCATCGCAGACTGTTGCCTTTCTGGCAGCTTCGTCTGCGATTCCATTACCTGTAATACCAGCATGCCCTGCAGTCAACACGGGGGTCGCACCGGTCACCGCCTGTGGGAGGGGGGACACTCGCCCACCCTGTGTGATATTTTGTGGCCTCTGAGGCTTAGAGGCCACTTCAGTTACAAGAGGCTTGGGAGCCTCCATAACAGACTCTGTAGGTATCACCTTTTTCTTTTCATCAAGAATCTCGCTGAGACGGACTATAATAATAATAATAATAATAATAATAATAATAATAATAATAATAATAATAATAATAATAATAATAATAATAATAATAATAATAATAATAATAATAATAATAATAATAATAATAATAATAATAATAATAATAATAATAATAATAATAATAATAATAATAATAATAATAATAATAATAATAATAATAATAATATTATTATTATTATTATTATTATTATTATTATTATTATTATTATTATTATTATTATTATTATTATTATTATTATTATTATTATTATTATTATTATTATTATTATTATTATTATTATTATTATTATTATTATTATTATTATTATTATTATTATTATTATTATTATTATTATTATTATTATTATTATTATTATTATTATTATTATTATTATTATTATTATTATTATTATTATTATTATTATTATTATTATTATTATTATTATTATTATTATTATTATTATTATTATTATTATTATTATTATTATTATTATTATTATTATTATTATTATTATTATTATTATTATTATTATTATTATTATTATTATTATTATTATTATTATTATTATTATTATTATTATTATTATTATTATTATTATTATTATTATTATTATTATTATTATTATTATTATTATTATTATTATTATTATTATTATTATTATTATTATTATTTTATTTTCTATGTTTTTAGAGTTATAAATTGTATTTATAAGAAATTTTTAGTTTGTTTGTCTCAATATCTTGGTCGAACCGTAACACGTGACAATATATTTCCTGATTAGTCAACATGTGTGCTGATTTGTATTAAGCACAGTATAATTTTTACAGTTATACAGAATGATTCAGTTATACAGAAGAATGTAACAAGTTTTCTGGACATGTTCTATTGGTAAAAATAAAGAAACAACTTCATACAAACATAGGTTCGAAAACGCTTCGTTAGTGACTGTTGGCCGGCGAAAGATTTCGATTCGATTTCCGCGCCTTCGGTAAAATTAAACCTGACTGTATTCAAATTAAGGGAAAAATTTAGTAGTTTCATATGGAATCCGACTTGAAACGTTGAAAGAATAGTTTTCAAGAAAACTACGATAAAAGACAATAGATTGGAGTCGAAAAACACTATTTTATGTTTGGCGAACAATAGCTTTGTTAAATGAATAATAAACACGTATATATTTTAAATTATAGAAAATTTAATTCTTAATAAAATCGTATGAATAAACTCAATAGGAACTAAACACAAACGTAAGAATATTGAGGTTTATTAAACAAAATATGTATGGGAATGTAATACATTTTAACTACCTATTTCAGAAAACAAAATTTTTAGTATTACTGAATGATTGTTTTTAAAATAGCAGTCTCAACAACATTTTTACTATCAATCCCAACAACGATGGACTTACTTGTTAACCGAATTTAATAAATACTTCGTATTTGTACAATGTACGTTAAAAGTAAATGTTATAACAAAAAAGTTTTGTTTTTTTTTTAATTTAAAAAAACATGTACGTGATGCAATAAAAATTCCCTAACTTACTATTCTTTTATAAACTAAGTTTTAAAGACCCAGTTTTTATTTTGTCGCATTCAAACATTTATCATTATAACAAAAAACTAAAAAAATAATTACGTTTTCCGTTAAATTCTACTATGAATTAGGTTCTAACAATTAACAAATAACTTTACAGATAGAAATTTAATTTGGAGTCTTTAAAAATCAAAATTTAAAATAATTAAGATTTTAATAGTTCAATATTATATTTCAACGCTTTTAAGGAATAACTTTTATTTATTTATTTTTAAGATTATTTCATTTTTACTGACTAAAAATAAAAGTACGGTATTACTTTAGATTTTCATGATGGAAATGAGGGGGTTGTGATAATAAGTTTTCTTTACGTTTTGAGGTATGAGGAGAACGAAAATGTCGTCCATTTATAAGTGTTTATTTATATAAATATATATATATATATATATATATATATATAATTCTTTCTTGGGTTTCCTTCACTATTATCTCCATTTTTTTCTTATTAAATTTGCAGTATAGTTCTTTCAGCGGTTTCCTTCAACATTTCGATTTATTTTTTGAGCTATGTTTAGGTCATCAGTGATGATCGCCGCTAGATCATCTTTAAAAGCAAAACGATCCGTTGACATTGCTTTGTGTTTTATTCCGATTTTTGTGAATGGAAGTTTTAGGTTTTCAATTTCTTTTGGCCCTTCACATATTACTTTATCAAAAATACTGTTAAATAGAAGTGGCGAGAGACATCAACTTGTCTCACACCGGTTCCGATTTTGAATGATTTTGAAATTTCTCCCACGAATTTTACTTTTGAAAATTTATTTGTGAAGGTCCCTTTCATTAAATATGTAATATTAAAATGTAATTCTATTTCGTTTAAAATTTTAGATTTAAGCTTATTTATGTTTTCATACGCTTCTCTTTAACTTATATTGGTTCAAATATATCCTCAAATCTTGCAATCTTAATTGGACTCTTTCCTGACGTCATACAATGATGAAAATTTACTACAGCGACGTAAGTCGGGTGACGGTACAATATTCCATTGTTAATTTCATATATGCAGAACTAGGTTTATCTTTATTCTGAGTGTATCAAGAAGTTCTTCCGGTACTTTCATAATTTATTCTACTCCTGGAAATAACGGAAAAAGTTCATATAAACATGTATCCTAAAATGTTTTATTTTCAAGTTAAGCTTGTGAAATATTTCGTGGATTTTAGCTACCCCGTGAAATGAGGTCGTACTGAAATTTTTAGAACGTTAATTAAGGGGCCAAATTAGTGATTTCTAATGGTTTTGATTTCAAATATCTAATAAAATAGGATCTCAAACTATATCTGCAGTAGTTTTTGAGAAATCTGTGGTGAAATCCAATAAATTTTGATAAAACCCCTGTTTTTATATTTGGCATACAATAAATTCGTTAAATGGGTAATAAACACAAAAATGTTAAACAAAACTTATAGAAAATTTAATTCTAAACAAAATGATGTACGATAAGTTGAATAAAACAAAAAAGTTAGAAAAATTCGAATTTTATTTAGAAACGGCAACTAGAACAAAGTTCATCTACGTTTTTATATTTTTTTTACGATCTCATTTCACCAGAGTATCAGAAATCCAAGCGAAATATTTCACTAGTCGTAACACGCAAACAAATTATATTAGCACATATTTTAAATGAACTTTTTTCATTATTCTTACGAGTGGAATAGCTTATGAAAGTTCCGGAACTTCATAATACACTCTGTATAAGTTGTCGGAGATACAAGTGAAAACATGTTGAGCAAAGTAGCTGAATCGATAAGATAACTCTCGTCATTGTAAATCAGCTGATTTCAAAGTCGATAGTTCTAAAGTTCAAATCCTAGGAAAAGCATTTACTTTTATACGGATATGATTACTAGGTCGTGGATAACGGTTTTCTTTGGTGGTTGGGTTTCAGTTAACCACACATCTCCGGAACGGTCGATCTGATACCGTACAAGACTGCACTTCATTCACATTCATACATATAATCCTCTGAAGTAATACCTTACTGTGGTTCCGGAGGCTAAAAGCTGAGTCGGTAAGATGTAGCTACCGATCTGATTGATTTTGACGGTCGATTCAGTATGAGTAGATCACGTAGCTATTGAAGCGGATTTTAATATAAACAGTGTAATTTTTACTTCCTTGTACGAAGTAAAAGAAGTATTGTGATCCCGAAAAATTTCGGTATTCAGATTTCAATGGAAATATCCATTTTGGCCATCCCTGAATCTATTTTGACTAGTTTCGGCGTGACGTCTGTACGTACGTTTGTATGTACGTACGTACCCTACGTATTTATCTCGCATAACTCGAAAACGATTAGCCATAGGGTGTTGGAATTCTGGATTTAGAATTGTTGTAACATCTAGTTGTATACCTGACCTTTTGATTGCAATCGAATGAACCAAAAGTTTCCAAATAAGCCCAAAATCCAAAAGTATTTGGATTTTTAACTTTTTTCTTAACTGAAGTAATAAACCTTCATTGAAAACTTTTCAACGATATATCATAAGTGACACTTATTTTCATTGGTTCCAGAATTACAGCCAAATTAAATTTGAATTAATGAAATATTTGGATTTTATAAGTGGAAGGCACATCGGTTCGAATCAGACTTCATCTCCTTTTTTCAACTTTTTTTTTTTAATTTAAATATATTGATTTATTAATAATTTTTAACCTGTGAATGTAAAAAAAAAATTTACGATAAATAATAATTCAGTTATAACAATAAAAAAAGTATATATATATACGTATAAAAATATCAATAATAATAGTAATCAAAAAAGAGATGATAAAATACCAGAAGTTATTAATGAAATAAAATTGTATGTAGTTTTCGTTTTAAAAAAAATCTGTGTATGTAATTTAATAGGCGTACAAGGAAGTCATGTAATGTCCACACAAGATTTTTTCTTCTTGTATACTGCTTTATGTACAGTCAGTTTCCTGAATAATTAATAAAAGATTCAAATTCTTTATTTCCACTAAAATTCACATGTAAAATTATTATACATTATTCTACAACTAGTGTTCACACATATATATAATATAATATTAAATGGACTCTTTCCTGACGTCATACAATGATGAAAATTTACTACAGCGACGTAAGTCGGGTGACGGTACAATATTCCATTGTTAATTTCATATATGCAGAACTAGGTTTATCTTTATTCTGAGTGTATCAAGAAGTTCTTCCGGTACTTTCATAATTTATTCTACTCCTGGAAATAACGGAAAAAGTTCATATAAACATGTATCCTAAAATGTTTTATTTTCAAGTTAAGCTTGTGAAATATTTCGTGGATTTTAGCTACCCCGTGAAATGAGGTCGTACTGAAATTTTTAGAACGTTAATTAAGGGGCCAAATTAGTGATTTCTAATGGTTTTGATTTCAAATATCTAATAAAATAGGATCTCAAACTATATCTGCAGTAGTTTTTGAGAAATCTGTGGTGAAATCCAATAAATTTTGATAAAACCCCTGTTTTTATATTTGGCATACAATAAATTCGTTAAATGGGTAATAAACACAAAAATGTTAAACAAAACTTATAGAAAATTTAATTCTAAACAAAATGATGTACGATAAGTTGAATAAAACAAAAAAGTTAGAAAAATTCGAATTTTATTTAGAAACGGCAACTAGAACAAAGTTCATCTACGTTTTTATATTTTTTTTACGATCTCATTTCACCAGAGTATCAGAAATCCAAGCGAAATATTTCACTAGTCGTAACACGCAAACAAATTATATTAGCACATATTTTAAATGAACTTTTTTCATTATTCTTACGAGTGGAATAGCTTATGAAAGTTCCGGAACTTCATAATACACTCTGTATAAGTTGTCGGAGATACAAGTGAAAACATGTTGAGCAAAGTAGCTGAATCGATAAGATAACTCTCGTCATTGTAAATCAGCTGATTTCAAAGTCGATAGTTCTAAAGTTCAAATCCTAGGAAAAGCATTTACTTTTATACGGATATGATTACTAGGTCGTGGATAACGGTTTTCTTTGGTGGTTGGGTTTCAGTTAACCACACATCTCCGGAACGGTCGATCTGATACCGTACAAGACTGCACTTCATTCACATTCATACATATAATCCTCTGAAGTAATACCTTACTGTGGTTCCGGAGGCTAAAAGCTGAGTCGGTAAGATGTAGCTACCGATCTGATTGATTTTGACGGTCGATTCAGTATGAGTAGATCACGTAGCTATTGAAGCGGATTTTAATATAAACAGTGTAATTTTTACTTCCTTGTACGAAGTAAAAGAAGTATTGTGATCCCGAAAAATTTCGATATTCAGATTTCAATGGAAATATCCATTTTGGCCATCCCTGAATCTATTTTGACTAGTTTCGGCGTGACGTCTGTACGTACGTACCCTACGTATTTATCTCGCATAACTCGAAAACGATTAGCCATAGGGTGTTGGAATTCTGGATTTAGAATTGTTGTAACATCTAGTTGTATACCTGACCTTTTGATTGCAATCGAATGAACCAAAAGTTTCCAAATAAGCCCAAAATCCAAAAGTATTTGGATTTTTAACTTTTTTCTTAACTGAAGTAATAAACCTTCATTGAAAACTTTTCAACGATATATCATAAGTGACACTTATTTTCATTGGTTCCAGAATTACAGCCAAATTAAATTTGAATTAATGAAATATTTGGATTTTATAAGTGGAAGGCACATCGGTTCGAATCAGACTTCATCTCCTTTTTTCAACTTTTTTTTTTTAATTTAAATATATTGATTTATTAATAATTTTTAACCTGTGAATGTAAAAAAAAAATTTACGATAAATAATAATTCAGTTATAACAATAAAAAAAGTATATATATATACGTATAAAAATATCAATAATAATAGTAATCAAAAAAGAGATGATAAAATACCAGAAGTTATTAATGAAATAAAATTGTATGTAGTTTTCGTTTTAAAAAAAATCTGTGTATGTAATTTAATAGGCGTACAAGGAAGTCATGTAATGTCCACACAAGATTTTTTCTTCTTGTATACTGCTTTATGTACAGTCAGTTTCCTGAATAATTAATAAAAGATTCAAATTCTTTATTTCCACTAAAATTCACATGTAAAATTATTATACATTATTCTACAACTAGTGTTCACACATATATATAATATAATATTAAAAATTTACAATTTAAATACAAAAAAAATATTTTCATCATGCACATTGGTGAAAAAAGTATGTAGGTAATTCATGAATTAAAACAATTGTGTTGTAACACCTTCAGAACAATTCAAAGACGAGGTAAATGGCAGGTGAAAAAAATACAAAAAGAAATCAATAATAACGTGAATATTCCTCCTTAATTTATTACAGAATTCAGTTCCTCACCACCACATAATGTACCTCCGCATTCCTAAATTCAACTCAAGCCTGCCACAAGAAATCTTCATTATCAAATAAAAAGAGCCAAACTTTAAGCCCCTTCAACAATTCGTTCAAATTAGTTAAACTTGTAATGTACAGGAGCAGCTTATTGAAAAGCTCTATGCGGCGTATGTAAAAATTTTTTTTAAGCTTCAAAATTTGCTTGTGACACAACTACCATATTCCTTTAACGAAACCTCACAAAAACTACATAAATAAATAATGAAACTACATTTACAAACACATTTTATAATTGAAGCGCGCCCCACGCTTTTCTTTTTAGTCTTGAATAAACAGAAATTTGTTTTTAAATTAATTTTTTGAAACAAGATTATTTTTTGTTTATTTCGATTTTTTTTAAAAAAGCATGTTTAAAAAAAATTTAATTTTTTTTTTTTATAAATATAATTTCTAATTTGAATGATTATCATTTCATATTTTATTTTTTTTTTTTAATTTTTAGTGCATAAATAGCATTCAAATTGATCAGTTATTATCCATATATTTATTTATTTTAATTGATCATATTATAGAAAATAATTATAATATAATTTTAACATAAATTTATTTAGGGGAAAAAAGTTATTTTTTCTTTTAAAATCATAATAATAAATTTCAGTAAAGAAAATTTACGAGATTGGCTCAAGCCCAGTAAAAACAGTAAAAGTTTAATATTAGACGGATATTGAGAAGTGTATTAATGATTCTAACTAAACTCTCTCATGTATTTAAAAACAGCCGAGGAAGAGAGTGATGAAACTAAATCGGCTTGGTTAGATTACGGTTTATTTATTGTTATTCGAAATCTATTATCAGTAGCCGTATACCGTCGGTTTAGTTTTAAAGCGAACATAAGTTTTTCTTTTTTTTTACGTTTACAAAAACAGACACCACAATTCCTTCTATTGCTTGAACTCCTCCAGAAAGATTAATTAAACTGAACGTGTAGGGAATAATTAGACCAGGGTCTGGAGACATTTTCCAAGATTTTTACAACTCCCACCCTCGAAACAACTTTTAAAACAATCCCTCATCCCTCCGATCTCGTTCATCTTCTTCCACCCCTGCAGAAGAAAATAATAGTCTAATCTTTATCATCGCTCCTTCTTACCCTCTCCTTCCACTTTTTGTTCCAGTTTGAGAATTTTGCATACAAATACTAATAGCCTATTTAGAGACAAAGGCTGCCTGTGAAATATCGGGCTATATTTTCTACCGTCGTGTCACCCCATTAAAAAGCCCGATGTCTTTTTACCCTTTTTATCTGGCTGATAGCTACTACCATTAATTTCCGAGCCGGGCTCGTCCTAGACTTCTGGCGCTTCCTTTGTCGTCGAGCTGCTCCTGTCATTTACCCGGGACAATAATGGCAACATTACCGCTGCATCATTTACCTTTTTTTTATAATTACTGTAAATCGAATTCAAATATTTTTATTTTTCAATAAACTCATTAATAAACAACGTAATAAAAATTTATAAGCATTTACGCTAGGTATGACGTAACTTAAATTACCGCTATAATTACGATTAGTATTATATTCCATTTAATATTGTAACACTCATTTCCACATACACGTGGATATTAATTGTTAATTAATTAAAAATTAAATTAATTTCAGAGTAAAATTGAAATATAAATGAGTAAATTTTGCTGATTTGATTTAATAAAATATTATTAATAATTTATATTAATAGCTACAAATAACAGTACTCGTTACAACAGTTAGACATTAAATCTATTTTGAAAGCTGGCTAAATTTTCTAATAAATATACTCTCTCATATATCTAGCTGTAACATATATTATAGACTACATATTTATACATATATGCATTACTTAACGCTTGAGTAAATCTAATCATAATAACATATTGCATGAGAAATATTAAATACATAATTTCAACGTAATTAGTATTTAATAATTATACTATCGGTACCGTATAGGTATGCATAGTGGTCGCTCTGAATTAAGTAGTTTTGTCTTGAGTTTAATTAGATAGAAACGATATTTTCTTTTAAAAATGTTCTAATAAAAGGCACTCTTCCTCATTAAAACATATAAATATATATTTCCAAGGACTTAACAAAAAATAAACTGAATAGATTTCGGCTAAACTTCCCCTTCCAAAACAGATAACTTAAAAATTTATTTTTTTCTCTTTCAGTAATTTTTAGCAGTCTATATAACCGATTTTTTTAAACAATAGGAAGAAATAAATTATTTTGTTACTTTACACTTTCTATTCCAGTCTTTCTTACGGTTGTTACATACATGCCTTGAAGTAAAATGTAGAAGAAGAATTGCTTTCTCTGAGAGTAATCATGTTCAAAATACAACCAATCTTTATGGGGATCAGAGTGAAGGTTCCGCTTATTGGGTCGATTATCATCTGCATATGGGTGGACATGCTCATATGTTATACATAGTCGGATAAGTGAAAAACCCTTCTCAAAACCTCGTTTTATCCCTCTCTTTTCCTGGTAAGTTCGATATAAGAAACTTGTTTTTTTTATTTTGGATATTTTTGGATGTAACTTAAGACTTCTAACAGATCGCTTTTACTATTAAAAATAATAGCTAATTTACATCCACACATATTTTTATCCTTATACCTTACTTATTTACTAATATAAAAAACAAAAAAGAAATCATTTAATTATTTTAAATTGATTTATTAAACTGCACAAATTCAGCACTGTAAATATGTATAAAGTCCTAAAACGTCACTAAATGTAATTTTAACATTTAAATATTAAAATTCTGACAACCGCAATCCTACAGACACATTTCTATCAATTTATACATTTTCTAATTTTGTTAAATGTTAGCCTATGCACTTCAATTTTTGTATAATTTTTTTTTCTAATTTATTTTATATTCTTTAAAGGTTTTCTTTATGATTCCTATAATAATATCTGTAAACTATTTCTATTTTGACATTGTCTTATTAAAAAATAAATAAAATTATAAAAATGAAGTATTCAAACTGAAATTAATATATATATAACAACATTTGAGATGCGCTGTCATTTTGGAATGAGCTGTCCATTATCCCTCTACCAAGGGTTACCGCAATACTTACATATTAATTTAATTTTAAAATAAAGGTAATTATTTTGACAAATTGTAACAAGAAAGTAATTAAAATAGTTACTTTATTAATCTTCTCTTTTTATTAACTGGTTTCAATTCGTCATTTCATCATTTGTTCATAATCTAGGAAATAATAAATAATAAAGTATGATTTTTAAATTTATTAAAATGTTTAAAATATTTTAGGTTTAATAAAAATATATTATAATCCAAGTCTGTCCGTATCCAAAATGAAATATAGTTTCAGACTGGATAAGAAGTGAATCATTTTTTATCTTCAGTTATCCGGAATGAGCGAAGCGAGCCTATACAAAACAGCTACAATTTTAAGTGTTAATAGACAATCGACATCTTTTAAATAAATGTTTAATCTTAAACGTTATTTCATAACGTTATTCAATTTTTCATTCTCTAAAAATACTACTAATAAAAAATGTTACCTCTATTGTTAACTCTAAAAAAATTTTCTGTTAACATTAACATAATTCACTTCATGATAAAATTACAAAATAACAGTAGATTCTGGTTAACTGGAAAGAACAAAAAAATTGTTTTATTCGTATGTGTAAGAGTTTGAGTGCATATAATTTCTCCTTTTATTTAGGCGTTATTATTGCTCTCAATCTGGTAATGTTTCATTAAAAGGAAATTTTTTTTTTTAATAAAAATAGAAGATCATACTTCAAATCAGTTGAAAGTTACAAAATGTTATAAAACTCAGAATTTAGATATTATTTCCGATTACATTATTGTTTTACTATACTACAAAATCATGTAAAAAAAGGAAAACTACGACTAAAATTCTATGTACACATGGTTCGAATGTATCAATCAAGGATAAACAAACAGAACTCTGGAATAATAAAAATCAAGGTGGCTATGCTAAACGGATGAAAGAACAGCTAAAAAGATTCAGTATTACAAAAAATCACTGACTAGATCGAAAAGATTACAGAAAAAAATCTTTAATAATATTCCTATAGGTGAATAATATTCCTATAATAATAATATCTTTAATATTCCTATAGGTGAAAAGAAAACTAAAGAGGAGAATGAACTGAAGAAAGAAGGGATAAACAGTCCGAGAAAATTAAAACCTTTGGAAGAAAAAGGAAGAAACTATATGAAATGATATTTGTGTGATTCTTGAAAACCTCTCAAAGGAAAAATTTACAAAATAAGTATAAGTAATTTTTTTTAATTCGAACTCACGCCCCTACAACATCTTCAGCTCCTAATCAAATCTTCTACAAGAATTTCATAAAATGAATACCTACCTAAAGTAGGAAAATTATTATTTCAAATTCTATAATGTTTATTTAATTGTTCCTAAAATATAGCCTAAATAATAGTCTCCAATAAATAGTAGACTAATAATAATAGTCTCCAACGCATGTAGCATAGGAAATAAATTAATGTTTATAGAAGTACTTAAGAATTTTTTTTGGTCCGAGAACTTCAAGGTGAAGAAAAAATCTTTATATTTCGTTTCCGATCGCTTGCATTATTTTTTCCCCTGCGCGAAAGAAAGGCGCGAAAATTAAAAAGTTATATTAAAATACTAAAAATTCAAATTAATTACTACTGTAATTTATTAAGAGGTGAAACAAACAAGTGAATGACCAACGATAAATAAAATAAATTTGTTCATATGTGAATCCTTCAGAAAAAAAAATGAAATTCAAATTCGATACTATAACCAAATTCGATTTGACCATAGTAAAGTAAAATATCGGCAATTAACATATTCCGGTTATTAACGCAAACAATTAAAACCATCTTGAAACGGTAAAATATTTTGTAACAACAATCCTATGTTCTTTGCAGGTATAAAAATGCAGAATTTCAGCTGTCAGTTGACTAGTATTTGCGTAAATATTAGCAGACTCTTAGACACCACTAGATTTGTGTGTGTGTGTGTGTTTGTGTGTGTATTGTATATATATATATATATATTAGATTATCTTTTTTTAAATCAAACAAATTAATAACAAATAGAATATTAAACTTTTCTTTTCTAGATAGATTATAAATATGAATTATACAAGTGAAATACACATTACTTAAAAGAGATCGAATAGGACATTCGATTTCTTTTAAGTAGAAATTTAAAAACAAGAGCTTGACGTACTAGAATAAGTAATAGTAACTATATGTAGTATAAATATTCTTCTGATCCCTTATTACAGGATGTAAACGACTTAAGATGTTGCAAATATAATATACCTAAAGATGGTAATTTATTTAAATTATAATTGAGCATATATAGACTTAACGCAATACGTGTTAAGAATAAGAAATTTTGAAAAGGGATAAAATTAGAAAAGGGATTCGGTCGTAGACCTTTTCGTCAATGTCCGTCCACAAAATTAGTAATCTGTTGGAAAAGAAGAAGGGGAGAAGAAATGGAATTTGAATAAAATTGGGGATGAAATGTAAGAGGGAGGGATTGCAACTTTGTCTCTTAATGGAGTCTCGTCATTGTCTTACGTAACTCCCTACGTTTTCCCTACGCCTTACTACTTCAAGCCTCTAATCTGGGCAGATGCAACATTCATTTTTAGAGATGATTTCCCAGCAGTCAAAATCATTCCCCTTAAGATGCCGTAAAGTATTAGGATATTCTTCAATGCATTTTACCATAATGCGTCATGATTTTTTATTTTTAATAGACTTCTTCCGTTTTACTAACTCACTTCAAGTAATTTAAATTAGCCTGTTATCACCTCCTATTTATATAAATTATAATAGTACTTTATCAGTAAATATTAATAGGAAATACGATAAAACGTTATGAAAAATCAATAACTTATTGAATCATTAAAATATTTATCAAGAAAATAATATTATTAAAAAAACAAATAAAATTAAACCTGCTGTTAAACTTAACAAATAAACCAAGAATTTTCTTTACTATATTGCTATGAATCGTAATGATAATTCAATAACATTATTATGGTACTTTCTAATTAAATCCTAGATTAATAGGATCACTATTAATAGTGTTATCAGTTAGGAATATTGTAAAAATATTTTTTTTAATATTTTAGAAATTGAAATAAGAAATAGTTGAAAATATTTTCAAGAAACTGGTAACTCATTCAGTTACTTTATAAAAATGAGAATAGGCTATAGTTGATATAATAGTAATCTTTTGTAATAACACAATCATGATATATTTTTATATATTTATAATTTTTATTTTTATTAAAATAATTATAATAAATTTTGTATTGACTAAAAATTTGTTCTAAGTATTAAAAAATATAGGGAATCACTTGTAATATTCAGATTCACTACCAAGAAAAGACAAGCCATAACATTATTTTTGTTAAAAAAATAATCTGATATATATATATATATATCAGATTATTTTATATATATATATATGTATATATATATATATATATATATACATAATTATATATGTACGAGTACATATACAAAAATCTAGTAGTGTCCAAGAGTTTTTTTTACTCTTTCACGCAAAACTAATCAACTGATTGAGCTGAAATTCTGCATGAACATATGTTTTATGCCTGGAAAGAACATAGTAGTGCTATTGCTTTTACGAAATATTTTACCGTTTCAAGATTGTTTTAATTACTTGCGATAACAACCGGAATATGTTCATTGCCAGTAATCTACTTTACTATGGCCAAACCGTTGGTCAAATCGAATTTGTTGACCACTTGCTTTATTTAAAATTTAATTTTCTAAAAAAGTAGGTGTCCTTTAACTTTTTTCGATATATCTTTCGATTATCATTAAAAGTAGCTTTAAGGGTGCAGCGGTACACGGCACGGTGGCTCAACTAGCACAGCCACTGCCACTGTTACAATCTGTGTAACGTGAAATATCGCGTCTGGGTGTACCTGGCTCCGGTTACTTGACAAAAAAGACGAAATAAAAAACACAAAGAAAATGAGAAACGAAGTACGATCATCTCTTTTTGGTGTTTGTCGGGTAAAGCTAACAACCGTACAGAATACATTTACCGGTACAATGAACTGGTAGCCAGCGATAACTATTATTTTTAAAATGAGACCGACTATTCTGAAACTTTCTTACTTCAGATCACTCAAAGTTTCAAGTCATGTGCTGACCAAACTGTTGCTCTGAAGAAACTAGAACACAATTTTTAGAAATTGAAGAGGCTTTAATTGTTATTTATCGGTGTTATTCTCACAAGCAGAAGGATAATGGACACAGTGGGGGTTCAAAGGGCGGAATCCCTCTGGCTAGACGGAAAGGGTACACGAAGTGAATCCTGGCCACCTAACAGTTAATAAAAATACAATGGAAATTATGAAAACTGTAAAAATAATCAATTATTTGAAGAAAAAATTAGACAATAGAAAATTACTCTTACGATTTCTAATACGATTTCCTTGGAGCATAATATTATTATTCAAAGTTGTTTCTTTTCTAGATTGAATTTTGTAGATTCCCAGTAAAATAAAACATTAGATAAAATAAACAGCATATCTCTTAAGAAAATTCATAAATGTATTTTTATAATATGAATAAAACATTAAAAACAAGAAGTACAGTACAAAAAAATACAGATAATTTTAAATTAAATGAGGAATAATTAAGTAAATTAATATTAAATAATTTAAATTTTAAAAAAACGTTTATTCATATCGGTAAATAATAAAAAGTTCACATCAAAAATATAAATAAACTATTCCACGAATAAAAATACGTAACTTTCCCAACATTTTTTTTCTGAAATCAAAGAAAGCAGTGGTAAAGTCTTGCAGAGCAGCATCATAAATTGCCGATTTCCGCGGAGAAATGGTAGAATCTCGGCCTTTCTTCTGGAGGTTCCGGGTTCAAATCCCGGTCATATATGGCATTTTTTCATATGCTAAAAATCTTCATTTCATATTCACATTCACAAACTTTAAAGCTTATTTGGTGAATTAATCATCAAACAAAAAGATACGCAATTAATTACAAATAACAAAATAAATATCACCAAAAGTCCTTATTAATTATTTAAAATAAATATATATGAAATAATATTAAGCTAAATACATGAAGATGTTAAATTTAAAAAATAACCGCAAAATAATTCACAGTTCAGAAGGCGTTAGTGAAAATTATTTAAGCATATATTTATATATGCAATTTGAATGGAATACAGAAAAATCAGGTGTTTTAATATCTTTTTATTTATCATTATTTAAAAATTTATCGACAGATGGTTGTGCTTCTGTAAAAGAAATTGTAGTTTTATTTTAAATAAGGTGATGGGAAACCTTTTTAAACGGTTATATATATATATTTTTTTTAAATTGTAATCGAACCATAATAAAAGAGCTCTTCTCATAAGCCGAATTATAGAGCTAACAGTTCTAATTTCTAGTTTGATAGATGTTGATATTGTTATTTTTATAAGATTAAGTAATTTTAATTTTTTTTATTACTTCCTTGTAAAAAGTAAAGGAAGTATTGTGATCGCGAAAAATTTCGGTTTTCAGATTTCAACGGAAATATCCATTTTGATCATCCCTGAATTAATTTTGACTAGTTTCGGCATGACGTCTGTACGAACGTATCTCGCAAAACTCGAAAACGATTAGCCGTAGGAAGTTGAAATTTTGGATTTAGGACTGTAGAAACATGTAGTTGTGCACCTCCTCTTTTGATTGCATTCGATTGAATCAAAAGTGTCCAACAAAGCCCAAAATCAAAACAAATTTGAATTTCGGACTTTTTCTTAATTCCATTAATAAGTCTTCATTGAAAGCCTTTCAACGATAGATTATAAGTTATACTTCTTTCATCGGTTCCAGAGTTATAGTCAAATAAATTTTAATTAATGAAGTATTATGATCTTACGAGGGGAAGGCACATCGGTTCGAATCAGACTTTCTCCATTTTTTAACTTTTTTTAAATTCTAATATATATATTTAAAATACAATGGAAATTATGAAAACTGTAAAAATAATCAATTATTTGAAGAAAAAATTAGACAATAGAAAATTACTCTTACGATTTCTAATACGATTAATAGTGAAATAGTAGTTATTAATAATTAATAACCACTAATTGTAAAAAAAATGTTCACAACAAATAATAATTCAACAGTAACAATAAAATAAATAAAAAATATTAAAAAGTATCAGGAGTTATAAATTAAATTAAATTTTATGTACTTTTCCTTTAAAAAAATGTGTATATGTAATTTAATAGGCGTACAGTTAGTCATGCGGTATCCCCGTCAGATTTTTTTTATAGCAAAGAGTGCTTATTCGTAAATTTAAATACATTTTTTTTTACTCTAATAATATTCATTTTCTATAAAAAGAAAGTTATAAAATTAATCCAAAACTTGAAACATCAGGTTAGAAGAATTATTGTGAATTAAGATCACTATAGTAAAAGAGTTTTTCTTTGTCAAAATGGATTGTTTTCTTTTAAAAGAATAGAAAAAACGAGTACTGTAATTTTCCACCCGTTAATTATAGAGAAATGAATTAGTCTTCGTTATCTGTAGGTTTTTGTAAACTTCAATAAAGTGATATTAACGAAACATGATGAAAGTAATTTTACATTCCCGTTCATAACACTAAGATCAAAGAACGAAGGGCTAGTTACAAGACGAGAAGGTGACGGTTAATACAGAAGGGATATAAACGGTAGGGCAGTAGAAAATGATATAAGGGTAGGTAAGGGTAAGACATAGAACTATGATGAAATGAATGTATATAACACATAGGTTTATTCCTAATTATAGGACAGGAGAATGACTGCATTGTCTGCCAGATGCTCATCAATGCTCGTATAGTCCAGGGGAACACTGGTCAAACTGGTCGAGCAGCTGAGTACTTAGAACTGGTTCTCTTTGATATTTACCGTGAACCGTCCCCACGTGTCCACTCAACGGGTGTGTACAATCGCGCCTTTACGTAACCCTACCGCCGTGTGGCAACAACTCGTTCGTACGATGTTAGTATTATACAACCATCTGTTCTAGTTTGATTTTACTTCCTTATCAATAATAAATTACCATTTTATTCAAATTTATTAAGGAATAACTAATCTTTCTCAGATATTTCACAGATTTACGAAATTTTTTTAAAAAATAGTAACGTAAACTAATCTTACTCGCGTACATTACAAAGGTCAAATTTTAAAATAAATTACATTGAGTTAAAAATAATTCTATGATAAAAAATATCACCGATCCAATACCCATAGTAGTTACTTTTTTTATGTAAATTAGAAATAATCAAGAAAATTATATAATTAAAAAAAAAATCATTTTGAATAATTAACTTAATTGCAATAGAATAATTATTATTATTATACTACCACTTAATTATTCTTTCTTCTTTCTTTTTCCTGTTTAGCCTCCGGTAACTACCGTTTAGATAATTCTTCAGAGGATGAATGAGGATGATATGTATGAGTGTAAATGAAGTGTAGTCTTGTACATTCTCAGTTCGACCATACCTGAGATGTGTGGTTAATTGAAACCCAACCACCAAAGAACACCGGTATCCACGATCTAGTATTCAAATCCATGTAAAAATATCTGGCTTTACTAGGACTTGAACGCTGTAACTCTCGACTTCCAAATCAGCTGATTTGGGAAGACGCGTTAACCACTAGACCAACCCGGTGGGTCAACCACTTAATTATTAAATTTTAATTATCTTACCTCAAGAGTACGGCTTTTCAATCAGTAGGGCTTTTTAAATTTATAATTTTTGATAGAATTATTAGACTTTTGATTAATTAATATATTTTGTTAAATAATATTTTACGTAATTATTATAACGAATTTTATTTAATAGTTTTGTTTTGATTTATGATACACAAAAATTATTGATATTTAATATTAAAAAAAAAATTGCTAAGTTTTTTATCTTATCGTTTTGTTAAATTCAACCAAAAAATTAATGAAATTTTAAAGAATTTAATATTAAGTATCTTCAATCTAGGCATAATAAAAAAATAAATTTTAGTGTCTTTTTAAATGTGACTTTCTTGATACTCAAGAATAAAAAATAATAAATTATTAGATGAATGCAAAAAATAAAGAAAGGTTAGAAAATAAGTTTTTTACATAACAATAATGTTTCAATCACCTTAAAAAAGACGAGTTACTCTTTCATCCCTTGTATATTTTTTAAAAATCTTTTTCTAAAACCCTAAATTTACTGAATACATGAATTCGATTATTTTTTTTATATCTTAAAAAATATCTTTCCACTGGTTTTTCAGTAGAAATCATTTCTTTAAAATAGAAACTGATTACTTTTTTTTATGAAAAATTACATATAACTTATCTACTGTCATATTAAATTAGCAATATTTCATATTTACGAAGCCATCAGCCTGATATTATAATATTATTTCGCAAAATTCAAGAAACTTAATTTTGGAAACTTATAGTAAAATAATAATTTTTACATTCCAGAATGCATATATTACAATATAACATGTTTAGATAAATAAATAAATATATATATATATATATATATATATATATATATATATATATATATATATATATATATATATATGTGTGTGTGTGTGTGTGAGTGCGTGTGCGCGCGCGCCTATACACAACATTTTTGGCTAGAAAATTTCCAAAACGATTTTTTATTTCATTGAAATTTTGATATGTTTAAATAGTTCATGTGAAGTTGTGCATGAGAAAATTTTATGATGATTGGTAGAATCGTTCTTCAGGTATGCTCAATTTAAGATCGATTACAGATAACAAAACATATTTCAGTTTATGTTGAATTTGTATTACGTGCTTATGCAATGAGTCACAACAATGAGTGAGTATAAATTTTATGTTTGTGTGTCGAGTCCAATCGTGATTTTTATAACTATTTCATCAAATTACAGTTATAATAATTTAATTTTCTTAAAACAGAAAAAATATTTTAATATTTAATAACAAAAAACATTTATACCGGTTTTAGGTTTCCCATTTAACTTTTGTTTTGTATATTTCTTGCGCAAAAAAAAATATATACAAAATCGAATGCAAGAATACTTACACATTTAACGCATTTAATCTGCAGTACCCAGTGCAATGCGTTGTACTCCAGTGCCTTTCTGCCTACGAAATAATGAAGGCGTCCGAAACGAAAAGACGGTATTCTTCTATTTTTATATTTTCATATATTCTTCGGTTTTTATGGTCTCTACACTTTAAAAAAGAATATAATAAAATTTTATTTTACTTTCAGAAAACCTATTTAAAAGTAAAGAGTAATATTTTTTTAAAAAACAATTCTTTAAATTTCAATTAAAGTTTATTATGGATTTCTAAGTAGTCAGTAGTTATTAATTAAAATAAGATAAAATGAAATTTTAAACATAAAATAATATATTTATTTACTTATAATTTTATCCCTCAGTGTTTTTTTAAGTTATTATTTTATTTTTAATATATGTAATATTTAATTCACATTATTGAATAACATGAGAAAGTTTTTCTTTGTAAATAATATATTAAACAAATAATCTTCTTTTTTATATTTTTAAAATAGTTTTTTTTATTTACTCGAATTTATAAAGAAAATTATTACGTAACCACTATAATTTCGTTCTTCTGTTAGGGAAAAGTATTTAACCTTCACAATCGAATTATTTTATTTTTTTCATTTTTGTTAGTCTGGAAATACATTTTAATCAGTTAATTATATTTTTTTAATATGTAATTTTTTTAAATTTGAAATTATTTATGGTGAAATTAGAAAAAAAAATTAGAATATACTAATTATACAAAAGTATCATGGAACCATAACTCTAGAGCTATGCCACAAGAAGAAAAGAAAAAATTGGATATGGGTTTTTTTACATTTCCCGTATTTTAATTAGCAAGGACCCCAAAAAACAAAGAAAAGTGGAGAGTAATGTAATTTATGTATGTTCGTTTGTTGACGTTTTTGAAGCTTAATAACGTTTGACTGGATGAACCGATTTTGATGAAATTTACCACAGAGAGGCGGATAATATGTGTGATAATTTGTTGGTAATATTTTGGGGTCAATATCTCCAGGAGCCGGGGTAGATAGTTGTTTAGGGTTAATTTACAGAAAATTTTGTAAACCTAAACCGACTTTACAAACTCAGTACATGCATCTTAAAATTAAAAAAAAAAATTTTCCCCAAATTCTTCCCTTCCCCAAAAATCAAAAATATTTTTATTTATTAATAGAATTTTTGTTATTTCTTCCTAAGCATAGTGACCTACAAAAAAAATACTTTTGGGGTAATTTTGGAAGTGAGTGAGGAAGCAATAAACAAATATCGATTTTTTAAGTATTTTAAATCTTTTTACGTATCATTATTTTTTCAGTACAGAATAAATAATCAACGTCAAGAAAGTATAGCAACTTAACCATTTTTCTTTTTTGCTTTTACGGAGAAATTAAATGGAAAAAAAATTATTTTAATTAATATTTTTACTGTCTGCTGACTAGCCTTTAAGCAGTGAAACTTCCCCAGTATTAAAATTATAAATCATAAAAATAAAGCAAGTAATATTTTATTATAGTAGTAATGAATATAGTTTTAGTATTTTGGAAAATATTGACCACTTTACAGAAATTACAGTTATATCTTGACAGAGATAAATAATAACAATATAAGGAAAAGAAGAAAATAAATAAATTTAACAATTCTATGTAAAAATAAAACCATAATAATAAAGCTCAGTGATGTGTACTATACATTGTACTAACTACCCCCTGCCATGTGTTTACCCTGCACCGATTAGAAAAGAAAAATGTTGACCCTTCATCATTTACTATTACTATTATTATTACATCTATATATAAAATAATTCTTACAATTATTTTAAAGGGGTGCTTTTCAACCGTGGCCGGATAGAAATCTTTTGTTTTAAAAACCGGTACTAGGTCAGCCGCTAGCCCGCCGGATGCCCATCGCAACCCGTACAGTTGTCCACCAGGTCACGACCGCAGGACCCTAACTGTCTCATAACCCTTCGGTAAGTTCTACAAGAGGTAAGCGCTAAACCAAATAGTAACTAGTTTTATTTCATATTTAAATTTAATGTAAGTATTCTATTTTAAGATAAAAAATTGTTTAAAATTAGTGTAATCAGTGTTTTTAAAGTTTGTAAACTATTGTAGTACAGAATGATAATAATCCGCGCGAAAAAAGTTGTAAAATTGTTAAATTTAATACGAATTAATTTATAATCTAAAAATATTATTTTGTTTCTTTAAATTTAAATAATTATTGCTTAGAAAACAAATCCGATAATTTTGTTTGTGTTTACTAATTATTAACAAGTAAACAATGTTAATTAAAAAATAAAACAGTATAAAACTTTTTATGAATTTTATCGTATTCTCTTTTAAACCTATCAAAAGAATTATTATTATAATTCTGTATAATTTTTACATTAAAAAAATTATTAAACACACATTAAATAAAAATCGAAAAAATTATTCCGAAAATTTCAATTTATTATGAATTTCATTACATTAGTCCCAATTTTAAACAAACAACCATCGAAAAGTTTTTAAATTAATGTAAACAATTACTTTAAATTACTATTTTAAAAAAGAACTATTAGTTTATTATCCCTACGGTTAGAAATTTTCTATGGTATATACATACACATGCGCGCACACAAACAGTCATATCGCCAAGTAGGTAACAGTTTGTTAACACTTCGAACCAAGATTTCTGTTTCTTCAATAATTTGACTTTTCTGTTACATTACCTGGTATCGTAGAATAAGATAATCTACTAATCGTTTGAAGGATTCGTTAATTTTTTTATAAATCGTTGGCATAATTATAACGTCATTAATAGAGAGTAGCTTAAGTCATCGCGAAGGGGTTAGTTTCTAGTAGTACTGGTAATTTTTAGAGTTTTTAATTGAAATTGTTGTATACTTTCCTAGATTGCTTTTCAAAACTATACATCGGTACTGTGTATGACCAAATACCCCGTAAAAGGTATTAGTGCATTATTAATTATAATGTTATTGTTAGATGAGTTAAGAAAGCTTAACTCATTTAAGTAAATGTATACACAACTGAACTATTATCATTGTTGCAGTTTAAAAATTATATATTTAGTCCGTTTAATTCTATTTAAATAATTAATATCCTACCTCTTGTAATTATATAATTAAATTATTAAAATTACATTTATTATTTGTAATCATAAGAAAAAAATATCATTAAAAAAAAAAGAATTTAAATTAATTAGAATTTTACTTAAAATTATGTTTAATTATGTTCTATAATTTAATTAGATATATTGAAGTTTATCACAAAAATAAAATTAAAAATTGTAATAATATTTATCAGAACTTTTTTATGTTTTAATCTATTTTAAAATGTATTAAAATATTTCTAATTTCAAGTGGTACAAACATGCAAACAAATAAACTGCATATTAATAACAAATTTTTGAAGATATTTATGATAATAATATTGTTATTTAGTTATAAATTTTAAATTCCGGTAAATAATGTAATACAAAAACATTTAGAAATATTTGTACCAATATATAACAATTTATTATTTAAAATTTAGTTACGTAAATTTATGCAAATGTAATTAAAATTATTCTAAATTAAAAAATATGTTTCGCATAATATTACAAATTATAATGGTAGCCGGTTAATCTCTCGCTTATCAGACGTCAAAAGAAATTGAGTTTTCCTACTTATGCTACTACGAATATAGTGTGTACAAACTGGTAAGTCTCAGTAGCAAAACTTTGCTTCTCTCTATAAAGCATGAATAAAACTCAATACACAATTTTAGAATTGAGATTATCCTTTTTTGGAATAAATAAATAATTCATTAAGATTATAAAAAGTATATAAAAAATAGAAAAAACCTGAAATCACTACTTACGTTATCGGTAATAATAATAATAATAATAAATTTCTTTATTGAAATAAAATTCAATATAAGCCCTACACAATAACCTAAAATTACTTTACTCTTTCGACATTGACCAAAAGGTCATCTGTCAGTGTCGGTATAATGATTTAAAGATTAAAAAATTAAATTACAAAATATACAAAAAGAATTAAAATTTAACTACATTAAGTTTAAAATTTAGGAAGATAAAAACGAAATAAATTTAACTAGTTGCAAAATAAAATATTTAATCTTAGCGTAACAATGTACAACTCCCATCGTGAAAATATTCTTAGTTATTAAATAAACAGGGTTTTAGTTATTCCATTTTATTAGTATTCCATTATCAAAAACAGTAGAATAAAAAAATATATAAAAGGGCAGCTACAGAAAGCAAAAGAATGCAATTACCAACCGATATACCAAACCGCGGTTCTCATACGCATGCAAATAAATTACACAAATCACATCCAATAAGGTAATTCACTTTGTAATTAAATTCGGCAACTAATCAATTTCCATATTTTAAAGTACATCTTTACATTCCAAAAAAAATTTTTTCAATTTTTTCCAGAATTCCAATTCAATAGTTTATCATTATCATACCCACTTTCTATAGTTATTGCTATATAGAGGGGACACTTTTTCTACATGCAACAGTTTATTTTGTAAATTTATTTTATTACAAAAATTATTACCTTTGTTGGCAATTATTTAGAATTTGTAACTAAATATAACAAATTTTTAGTAAAAAATATAATTACTTTTGATTAATTTTAAACCTCTTGTTTAATTCCTAAATTATTTCTTCTTTTTTTGTTTTAATTTAAAATCAGTTTTGATATTTTAATCCCCGGTAGCTTTTTAAAAGTATAATATATATTTTTTAAACCAAACTTAAATAGACTAAAAAAAAGCTGACAACACAATTGTAGGACTTTCCCGTCACGCGGTTAAAGCCGCATTCCAACGAACAGTTGGTTGTTTCTTATGCACGACCTATACACACAACATAATTTAAAATATTTATCATTTTATTTAAATATAATATTTTTTCGTTTATTTAATTTAATGATTCTAACGCACGCATACCGTATTTAATTTGCGCAGGTGTAGTTGTACTAGCGGCTACGGTCGGCACTAACTAAATTAATGTAATTTCACAACTTACGTAGAACAAATTTCGCATGTACGGTCGGCAGATTGGTTTAGGCACAAGGCTTAACGCACCAGGTACCAAGTCAATCAAGCGATCGAGTTGAAGACACGGACAGAGCAAATTACTTTTTTACACATTAAATATTATTCATTTATTTAATCACCTATTACGTCACAACATATGAGACTACTACAACAGCATTTTTTATGGTGGGGGAACGATTTTGCAAAAACATTTTTTATTGAATATATTGATATTTTTTTTTATTGTTAACAAATGTGCATAAGGAAAATATGACCTTGATTAGTGAGATAAGGAAAGATTAGAAATCTTGACATACTGAGGATGATCTTGCTTTACAGCCTCATCCCCTTGACGTTTTTTTTTTAGTTTAAAATTTAATGGCATTAATGCTTCATATATAGAAGGAATCTGACAATGTTTGGTCAAAATCGATCCAGTAGTTCTGGAGATGAAGAGTAATTTAGAGGAAACACCGAATACACACACGTACATACGAACATTAATATCCGGAAATTTTCATCCAGTTTTTTTGGGTTACTTTGGTGTCAAAACGTAAAGATCCGATGAAAACTGTATATGCCCAAATTGGACCGATTACAATACTTTCCCTTCTAGAGTTTTAGCTCCGCTGTAGCGCTATCTAGACTGGAAAGTAAAATTGATATTATAAATTTAAATTATTTAATATATTTCGAGATTTTTTTTGTTAATTTAACTATTTATTTTACAAATATCAAGTAAAAATAAATTGCTTCGAATGTTTTTAACAGAAAGAATCACATACATTTTTAAAAATTTTATATACGATACTCAAAAAATATGTCACAGAGCAAAGTTTTATTAAAAAACTTAACATTTTTTTATGAATAAAATATGCTTCTTTATTAAAAAGAAAATATCTATATATATATATATATATATATATATATATATATATATATGTATGTATATGTATAAATATAATTATGGTAAGTATATAACAGATAAATAAACAAGTAATTCTTTATAATATTATTTATAGGAGGAAAAATTTTAAAAACAGAATATGTTTCCGAAATAGTATTCTTCAATAATTTAAAATTAAAGATAAATTTTACTTTAAATTTTGACTATGTTCTTCCTTCATCTTTATAATTTCCAAAAAGAATAATTTAATTTATTCAAAATTATTTTCAAATGTTACTTTAATATTAAATGTAATACTGGTGATATTTTCTAGATTGTGATGATTTTAAGTTATAAAATATAATATCCGTGTATTTGTTTATACCAACGTTCGCTTAAAGCTGAGGTAATTTTTTTCAAATTTATTTAAACATATATATAAAAATATAACAACATATAACATACATATTGTATAAAAATATAATATATATATTTATATAAATTATTATGTAAGAAGACATGAATACTTGTTTTATTTGCATTAATTTAACCTTTAATAAAGTTAAGGCATAAATTGTAAATATAACTTCATTATTAGGTGAGTAATAAAGCTTTTACCGAGAAGGTGTTTTATTTTACATGTTACCTTTCATTTTTTTTCGTATGCTGAATAAATCTTCTTATTTTAGAGATAGCTAAATGTGATTCCTGTAAATGGAATTTATAATTTGGAAATTTAAAATGAAAATAATAGTTTAAATTATACTTTATATTTAATACTACTTAGATTTAACTTTTAACTATTAAATTATTTAAATTTAGAAACAAATAATAAGTTCTGTAACTATCAGAAAATTTACACATCGGCTAATTTATGAATTATTTTATTAGAATTTTCAGTCTACTATTACAGTCTACAGTTCTGTTAGGTAGTTAGATGGATGAGTGAACTGATTAAGATTTTCAAACAAATCGTAATCTATACTATGTAAAGGTAAGGTTTTTTCTCTAAATTCCTAAGAAAGCGTTTTACGTAATAGTGTATCAAGAGGCCATAATTTAATTTTTGCTTATTTATTAGGGTTAATGTATTACACATCTCTGTGTTGATTATTCGTCTGTTTTAAGTAAATTATTCATGAGAAATGTAATCTGCTTTAATAAAGCTTGTAACATAAACTTATTTTATTTAGACGGTTGAACTCTTAATTATTTGTTTATACGCCAACATCCTTGATAAAAATTTTAATATATACTTACTCAAGATGCATTTTATTATAAAACATAAAATTTATTAAATAAATAATATGAAATATATTTAAAACTAAGATAAGATATTTTAAGACTAAAGATACATAATTTAAAAAATTAAAAAACACACTACAAAAAACATTTCTGATAGATATTGCTTTTTAATATAGGATAATTCAAGAGCGTGCGGGTTATAATTATGTTTTTTTTAGCAAATTTATTTAAACATATATATAACATACATATTATATAAAAATATAATATATATATTTTTATAACCTATGACACTCGGTAACGTAAGGATTTCAACGCATGGTCATACGTCTAATTCGGTTCAACCGTTGAGCTGCTACGGTGAAATAAACACGCATATATAAACAATAACAATTACACTCCTTTTTGAGCAGACGAATAATAAAAACCCTAGTTACGTGAATAAAATTGATAATTTGATCTATCAAATGACAGATTTGAAAAAATCGATCAGGTGATTGAGGGGTTTTTTAATAACTCGCATCTCAACACTTCATTCTGAACGATTCGGAAACCATGTATCTCATATGTGAGATGCGAGTTATTTAAAAACGACTCGTTCATCTGATAGAGTTTATAAATTTTTCAAAATTTATTTAAACAAAAATATATGTATATACGTATTTATACACCCTATGACACTCTCGATAACGTAGAGATTCCAACGCGAAGTCATACATCTAAATCGGTTCAGCCATTGAGCTACTATGGTAGAACAAACATACATACATACACCCTAAATACATTACACTTCTTTTTGAGCAGTGTGTAAAAAGATTTCCACGATAATAATCCTCCATAATTTTAATTTCGAACATAGAATAAAAGTTCCACTTTGTTTGGAAATTTTTTTTTATTATTTATTAAGATATAATATAGCAAAAAATGTTAAGTAAATTAAAATTAAATCAAATTGGATTTTAAATAACCTTTCAGAAAAATATTTTTTAAATTCAAATAAGTGTTTCCTCAAGCATATTGTGATAACCATTTTTTTGTAATTTGCCCATTCAAGATGTACATTAGTAAAAAAAAATTAAAGCAAATAAAATGCAGGTAAATTGTTTTTATTTTTTAGTTTTTGGTACCATTCTGGGTGACCGAAATAATAAATTAATCTTTAGAAATTAATACAGTTACCTCACGATTGTCTGCGAGCGGTTTAATCATGTTGCCCTTCGAAAAAAAATAAAGTTTTAAAAACTTGTAAAGAAGCCAAATATTTAAAGTTTTCTCATCGTTTTGTGGTAAGTTTTACTTCGTCATTCATTGGCTACTTGAATGTGTGCTTGTTTTGATTATGATAATGCTATACAATAGTTCATCTTGTGTTATTATTACGCTAAGAAAGTTACGAAGTTGAATTAAAGGAAAGTGTTTTCGGACACTAAAACAATAATCAATTACGTCTTATTTAACAAAAAAAAAAGAAGCTGTATGAAAGAGAAAATGCAAAATTTATTAATTTTTTGTAATATTTATGAATTTTTTCTCGTTAGTTACTGTAGTTTTAAAAAGTGTTTGTTAATGCATTACGTATTTCAGACAATACTGTATGTACAATCTATTTACGTATAATATATATACGTATAGTGTTAGTGATAGTGAAAATTTATTATATGTTAATATGTATTTTGAATAAACTTCTGGATATTACTGTTACCAGGTACGTAATAATGTAGTGTACTATATTATATTTTATTTACCATTGTACCTTATTATAATATGTATATAAATACTAAACTGCAATGCAGTATTAGGTCATTTTAACACAAATTACTTTAATAGATATTATTTTTGGATCAACCGCGATTTTGCTATGATTTGGATTATAAGCGATCTTCTTTCTGATTATTATCGTGGATAATAGGGAGTTCTGTATTTCTTCTTACAGGCATATAAAAAATAATGTAGATTATTATCCAAATAAATTCTTAATTGCATAAATTTATTTCCACATTTAAAATGTACGAAAATGAAAAGAAAAAGGAAGTTTAAAATATTTCATGACTGTTTGGTTCCACAATAAAATTATAAAAAATTTCATAATTTTATTAAGATTCCAAATATGTTGCCGAACCCTACATTTAACGATTTAAAAAACCTCTAGACAAAACTCAGGACAAAACTAGTTAGTCTTGTTACCTATTACATTCATTATTCAAGTTAAATTAACAGCGCTGTTTTAAGAATATCAGTCAAAGTAAATAGATCTACACAAGTCTTAAAAAAAATTATAACCCAAAGTAAGCCAATACTAGTTTTCTAAGAATAATATACCTAAAATTAAATTAAAAATTCAGATAAAATTTGGCTAATATAAAAAAATTAACTTTCATCATTTTTTTTTTGATCCATCTATAAAATAATAAAGATACAAAATAAATTCTTTATGTAGTGTAATACATGTTAGATACTCATTAATTTTGCTCTTTTAAACATCGTCCCAAATGTAATCTTTTTGACAACGTTGAAGGTTAATTGTGTTAGTGATGAATACATTTTGCGCTTAATGATGTAAGAATATCAGTAATGGTCTTGTATAAAAGTTTCTACCTTCTTTAAATTAGTAAAGAAAACCTGTTATCAGGTACTTTATTAGAAGAAAATTTTCAACATTCACTTAATGAGCTATTTATTCGCTTTTAGCCGTAAATTTATTTCAATTTATCAAAAAAAAAAAGTAAACACACGATTGATAAGAAATTTGTGTCTATAACCTTTTCTACCAAACACGTAATAATTTTGATAAATTGTAATTTTTCATTACTAAGAAAGAAAGTTAAAATATCAGTTAGTAATAATTAATTATTTATTCGAAAAGAGTTAATTTATTATAAATTAAATCTGCTATAAATCTAATTATTTCATAATTTTATCTTAAAATACCCATTGTAGGAAGAAAATACAAATAAGATTCGACTCATTAAAAAAATAAAAAATATTAGTTTTGATACCTGGTTGTTTTATTTCAGTAATCATTAATTTAGTAATTTATATTTTCCTCTATAAAAACATCATTAATCGATATCTTCTTTTTGTTTACCAAAAGGGCTTTCTGTTTAATGAACATCATTACTCTTCGAGAAATCAACACCGGTTAGAAAAATTTGTACCGCAAGTGACATACGTCACATTCATGAGAAAAACTAAGTGATAGGTAGTGTTAAATAAAAATAAAAGATCAGTTTTCTTGAAAAACAATGCAAACAATCAATTCCATTGTGTAAAGGTTTATCCAATAAGGTAAAAAAGTATTCTAGCTTATCTTAGAAAAAAATTAATTAATCAATTTGGAACAAGTTAAAAATTTTTAAATCAACAGCCAAATTATGTACTTCATTTATATTAATTTACTTATTCACTCTACAGAAAATACACCCAATCACAGAAATCATTATTTTTATTATTTTATGACAATGAGGATGATATGATGAAAACATGTTATATCCTTGCTAGGAATCGAACTCCGGACCAATTGGGTGAGAGGTCAGTATGCTGATTATTACACAAACTGGCCAGCTAGTTGTTTACAGAGAAGTTAAAGACGTTGTTTACAGAGAATTTTGTAAAATTCAATGTATTTTTCGACCTCATTTTTAAAAATAGTTACTTATAAAAATATTTAAATTATTTATCATGGTAGAAATAAAGTTTTTTATATAAACTTTCTTCAGTTTCAAACGATATAAACTATATATATACATTGTGTGTGTTACGCAGGTATATAAATGCGCGTATATAAAATTCTAGTCTACTGCTGTTAAATGAAAGCAAAGTTGAAGTCGGTCGGTCCGTCTTGAGTGATAACCACACGAAGGGAGAAAGAAAAACTTCTCTCCTATGCTTAGTGATCTGTGCCTGCAAGGAGTTGAAGAGAAAAAAAGAGATAGAAAAAGACAGAAGATGGAGCTTTAAATCAATAAAAATCTTGATTTTGAAAAGGGGAAAATGAAGGAAGGAGATGGTTTGTAGGAGGGAAAGTGGACCGGAGGGGGTGGGAGGCCTGGTCTTTTTATCTGAGTTTTTTTTTATTTGCGAATAGAAGGGTGGCTTGATGAAGAGGGTTGCTAAAAATTTAATCTCCCTCTCCAACCCTTATACCCCCTCCTCCACCACCCTCTTATTTTCTTTTCTCTCACTTCCCATCCTCTCTTGTCTGAAAGTTTTTCATTTTCCGAGCTCGATTTTTGCCTCTGGCACCATAATGGCGCCCGCTCCATCTTGCAATGGACGCGGCAGCTGACAGGATACCTTGACTAAACAGTTCTGAATCGCTAGTGTCCTATATATTAAACCTTAACTGCAATAATTAAGGGAATGATATATTTTTAAAATTGTTTATTAAAATATACTAAAAATTAATAAAGGTTTTAATTATATATTATAATTTTATCAGTATTTACCAAGAAAATAATCGTAATATTAAGAATAATACTGCTTATTATTATTATTAACAATAATTCTTATGATTGTTATTTTCCACAAACTAAAAAGCATTCATCCAATTTTCATCATCGTATATTCAATAAAATACATCATCTTTTCTTTTACTCGGTTATTCTCAATTGTTTATTTAAAATTATTTGTTTAAAAATTATATAATTCTATTTATTGTATTAAAACAAGAAGTAAAACTAAAATAACTTTATTGTCAATTGCTATTTTTTTATGTATTACATTTCATTTAGAAGTAGTTTAGTGTTTGCAGAAAATTAAACTTTAAAAAAAAACACCATTAATGCATCTTTAGAGAAAATATCGTATAAGATAGTAAAATTTAAATACGCTAATTTTAGGAATTATCCAAAAATGTTATTTCTTGATATTACAAGAAAAAAAAACTGGCAACGAATAAAGCAAATAAAGAATATTTAGAATTAATCACTAATCTTTCATTTATCATTGTAAATGTATTACAAATACATAACATCTAAGTGATATAGAAAGTAGCTTAAAAAGCATGTATAAAACAATATTAAAAATGTCATTGTTGAATATATACACAGACATTATTCAGAATTTGCAAGGCTTAATCGAACGATTAAATTAAATCGTTCGTAGTCACAACTTAAAATTCTTTTCGTGTAGGTACTGATGTTTTATCAATGACTAGAAGTGTATTTTTAATACTTCGAAAATTTTGCTTCTACAAAGAGGGATGAGTAAAGTTCATCCTTCTTTGTTTTTATAAAACTTTTATCTTTCCTGATTTCAGTTTAATTCCTTAGTTATATATTTATGATGACATTGCATATATAATAAAATTCTTTGTTTTTTTATCCTGTATGGCATAGTTAATTTTTTATAAAATGTCACAGCCTGTAATAGATTTTCATTCTATGTATTTATATTTTATGTTAATTAAATATATAATTTAAAAACTAGAAAGTACATTAATCAGGATCTGTTTAAACTTAATACAGCAATATTAAAGATCAACTGTGAAGACCAAATCAGGAAACGAAATCGGTACTGTCCGATTACCCATTACATTTATCTACAAATGTTTAGTTTTCATAACTACGTTGAAAAGCATACGTATTATTATTATTATTATTATTATTATTATTATTATTATTATTATTATTGTTGTTGTTATTGTTATTATCATTATTATTATTATTATTATTATTATTATTATTATTATTATTATTATTAATTAATTGATTAAACATAACTTGAAAAGTTTTCTAATGAAAAAATAGGTTTTTTTATTGTATTCGTTTTAAAACGATGACGTTCGGCAACCTCACTGACGGTGTTATACATTAACTTAAAATAAAAAAGATTTTGTAGATAAATACTACCACATATTTAGAAGGAAGAATTAAAATAAATTATTTTTTTAATAATTTGTTTTTATTTCTTGAACTATTTTATCCAACTAAGCTAGTATAAATATAATTTATCTGTAATAAAACAAACTGGCTGTTGTCTACATGAAGGCAAACGTTTAATGTTATGATTTTTATTTTTTTAAATACGCGTTTTTATTGTGTCCTTTTACATTACATACACACATTATAAAACATTATTGAGAACAATAAAAGTAATATAGAACATTCATTTCCTTGCATTACTCTCGTTGTATTCTGATGTAGCATGACATATTAATTACAACATATTTTATATATATATATATTTCACGAATAATGTAATAAAATTTCAGAAAATGTTCTACTGGAGAAAATAAAGAACAAAGTTTATATAAACATAGAATCAGAGAAGCTTTGTAAATGAGTGTCAGCTAGCGAAAGTTTTCAAACTAATTCAGTGCTTAAGCTAAAATTATATCAGATATAATTATTGAGATTCAAATAAGGGTGTATATTTAATAGTTTTAATAGTTTTTTCTGACCTGAAAAATCGAAAAAAAGAAAAATAAATTCCAGAACTGTATTTTTAGTAGTTTTTGAAATCTGGCATAAAAAACAAAGTATTTGGTCGAAAAAACACTATTCTATGTTTGCGGTAAAATAACTTTGTTAAATGGGTAATAAATAAGTAAAAGCTATAAACAAAATTTGTAGAGAATTTGTTCTAATAAATTGGAATAGAGAAAATAAACACAAACGTAAGAAATTCGAAGTTTATTAAAAATAAAACATAAAAATGTGGCAGATTTTAATTAAATATTACAGGAAATAAAATTTTCAATATTACAAAACAAAGGAGTTAAATATTCAAAAAAAAGAAATACAAATACAAATAATACTCGTAAAACCAACTTAAAAAAAATTTATCGTGAATTATTGAAAATTATCTCTGCCGTAGTAGGAGCAACACTTGCCCGACTTACAATGATTTTGGTGGCTTCACGTCTTTCAACAGGGATGATGTGTATTTGTATAACACTGAGAATTGTAGTAATTCTTGTCTTACACTTTTGTTTGTAAAGTAATGACTTCAAGTGGCCCAACAGGAAGTAATCCAGAGGTGTTAAATTAGGCGATATGTATACATATATACACTAACTCCCCGTGGGAGCTTCGCCGGCGATATATGGTTACTTGCATTTCCCGTAGAGGTCAATCTTTTTGTTTTATGTTTTTTTGGTCAAATAACCGGAGGTAGCTGCAGCCATTCACACATACAGTAACGGTGCCAGTAACTGCGTCGGTTGAGCCACTGAGCTGTATATATTCAAACCCTTTAAAAAAACAGCGAAATTAAAAATAAAACCGAAAACGGTTTTTATATGTTTATTTGAAGAGTATTTGCAAGCCCAAATTTACTGAATATCTCGTTAATATAGTCGAGATCGGGAAAATTTACAATCACTGTTCAAAATTATTTTACCTTTCTTCATCCTCTGTCAAGGTCAAATTTCAAAAATCTAGAATTGTGTTTATTGACGTGAAGAATAAGTATAAGAATTTTAACCCTTGAAACTCTGAATGAAACTCAAAAAATCTAGAAATTGTATTTTAGATGTTCATAATCAATCAGTTCTAGTCTCCGAACTCACACAGTAATTGACACTAACAATCCATAATTTATTAAAATTTTTGCTTTAAACGGCAAATCTCCACCACTACATTATATAGATATAATTTTTTCGAGTGAAATATATCAAAAAACCTTTCAGATATGCCAAAACCTTCTCAGTTATGCGAAGAAACAGGGGTACAATTTTTGGAAGCGATAAATCGAGTAGTTTTTTTGTTTATCCCGAACAAAAAAACCCTCTTCCTCTTCATATAATAGGATATGTATTTAATTCGTGAAGTATAGTTTTATTTCGTGAAGTTGTTCTACCACGCTGTAAAAATCCTGACCCAACCCTAGCCGAGAATCAATTTTAAGCAATTAATGATGATAATGACTGAGCCACTAAGGCATTTTAAATATTATTTATCTATAACTACATGATTATGACGGTTTACTTATAATAATATTAATTAAACTAAATATCGTTTTAACGATATATTACAAAAAAATTAAAATTCTTTCCTCATTAAGAAAAATCATTAACTACTAGCTTATTTTCATTAAAAATAGTGACTAATTATACTTCTACATAAGTATTCTATCCACCACCCCAGCAAACAATAATTGTTATGTGCCGCTTAGGTTATTTTATTTTTACCTAGTAGGGTAATTGATTTATTTTTTTTAACAGATATTAAAAAAAATTAAAGACTTTTATTTATAAACTTATTTTATCAAACAGATTTACAGAAAATTCAAAACAAAAATCTTATTATTAGACGAATTATAATATAATTTATTAGGATTTTTATACATAATGTGAATCAAATATTAATAAAAAACTAAAAACTTTTCTACATAAGCTTAAAAAATAAAACTGTAATAAAGTAAGGTTCTTCTGAAGATTAAATAAATGTCTGAATTCTTGACTATGTTAACGTAATTGTAACTACTTTACACCAACTGGTTTCTACCTCATTATTATTATTGTTATTACTACTACTACTACTATTATTATTATTATTATTATTATTTCAATTACCAGGTAAATAACTTCGTTTGTTTAATTTAATTTTTAAGGAGCAATTAAAAATATACACTTAAATTTAATAATTTAATAGTAATTATTTAATAATATATTTCTTTTATAGGCGCTTATTGCAGCCTAATATTTAATCCGTAAATTATCTCATAAAGGGAAAAAATTAAATGTTTATTTTTATTTAAGTCGCTAATGATTTTTATCGTTGATGTGACTATTAACAATGAAAACAATGTGTACATATTTATTAGTTAAGAGATTTCCGGTTTTTGGATTGTTATTTTTTTAATAAGATAGTATGAAGAACGTAATAGAGAACTCAATTCGATGCTCAATACTCAGTTAGTTCGATACTCGTTTGTATTTTTTTATCAGATTAATATTTTATTATGTTTAAATTATTGGTTAATTCTTAAATTATTTGTTATAACCCCTAAATATGAAGACGAAATAAAAAAATATACTAATATATTTTAAAGATAAATATTTGACACTATTTTTTTTTAAAAATACTAACCAATTTATTAAAAAAGGCCGTAAAATTAAAAAAATTATATTTAATTTTTTTTAATTTCAATTTTTTAAATTTATGCCAAATTAAAAACAAAAAGAAATTATTAATACTCAGTTAATTACTTAATTTTTCGGTGTCAATGAAAATTTGAATTGAACTTTTTTAATTTTTTTCTGTATTTAAAAAAATTATTTTATTTAAATTTTGTAAATGTTTTTTTTAATAACAATAATCTACTAAAAATCTCGCCAAGATTGCATAGCACAGTTATAAATCTCAATAAAGGTAGGAAAATGAATAACCGTTATTTATTTACTGAAGGAAAGAAGCCCTACAAATTTCCTTAATTTTAAAGAAAGGATTCCTACTTTGAGTTTAATATTTCAATTTAGTGCCGTAAATTCAATAAAATTCAGACTCTTTTTTTTTTCTTTTAGCATATTATTTTGTCATCAGAGAATTAATGTCATAAAATACATAAAATGGAAATATGAAGAGGAAAAAAGGATTTTTTTTGCGCTTAGGATTCCTAAAATATTAAAATTTAAGAAAGCTAGAAATTTTATTTATTTTTTTGTACAACCATAGCAGGCCTTTTTAGCTTACATTTGACTTCTGAAAATATATAATTGTTTTATGTAAAAATAATATGATGTAATTAAATGAGCTTTTAATGCCTAAAATATACTATTGAAAATTTTTGTTTTCTCTCTGTCTCTCTCTTTCTCTGAATTGAAATACGCATGAATTAAAAAAAAATTTAATTCTTTTAACGTAGTATTCACATAGTTAATTTCAATCGACGTATAATACAGATAATAAAACTGAAAAAAATTATATATGGAAAATGATAGGGCCTATATAAAATAAAAGACAAAAGAAATAAATAAAGAAATGAAAAAAACGTATATAACCGGTTTTCTTATTTGTTCGTAAAAGGGTTCACATTGTAATAGGTCAGTGTAACGCTTAAAAGAGCCAGAGAGAGTTGGTTGAATAGATGATACACGCATGCTTCTCGTCCTCCCTAATAACATCGCCACCACTTGCGAACTTCTTCCTCAACCCACCTCAACCCTTACTAGAACCAACTTTGAAGGAATAAAGTACACCGGTAACTCTAAAGTGCTGGTTAATTGACTAAATACATTATGTGACAAATTATTATAATCAAAATATACTAACTCTTTGATAAAAGTTGATTTCAGAAATTAATATTATATATTGACGTATGTTTTATCATCAGTAAATTTATTTATAATTAATTTTTATTAAAAATTTTGTATTATTCGAACCTCTATTATCCGATACTCCCAATTAACTGATTTTTTATTATATTTTTTTTCATTTTATTAATTTAATAAGTTGCAACTTATTAAAAGGTTCTAAAAAAACGGTTATTATTAGACGGTTCAAATTATTATTATTAATTCTTAAACGGTTCTAAACAATTTAGTATTTCTTCAGGTTATTTTTCAACTGATCAGTTAATATAAAAATTTCAGATTAATCATAAATATAAATATGCAGGCATTATGTCTAATGATAAATTTTTCTGTCATAAGAATACAATGAAAAGCAATATTGTTTAATAATATCAGAGTGTTTTAGTATTGGTATAATTAATTTAATGGATAAATTTTGAAATAAATTATTTTTTTTTACAAATAATTACTCTATTTTTTTTTAAATACTCTTAAGAAATTTATAATTTTAATCGTTACCCTGCGTTTTGTTTATAATATAAAATACCGATGTTTTAGTAGAAGAATTTAGGTGTTTTTTTTTAGTTTTAGACAACTTTTTCGAAGTAAAAACCGTTAATAAAGTACCTAACTCTTTTATTATATAAAAATAAAACTGTATTATTAAAACATAAATTAATCCTGCCTTTAATTAATAAATGTGATATTACGAAGAAGGTCATTTGATAAAATAACCTTTTCTTGTTAATCTATAACACTCATTATAACCGTAAATTTCACTTTGTGTTTGTTCGGCTTGGAAACCGATTGACTATTTTTGCGTTCTACGGAAAACAGTAGTTCTATTTTACTTTATTGCGGCTTAAACTGATAAATAAGAATCACAAAAAATAAAAATATTTCTTATATCAATTAAAAACTAAAACAAAGAAAATATTATTCATTTTAAAACACAAAAAATTGTTTAACAATAATAAATTAAACTTACGCTTTAAACAATGTTATAGTGTAAAAAATATTTTTCACCATAACAACAGATTATAAAATGTCTTTAAATATTTATTTTTTTTTTTTAATCTAATATACTGTTTAAAAATATTACCTAGATATTAGTGATTTTTTTTATTTTATTGCTTTATCTGTCACGCAATTCTAATGTTTACTGAATCACACCACGGTAAATAGAGCAATGTTTGTTGAATGTATAGTTTAAGCTTTAGTAACACCATACTATTATGATGCTGTCAACGCAGCTATCTACATTGATTTTAATGAAAACGATATCAAATGATATGAAAATTACGTAAAGGATAGTGTACAAAGGAAAGATTAAAAAAAAAATTACTTTTCTAAAATTGTACCAACGAATATGAATATAAAATTATTAAGCTGCTCAAAAAGATAATTTCACAAATACATACACCCATTTATGGGGTTTTATTGTTTTATAAATATCATATTTATAAAAAATTTAAACAAGAAAATAAATTTTAATACTTTGATTTATTTGAATAATGCATTAACATATATATATTTTTTGATTGATCTTTCCATATTATAATTACTTCAATTAGTATAATTATAACTAGTTATAATTACTTCTTTCCATGTTATACTTTAACGTTGCTCTCAAGATTATGCCCACCATCGAAAGCCACTAGTTATTTAAATCTGCAGTAAGTAATAAAATTGATTTAATATTTTAATGGTTTTATATTTGAAGAGTGAATAAATTAATGTGAAGTATATTTTCATGAATAGATTACCATCCTGTTCGTTAATATTCAATGAATGACACTGAATTCATTAATATTTGAAAAATTAAATTAAAGACTATATAATTACTATGGTTAGTTTTAAAAATTGTACTATTACGAGTATTTACGATAATAAAAAATTATAAAAATTTTCTTTTTCATTTTTTGTAATAAAAATTATTATTTATTTACTCTTTCAAAAACATAATTAAGAAGAAATCGATTGCAATAAAAAACATAATGTAAACGAGTTTATCAACTTATGTTCACTTTATGCGTAAAAGATTTTTCTTTAGCTTAATATTATATACAATAAGTTTCTCTCATGTTGTATGTATATAATATTAAGTTTTATTTAATGCCCGGTTTTTTGTATTTTTTTTTTGTCAGTATTCCTTATATTAAAAATATTGTTTTAATTTCTAACCTAATTATAGCAATAGATTTGCATCAATCTTAAATTAGGTCATTAATCTTTAAATTATCTAATAAATGGAGTGGAAATATATTTTCATAATATTTTAATTAATCTACACACGTGTGTATATATATATTTTTAAACAGGAAAATTCTCTTGTACGAAACTTTCTAGTTTATAAGACACCCCGTTGGAATGTAACGAAAAAAAGAGGGATAATGGAAATAAATGAAGATTTTAACGTAATAGTTAAATTTAAAAGATATTTATGGTATTAAATATACTTCCTTTCATTTGTTTTCAATTTCCTTTACTTCTTACTCTACCTGTATTATTTCACGTAATTTTAGTATTTTACAATTAAACCATGACTTTCAAATATTTTCAAACTATTTTTTTTTTTAATCCTTCATTTAATTCACTTCCGTAAAACACTTAACGAAACCAACTAATTTTTTTAGTTGTCTTGTTTTCTGAATTTTTTTTATTAATTAAAAATTTTTCTATTTTTGTTTTAACTAATCATTTGCATGTTTCTTCATTCATATTTGATATACATTTTTTTAATATTAGATTACTACCAGTTTCAGTTAAAAAAAAATTTGTAACGGTTAATTATCATTTATCCATGAATAAAGAAGACACAACGTACCACCAAAAATGCATAAAAAAAGAAAAATCAATATAACTATTATACAATCATCTTTGCTCGGTAGAAATTAGATTTTACCAGGATATATTTTAAATTGTAATAAAGATAACAGGTGTTAAATATCCAATTTTATATCTGACAAGTAAAATCGGTTTCGTCTTTATACGGATTATAACTTTGTAGTATTTAAAAAATATATTTTAAATCTATTTTAAGTATATTATTTAATTTTGAGATTTTTTGAAGACTGAATAAAAATGTTACTTATATTTTAAACCTACTTTCTTGGTTTTATTGTAACATCAACGCGTAATAACTTCATTGTCAAATTAAAATTGTTATTACTATCAATTTTTTTTTAAGTTAATCATAGATTATAAGATTATTTATTTACTTTTTGTAATGCGTTTCAGACATTTTGCAAAAAAAAACTGAAAATAAGTTAGAATAAATGAAAGTTTTTACCTGATGATATGATTATAAAACTTGAAACGCGTTATTGTATTACTCATGTTTCTCAAAGTTCCAAGATGGATTTAAGGGTATAAGGTAAATTTTACGTTATTATTTATTACAGAAATCAAAATTCCACCTTATACAAGAAATCACAAAAATAAATCTTAATTTTTTTTTATCGATTCCCAAATAAAAATGTCCTTTTTATTACTATGTATAAAAAAAAAATTAATATACATCTCGTATCGATAACAGACTGAAATGCTAAGTTAAAAAAATAATATTAACCTTTAATTACCTATAATAACAGCATTTTACTCATTTATTTTACACTAAAAATGTATCTTGTAGTTACAAAACGGTTAAATTATTTCATGAAATTTTAATTTTTAATACATAAAAACTGTATTAATTAAATGTGCTATCTATTTGTAAATGCAATAAAACGAAAATGAATATATTACGAAATAAATTTCAGTATTACATATCAAATTAATTATTCCATGAAAATTTTTCTGTTTTTCTCTTGTGTAAATACAATCGGTTTATGTGAAACTATAAATAAAATTAATTATTAATTTTCCATTACCCAGAAATTATTAACAATTGTTTGGAAAAATAATATTCTACAAGGATTAAAATGTTGCAAAAAAATTAATTTAATTTCTTCATACTAATTAAAAACATTTACTGGTTCTATAAGGTTTCAACAGCAAAATTTATAAAATAAAAATATGTGTGTGTGTGAGTGTGTGTGTGTGTGTGTGTGTGCGCGCGCGTGTGTGTGTGTGTGTATTTATAAAACATCAACGAATTTTATTAAACGAACATTACAATTAAATATAAACATAAAACAATTATTAAATATTTTACAAGCGGAAAAAATAAAAACAACATTAATTTATTACGAACGATATAAGCAATTTGGGATTACAAGATATTTTTAAAAAGTTCTGGTATTTAAAGAATTTCTCTAAAACAATATATATTTATAAACTTAGTCTTACATATTTAAAAAATAAGCTGACAACACAACACAATTTTATGTGATGCACGGCTACACACAAAACCTATTTTAAAATATTTATCATTTTATTTAAATATAATATTTTTTCGTTTATTTAATACAACGATTCTACCTAAACCGCGCTCGCACACCGTATTTATTCGTGCGGTTGTGGCGGTACTAGCGGCGATGATCGGCACTAACTAAACTAATGTAATTTCACAATTTCGGTAAAATAAATTTCGCTTGTACGGTCGGTAGAATGGTGTAGCCTCGAGGCTTAATGCATTAGGTACCGAGTCAACTGGGATCGAGTTCGAGACCCAATCAGACTGATTTACTTTTTTACACTTTAAATACTACTCATTTATTTAATTCTACCACTCACCTGTGACATCACAACATAGCAGACGAGCACAACAGCTGTACATCAATGTTACCAACCTTTGAAATATTAACTAAATATAATAAATAAATAATATTTATAAAATAAAAAATAATTTGGTTGGAAACCCTGTAGAATTTCAAATTTCGTGGTCTAATAGGAAGAGGAAATATGAAACTTCCTGCAGGGAGAAATTCCAAGATGGCGGACTGCGACACTAACACTCCTTGTAGTGACAAGGGGTACTATTGACGCAGTATTCCCACTTAGTCACTAGTTTAAAGCATTCTTTGGTGTGATTTTGTAAAAATCTGGTTCTACAAATATTGTTATTTTTTAACTGTTAACAAATATGCCTAAGAGAAATATGACTTTAATTAAGTAAAATATCGAGATATAGAGGATGCTCTACAGCCTCACCCCCTCGACCTTTTAAGTTGAGAATTAAATGGCAGCAATATTCCATATATAGAAGTAATCTGACCACTTTTGGTCAAAATCAGTCCAGTAGTTCTTGAGATATAAGGTGATGTAGAGGCCAACACCTAACACACACACACACACGTGCATACGAACATTAATATCCAGAAAGTTTCCATCTGTTTTCTTTTTTTATTTCTTAGGTGTCAAAACGTCAAGAACCGGTGAAAACCGCATATGCCCAAATTGAACCTATTACAATACTTTCCCTTCTAGATCTATAGTTCTCCTGTAGCGCCGTCTAGATAGGAATGTAAAATGGGCTGAAATTCAATTTCCAGTTCATCTGGGCATACTAGTGGATGGATCAGGCTATTTTTTTTTTATTCTGCTTGAAATGACCCTCAGATATATCATCATGCGTCATCAGACCCCAAACTTGAGTTGTCTTGGAGAATTCCTCAAAAAGTTCACATTTATTTCATAACGAGTAACGTTCCGAGGTTATTACTCACGGGAAAGTCACTTTAAAGGTCTCTCGATGCTTGATGACGTATCTGCGGACCGTTCCAAGCAGAATAGAAAATAAAAAGCCCGATTCACCAATAGAACATTTGGATGGACTGGAAATAGGTTTTAAGCACGCATTTTACCTGTGGTAGAAAATGAAATAGCAGTGGGGTTGGGGATGAGACGTGTTGTAAATGGAGTAGGGTTTTAGCCGATTTTTTTCGATTATATATTTATTTGTAATAATAACGATGTGAAGCTGCCCGGTCTACTAGGATTTTTGCCGATTTTTTAAAATATATAAATTACACTTGTAATAATAACGCTGCACAGCAGCAAGGGGCAACTAATATTAATAAACAATATAAAAAATTGCATCCTAACAGCAGATTATAATTAATTACAACTATTTATAAAAATTAATTATCACTTCTTATTGCTTAACATTAATATTACTTTTTTCTTTCCGTTAATCTTTTTCGCAGAGATGTCTGCTTCATCAGAACATATGAAATTATGTATGTTGGATTAAAAATATTTTTTAAGACAGTAAAATATAGAGATACGTCACACACACGCACATACACATTATAAAATATGTTGTTTATTAACGCTATATATATATTTCTAATTTTTTTTCTTTTTTTTTTTAATCAACATAATTTCATAAGTTCTAATAATATTAATAAAATAAAATTAATAACATTAAGGATAATATATATATATATATATATATATATATATATATAATATAATAATATATATATATATTATAATAATATATATATATAATAATTTTTTTTTAATTTATAAATTATTCTTCCATATACAATAATGATCGACTAATTCTATATCTAGCTTTCTTTAGTTCACCAAATTTTGGAGTAATATCATTAATTGATCTTAACGAGCAGATTATCCCAGAAAGTTAACTTAACAAAATTTACACTAACAGATAATTTGAAAATTATTCATTAATCAAAAGAAAAAAATCAAATTTCAATTGATAATTTCGAATGCTAATTCTATCACTAACATTAATTTTTTTTAATTATAGACGTTAAATTTACTTTTCAGATTTAGCTTCTATAATTGATTTTTCATCTAAGGTTTACTGAAAAAATAATTTTAAAAATATAAGGAATTGTTTAATACGCTGATTAATTTATGAACAGTAAAGAAAAGATAATGGAATATGATGAAAATAATGAGGTAAATATGTTCGTAGACAAATTACTTACTAGAAGTTGTTCATAATTCGTTGTTATGGCAATACAATTAAATTAATTATAAACTATGTCTAAAGTAAGAAAGACATATCATAAATAGAATAACAAAAACACGGACAACTTTTATACAGAATATAGATTTGTTAGTACGAAACGTAGAATAATTAGGAATGTCGATTTTCCCATTTCCGTTACGAAGTGGTAATTACTTTCGGAAGGTTCAAGATTTGAATTCTCGTCAGAATTGGAAATTTTTATACGATTTTATGTTATGTTTAATTTTTATTTTTTTGTTTTATACCATAGTTTTGTGCTTATGTGGTGAATTAATCATCTATATTATAATATTATAATACTATTTATATATATATATATGTATAAAGAAATATGTATTCTAAAATATTAATTACTGTTTTATGGATACTAAAAATCCATATAAAATATAACGTGAAATAACGTGTTTTACGATCATATTTGGATGAATAAATAAAAATTGTTAACTTTTATATAAACCGGAGAAAATAAACATTTTTCATAACGTTTTAAGTACTAGCATCTCCAGTCGTGGCTTAGTCCGCGCTATATGCGTATATACTCGTAATTTCAAAAAGTTTTTTGAAATAGTTTTTTTTTAAAATTATGTGTGAGCTGTTGCTCTCCGAGTTATCGCTATTCACAATTTCCTTTCTCTTATCTCTTTTACTGCAAATTTGTCATTTAAAATACAGTATTGTAATACCTACTAAGGTTTACCATATTAGGTCAAAATTTTCAGGTAGTCAATTTAGGGTGATAATTAAAAGCTGAATTGAGACTTAAAATATTTCTCGAAGGTTGAACTCGATTTTGAAGACAGCGTATACGTTGCTCTTCAAGTCTTTCAGGATGCTCTGGCATAGATTCAAGTTGTCTATGATCATAAATTATAGTAAGCCTACAAGTTCTTCTTCCTATTTGTGACCTCGCCGACCCAGGCGTTTTGAAAATATAAATACCAAATTAAAGTCTAATCTATACCAATTATACGTAAGGCTTACCTTGATGAACTTCTCAATACAGAATGTAAAAATGTAAAATATTAATTTATTCGCGTGATGAGTTCTCACGGGTCGCCGCTGCGCCAGCAGATAAAATAATACTAAATTTAGTTAAAAACATAATAACTTTCTGAAGAAATATCGATATTGATATCGAAATTCAATTTTCCTGAAACCATCAAATCATTGTTATGTATGTAGTCGGTATGTCCTTTAAATTTATTATCATTCTGGTTTGTTTTTACCAACATTACGATAGTAGTACACAATGATATTTTATGGACAATAACATTAAATTAAGTAAAAAAAATTCTAGCTTATTTATTTATATATTTTTTTTTTATTTATGATTTTTATAGTGGTGAATTGGTGAGCTTTTAACTGTGGTAAATATTCTGGGGTCATAAGAAATCTACAGTTAAAATTTCGTAATGATTGGTTCAATAGTTTTCGCTGTGATCGGGAACAAACCAAAAAGACGTTGTCTTTTGATATAGTGCGAGATTAATTTTATACAAATAAATGTATTAAATTTAACTATTCCAAATTAGGTTAAATTGTACAGTAAAGTCTATACTTAAGTGTACAAACTAAAGTAAAAGTTAAGTAAAAAGTTAAAATAGAAATGTGGATTAGGTATATTAAAAAGCAAAAACAAAAATTAGAAGAGAATCAAATTGGTCATATAACCTCTAAAATATAACGAATTAAAATTTCAAACATTTTAAAAATAAATTTAAAACACAAAATAAAAATAAAATCACAAACTGTTAATACTTTCTCATAGAATAAATTATTCTTCGATTCAAAGCAGCAACTTACTTACATAACATTTTTAAATTACGTTTTAATTAAATTTAATGAAATATTTTCTTTTTTTTATTATATTTATTTATACTCGCATCAATAATTAAAATCATTATCGACTTATAAGTGAAATTTAACTGTACCGGTAAATGTGTAGTCTTAAACAAACTCAGGCCGACCATTCGTAAGACGTGAGCTTAATTGAAACCCAACTACCGGTATCCACTATCTAATATTTAAATCTGAAAAAATTTCAATGTCTTTAATAGGATTTGAACCATAGAACTTTCGACTTCGAAATCAACTGATTTATGACAGTTTTACCACTAGATAAACCCGGTGCGTAAAATCTTTTCTTATAGACTAAAATTTATATACTTTTCATTATTCAATTTTTAAATAACTAAGATCTTTTTTTAAATAGAAGATAAATTACTAATTAATAATGTATTTCTTTTATTCCAGAGCTTGCTTACTGTAACAAATTGCATAAAATTCAGTTTCTCAGATGAATTAATAATCAAAGCAGAAATAAGAGTTCAAAGGTGATATTTAGAAAAATGCATCATTTAAAGTTGTAAGACATAATCAAGCAAAATTCTTTGAAGGTGTATGTAAAAATGAATAAAAAGGTGATGATATTTTTTTTTAAATGTAACAATGATAAAAAAATTTTAATTTTTTCATAATATTGGAGGAATTATTATTTAGCCCTAGTTATTATTATTATTTTTTTTATATTATTATTATTTATTATTTTTTTTATATAATTTAATTTGTTATTTGAAAGTTCATCTGTAATAAATACTAAAACACAATCAAATTTTTAATTACTATAATATTATTATTAAAAAGTTTAACTCTAAATTTTTAGATTTTTTATATCTTTAATATGAAACATTAAAATAATTTATAAAAAGTAGAAATTTAAAGATTGATGATTATTTCAATAGTTAAACAATCATCATCAACGTAAAGGCCTTCTAATTTGTCTTTTTTACTTTCGTCATGTTTAAAGGGATAACGTATCACATTTTTTTTTTAATTTGTAATATTTACTAGATTTTTTGTTTAGTTAATTCTCTCTCTTTGATCTACTGATTATTATAATTTAACAATCGAAATACTCATTTAGATTTAAAAAAAATAAATTTATTTTAAATTTCTGTTTATGGTGTTTTATTTTATTAAACCTTAAACATACTTTTTTCTTTCTTTATTAATTTTCTTACTTAAGTTTTTAAATATCTGAAATACATTTTACATTTTATGTATATTAGGACAAGAAATTGGTTAATAATCTGCTTTTACGTATTTTACAGATCGCGATCTAAAAGATCCATTCAAATTTTAACACTGTAAGTTGTTTAGTTTATTTTCCATTTACCATATTTCGTGGATGTTAAAATAAATTATATATATAAGAATATATATATATTCTTATTCCATATGTACAAATGATAAAGTTACCTTAAGATCCGTAATAAATAAACACGTTTGCGATATATCCTCAGATTGTAATACAAGTTAATCAATATTTTATTTTAAAAAATCAATTTTTTTTTGTCAAATATTTGGAAATGTTTATAGATTATTGTAAAATACAGCCAAATTAAACATTACTAAAAATAAATCATAAAATGCTGATGATTATGAAAATAAGAAAATTTTCAATGTTTTATTTTTTTTAAGTAGTTTTTCATTATATAATAAAAAATGAAATATATCCATATAAATCTTTTAGCATTTATTTGCAAAATAATTTTTTTTAATATTATTTTTTAAATAAAAAAAATATTTTTTACCCACTGGGTTGGTTTAGTGGTAAACTCGTCGTCGTAAATCAGCTGATTTCGAAATCGAAAGTTCTTAGATTCAAATCCTAATAAAGGTAGCTGTTTTTGTTCTGATTTGAATACTAGATCGTGGATACCGGTGTTCTTTGGTAATTGGGTTTCAATTAACCACACGTCTCAGGAATGAATGACTTGAGTTTTTTCAAGACAACATATTTACCGGTACAGTTATATTTCACTGATAACTAGCTAATGACTTTAATTGTTGATAATAGTATTAAAAAAAAAAATTATTATTTTTCTCTTAAGCTGAATAACTTATTTTCTCCCAAGGTAACTTTCTAAAATATTATAAAGTACCGCAATGAAGGGTTAAAAGATAGATAAACTAAGTGATATTTATCTATTCGCCGAAAATTAATTTCAATTATTTATTTCAGGATAAATTTACAGATTTTACAAGAAAGTTGTTTTATTTTGAAACACGAAGGAGGCTAATCAAAAATACATATACAGAGTGTTTCACGAGGAATCTGCAATACTTCACCGGCGTATTCCACTTATCAAAACAACGAAAATGTTTCATACAAACATAGGTCTGGAAACGGTTCGTTAGCGAGTTACGGCTTACCGAAAGTTTTCGCCTGGATCACAGCTCTCCCAGTGAAATGAGGTCGTACTGAAATTATTATACGTTAATCTAAATGCAATGGTTTTTGACCTGAAAAATTCAATAAAATAGTTCCCACAAGTGTATCTCCTTTATTTTTAAGATATCTGATTTAAAACCCAAAATTAGGGGTCCAAGAAACAAAGTTTTTAATGTTTAGCTTAAAATAACTTTCTTAAATAAGTAATAAATGCGTAATTGTTTTCTAAAAAACTTGTACAGAACTTAATTTTTAAAAAACTGAAATAACCAACGTCGATGAACACCGAACACAATTTTTTCAAATTTGTTTTTATTGAAAACCAAACACGGTTTCCATATATGTATTTTCCTTTTAAAACAAAATGCAAAATTTATTATAGAGTTTTTTTTCTTTTGTGAACGATGAAGTTCTGTACTACTCTAAGGATAAGACCTTCAAGGTTGTACGGTCTTTGTTTATGAAAGAAGTACATAATAGGATAATATATTTCATTTTCTGAAATTATTAACGGCTGAGATGCAGTCATTTCTTCATCCTATCGTTTAGAATGAACGGTGAGCGGCGTTGAACGGCCCATCAGGCGCTCCACAGGAATCGCCTGTTACTCTCGCCATCAATAATAAACATTCCCTCTTTGTCGATTCCGAATCGCTCGCGCATGAGCGCCCGAATGAAAGCAAACTGTGTTAGGGTGGGATCAATGGGGGTGGGGAAAAATCCAGCTGAGGGCTGCAAAAAATAAGACGAACGCCGTGGGGAATGATGGCCGAAGCAATTAAAAGTCTTAAAAAGAAAATTGAGTCACCCCTTCTTTCCAGCCGCATTCCCCTCTTTTTAATCATAGATCTTTTTCTTTCTCTTTCGTTTCGGCGAACATTTCCCTGAGCGTCTCGCAAAGCAAACTTCTACTGAACCGAGAGGAAAATTTATAAACACCCTTCACGTACTTTACAATCAATCTCGTTATAAAAACAGTCCGCTGCTGTTAGACGCTCAATATTGTAGACTTCTGTAATATGGCTTCTTTTCAAAAACCGCTGATAATGAAACAGTTATGAATAATATCGAAATATGATGATATTATATTCCAACAATATTATTTCAAAAATAATAATTAATAATCTAAATCCAAAACTAAATAATAAATAATAATCTGAATCCAAAACTTGTTTAATGCTTATGTTTTAATAATAATAAATTATTAGATAAAATAATTCTTTATTTAAAAAGATGTAGAATAAAATAAAGATACAATTTGTTAATAGAATTATTTATTTACTTTTTTCTTTTGTTTTTTTTTTTAATCAACAAATTTTATTTTATTATTACATAGTTTCCATAACATTTGTTTCTGGCTAACTGTTGTTAATGAGATTTGTCAACACCTGAATGGTGAATGACATATTAATTTATCTTTATATTTTTTATAACTTACAAAATTAATATCAGATAAAGTACCTAATTAGGAAAGGAACTGATTATGTACTCCGATAACTCAAAATCTAGTATATCTCACCATTTCATCTTAGGCTACATGTAATAAAGAGGGTTATTTAGAAAGATGACGCGTATTCAAACGTCAATAATCTTGACATACGACAATATGGTCATCGTGTTAATAGTCAATAAAAAAGAAAACGTCTGACGACAAAGTTATAGTACTTTCCTGTCATCGATTATTTATTCTTATGTAATGGAAAAATAATGATATATGAAAAACGTTTAAAAAATTAAAAAGAATCGATTTGTTTCCTTTTTCCTGCTCTCCACCCCAAAATCACCTCCCAAGAAATTTTGTTGATTTGTCTACGTTCATAATATTAAAAGGAAGAAAGATAAAAAAAAAATTACATTGAAAACTTACAACCAATAAAATTTACCTCAGTTTTTTGGGAGATAAATTATGATGAAAATTTTCTGTAATATTATTATTAAAAGGTTAAATAAACAAAAAAAATTTTTTTAAATTAAAAAATGGATTATTTTAAACTTTTATCGGCTCAGAATTTTCCTATATTGCCCACAAAATATTTTTATGGCTACTATTATACTAAGGAAAACGTAAAAAAATTTGGTTAAAAAATATGCAATAAATAAAAAAGGTAGCTTTTTCTATTTTTTTGGAAGGAGAAAATTTGGGAAATATTTTTTTCTCTAAATGATAAGGTAAGCACGTCCACATGTACTGAGGTTAGAATAAAATGAGATTATGTTTGCAAAATTTTGAGAAAACTGACCTCAAAGAAACCATCTATCTCATTCCCTGAAGATACTGACCCCCAACTTTTTACCAACAAATTTCCCCATGTATAGAGAAGTCTCTGTGCCAAATTTTACAAAATTTTTTTTATCCAACCAAAAGTTATTATTAACATAACTTGTTTTTTTAGGATGGGTAATGAAAATGAAACGTAGAGAAATGCAAAAAACCGGAACCCAATTTTTTTAGTGATTGCCATACTTTCCTACTTGCAGCATAGCTGTAGAGCTTTAATGACAGGAAAGTAAAATGGTCTCTCTACCGTATAGTTTTTAAATTTTTCCTCTTTTTATTGTAATAACAATAATGAATTTTTCTTTTTCTTAACGTACAAAAAGAAAAGAAAATTAAGTAGGCCACAAACATTAGTATTCAAATAGGGATATATTTATATACTGTATTCTGCTAAAAATGACTCGCATATGGCATCAAAAAGTTAATTAGAAGAGGGTAGCAAGCGTTAGGTTATGTTTGCTAATTCTGAACGAAATTCAGAAATATCAATCGAAATAATTTAATCGAGGAAACGTTTCATTACAATCAAAAATTGAAATCAGTTTGCACAAATTTCAATTAAGTATAATTAAGAACGAGTAATAAACATTCGATACGGATTACATGAAAAAGAAAAATGAAACACAAAAAATTATCGATACAAATTCAAAATATTACCCTCGCCGCTAAGAAACATGTAATTTTATTATTTTACATTTTTAAATCTTTATAAGTCAAAACTACAATAAAGTGACAATTTTATATTTACAATCAACGGGTTGGAAACTACAATCTATGCCAAGATTATTGACTTTTTAATTAGCGTCATATTTCTAAATATACCAAAAAACAACTTTTCTCGTTTTTTAGTGTCATACTTTTAGGTTGATAATTTATAAAACATTCACGATTAAAAGTTTATGTAAATTAGTTTATGGTAATACTTAACCTACGTAAACTAAAATAATACAAATTCGAATACTGGAAAGTATTATTAGAAAAATAAATTAATTTTAGGAAGAATCTTATTGAAAAAAAATATTATTTATTTTTTTAAATAATCATTTAAAATATATATGATAATAATATGAATAATAGCAAGCCTACTCATCATCTTAAATAAAATTAATTGATACTGTTCCATTAAGTAGGATAAATAGCGATATAAAACGTTTTCTAATTGAGGCTTGATTAGTTTGAAGTAAGAATAAACAAGCATCATGAACATATACAGCTGAAGTAATGCAATTATAACTTTATTTATTAACAATAGTCTCTCATTATCGCCTTCTATCCTCCGTATTTTGAGTGATATACAGTTTTTATTGTAATCAGCTACACGAGCTTTAAATACTGTAGTGCAATTCATATAAAATATATGATCTTTTATTACTCTTTATATATATTCTATCATTGTAAAACCTAGGTTTTTATTATTATAAGCAATTTTAACTAAAATTTAAAAATTCCAATAAATTAAGGTAGGATATTTTTCTATCGTGTATTTGAATTAAATAAACTAATATTTTCCAATAAATTTTCTAAATGAGTCAAAATTTTCAGATTAATTTAGAAATATATGGTCCATATTTAAATTTAAAAATTTAAAAAAAAATCAATTTGCAGAATGATTCAAAATTATAATGTAATACTTGAGAGCTGATTTTAAACATTAATATAATCAAATAAGATTCTTTAAATGTATATAGAAAGGCTCTTTTTAAAGTTACGGCTAAGAAAATATTTCATTGTTATTTCTGCTCTGAGAATAAAATAAAGTTATACTGAAGTTCTTTCTATCCAAATTATTAAGCAAATATTGTATTTGGTCTTTGACCTTTAAGATCAACGAGATCCTAACTACAGGATCCTAACTATAAGGTTCCTTTTAATAAAATAAATCCTAACTATATCCTAAAATAGCTTTAGAAAGCTTTCTTGCAAAAAACAAAAAATTGGAGTCGAATAATCGCATTTTAGGTTAAACGTAAATTAACTTCGTTAAACCGTTGGTAAGTAAATATAACTCTCCTATAAAATATTTGGATCACTTGATTTTTACAAAAATAGTGTAAATAAAGGCAATAGAAAACAAATAAAAGTATTCAGAGATTCCACTTTAATTCAGAACAAGATTAATTAAAATGTTGTATAAAAGTTAGATTTTTTCGAAACCTGTTTTATTTAATTTTTCAGGTCGAAAAATATATAAAACCGACAATTTTCCTCCTTAATTTAAATTCAAAGAATTTCGTACGGCTTCACTTCAATGTTGGAGTAGAATTCAGGGCAACTATTTCGCTAGCTGTAACAAAAATATAGGCGTTTTCACATAGGTACTTTTTGCGTTTATCAATTTCTCTAATCAACTGCCGAAATATTTAATACATTTTTGAATCACTCTATGTATAAAAAAAATAAAACTCATTTAAATGTAATTAAAAAATTACGGGTAGTAAAACAAAACATTATAAAGGATATTCCAACAGCAAAATAGTGTAAATAATTTTTATCTCTAAAAAAAAAAAATATATATATACATATATATATATTTTTTTTTATAACATCAGTAGGCCTATTTAAAATTAAATATTTGTTTGAATGAACAATAAAATTGAAAAATCATGTTCTAACCACTGTCTAGAAAAGTTTTTACTCATTCTATTTTATATTAACGTGGTCCGTGCTACAGATCTGATATATATACTAGCCGTTTATATTAATTGAACTTATATAGAAAACAATTTTAATATCTTAAAAGTACTTTTTATGGAAATAATAACAAACATTCTTTAAAATCATGCCATTAGTTAAAGATAATAAATCTTTCCTAAAAAGGTTTCCTTAGCTAATACTTCAATCTTAATTTAAATTTCTAATACTTCTGAGAATAAGTAACTTCTTTATATCTTAATTACAGGCAAGTGTGCCTGATCGATGCTCTATACGCATTGAATAACAAGTAGTACTGATTAGATCCGTATAGTCATACGATTAAAACTTAATTAAATTATAAATACTACTTTTAAGTGAAATATCAGCTTATTTATAATTGAATTAAAACAAATATATATATATATATATATATATATATATATATATATATATATATATACATATTCATTTATAATGTATTTTTATTCTCAAAAAAGCATACATAAGATTTTTTTTACGATCAGCGGTGAAAATACTTAAATTAAAAAAAAAAATTATCAGCATTAAAATGAAATAGAAAAATTAAAGAAAAAACATACATTTAGAATTTAAAAATAAATAGAAGAATAATAAGAACAGAAGAAAAATAAATAATATGCGTACGATAAGTCAGCAAAATAAGGGGTAATATATTTAATGAGTTAATGAATGGAAAGATAAAATAAATTTTCAGGAAGGTTTGTAATACCTTGAACGCAACTTTTCGTTACCAGTACTGTAATACTGTACTCTACTTTAGTAGATATTTCAATATAAACCTCTTTTCTCTTTCATTTTAAACCTTTACTAATCAAACTGTTTACAACAGTAGTAATGTTTAAAAAAGTTTTAAAATGCCCTTTTTAAAAGATCTTTTATAGATGATGTATTCATTAGATAGCCTATATGCTGTACATTTCGCAACATAAACAACCTTCCTTATTTATAAGTTTCTTTTTATAAAAAAAAAATATAACTCTGATTTTTAACTTTTCTTTAAATTAATGACTTAGTTTTTAAATAAAAAATTAACGTTAGTGCTAATAGAAAGTGGGGAAAAAGTAATAAAAACAAATTAAACCAGAAAAAATATATTGCTTGTAAGAATAATTAATTTTATGATGTTTCACTTTTACGATAAACTTGTCTAACATTTCTACTGGTTTTTACATTTTTCGAAGTTTACTTATTAAAAAAAAAAAAAAAAACACTTAATTTTTTTAATTTTTTTCTGTAGCATAAGCTATACCAATTTACATTACAAATATTTAAAATTTTTAAATATTTACGCATATTAAAAAAAGTAAGAAAATGTATTTGCAAACAACTTTTAAATAAAATTTCTTTAAAATAATTAATTTTATGACTTAATTAAAATTAATACATAAATGTGTAATAACTATTACCTTTGAAAAAAGGTGTATATAAATAACGTAAAGATGTACTATGTCTCTGAAAGTTTTAAGTCTGTGATTACTTAAAACTAGTATTTTATTAGGGACAAACTTGCCTGAAATTTGCCAAGATACTACAAAAAACGTATCGGCTTTTTTCTTACATACAAACAAAAAATAAAGCTTCAGTTTAAAAATAATTTACTTACATAAAATTATTAATTTTTAGCCTAAAATTTTCTATGAATTAATTTATTACTGTCCATTGCAACAAATTTTTGTTTTTTATTTTTAAAAAAAATAAAAAACACATAATGCTTCTAAAAATTTAATATAAGTTTAAGCTGATGGTAATTTTCCAATCTCAACAGCCAAAATAAATAAACTTCTTACATTTTATATAAATTTTCTTTTCAAAACAGTTAAATTAGTTCTCTCAGTCAGCAATAAATTGTTTTAAAATGAATTAAATATTTATTATACAACTTCTCAAATTAGATTTATGTTTAATGAAATTGTATAATTAACTAATTTTAACCTCGATGACAGAAAGCAGAATGTTTACAACGTTGCTACCTTTATATAAGAAGCAAGATTTACGTTTCTTAGACAAATATTCGCTAATAATTTCAGTAAAAATGTTTTACGGTTACTGAAGATTACAAATTGCAGAAGTTTCTTCACTTTTCAACTTATGCTGCACTCCGTTAGTTTATCTTTTGAAACCTTTGATTTTAAACTCTGACTTGACCAATAACACGTTTTTTTTTTCAAATGGGACTGAAGTTTAAGTTGTTCTCTCCTACTACCAATTTATTCCATAATCAATATTTGTTGTAGTTGGAGACAATTACCCAGGTTTTAGTGGATGAAATGTTATCAGAACTTATATATTATTCTTGGAAGCATACTCTTCAGTTCTAATTTAAAATTCCAAAATATTTTCTGATCAGATGGTTTTAATTAAATTTCTGAGCCAAATTTCTTGTTTTAAAAAATAACACATTGAAATAAACTAAATTTAACAGATAATAATAGTAAATAGAAAGAATTTATTAAAAATTCAAAAATTTTATTATTTAAAAATAAATTTTATAAGGAAATTTGGACAAAAATAAAGGCGTTCTTGCACTATTATTGGACTGTATATCTTGTCAATCCGGAAAAGATTTAACAGCTACTAAATTTTTTAAACAACACTATTTTTGTTGCTACTTCCAAAGATCGTAAGTTTACTTCACAGAATTATTAAGAATTTTTTAGCACTTTCCAGGCGTGGTTGAATATGTAGAGAATAGAAGTCAATGAAAGAAAGTCAGCTTACATTGCCTATCAACGATTGACTGACATAGCTTTCCTCAAATATTTCTAAATACGTTCTGAAAGCTCGCACTATTAGGTACCTCGGACTGAATCCTGCTTTTTGGCTTAGGAGAAAAAACGATTTTAACCCAAATGTAACCAATTAGACATAAGATACAGATGTATTAGTTGTTTACGAATTGTTTATTCATAACTTTGATAAGACTTCTACAAATTTATTTTGAAGGAGAATTGTTCTTATAGTGTGTACTTCTGGGGAATACCTACTGACTTTTTCAGTGAGAAAGTTTTAACGCTTCCAATCCAGAAGATCCTTAGAGACACCTTCAAAGTACTGTGATTTCTTTAGCATTATTTTTTTTTTGTATTTTTTTTAACCACCGTTAGCTATTGCTTCAGAGAATGAGATGAATGACAATTTTTGTAGCATGTGAAAATGCAATGCCTGACCGGGATTCAAAACTGGGACCTCCGGATGAAAAGCCGGGACGCTACCATTCGCGCTTCAGCGGTTCATTAGCATTGTTATTAACAAAACAAACGTACTCTTTTTCTTTCTTTCCTAATGTGTACGTTGCAATCAGTTAAACTAGTCGACAAAAAGAAACGCCTCCGCGGTCCAATGATATGTATTATATGCAAATGAGATATAATCTTCTACAGACTCAGGCCGACCATTCCTAAGACGTTATGTAGGTTTTTTATAGTAATATAGATTCGCTAAATAAGTTTTTCTTTCAAATACGTTAAATTACAAACTTTGAATAGTTTGTAATTTTGCAGATTATAGAAAATATATACTCGTATTTTATTAAGTTTAGAAAAAAATATTAAATACACAAAAAATACTAATACGTAGATTTTTGAATAAAATAAGAGCTTTCTAGATTTAATTAAAGATACCAACGGAATCTACATCAACACGTAAATTATTTGATGCTAAAAATGTTAGACAAAAAATAACGTAATTTTATAAAAACTAACGGTTAATAATATCCTCCTTAATTTAAAGTACACATTTCCTTAAGTAACTCAATTTTTGTTATTATTTCCAATGAAAAGGTTGCGTGCGTACGCGTGTTTGTGTGTAAGTTTTGCATACGTATCTGATATTATAATCTGGTAAAAAATGTATTTTCTCATTATCAACCAATAATTTAACTTAATAATTTAAGTTAATAATTTAACTTTTAATAATCTGTTATTACTGTTCACCTAAGTACTTAGAATTCAGTTTAACTTTGAACACTTTTTAATTTTATAGATTATTGAGAAAAAAATATTTTATTAGTTTAGAAAACATATTAACGTTAAAAAAATACTAATACGCTATAGTTGTTTGTAGTAAATATTTTGTCATCGCTATTCCAAACAAATTATCATGATAGCTGAAAACAGAAGAAAACGTGTTAATCTTATTGAGAAAATATTACACGAGAACTATACGTATTCGATGTAAACAATTTTTAGAATTTCAGTACTTTACTCCAGGCAGAAAGTAAAAATTTTCTTTTTGATATTGGCCAGTGAAATAAATAAAACACAATTTCATCATGATAATAAAAAAAAACCATTGAGTTAGGTCATTAAAGAAAATTGTTTACAATTACCTATTTAATTTCATTGTCAAGCACTTTATAGCTCATTTATAATCATAATAACAAAATACTTAAAATAGATTTATATCGAGGTTAAACAACAAGAATTTATGTTTATTTTAAGGAATGAAACGCCTCTTCAGTTGTAGTCACTCATACCAAAGGTATACAGTACTTAGAAATAAATTTGTAAAGGCCGCAGAAAGTGGCGTCGCCGCACTAACTGCTTAAGCGTCCTATTTAAATCTCGACTTCCTCACTTCGTAAACGTTAATATTAAACGTTGAGCTATATTAAACATGCAAGCTGAGATTATAACTCAATATCAAATAGAAGTAACAAACTTTACAACAATAACACAACATTATTAACAGTCCGTTCGTAACATTTTATAACCGTAAATGTTTTAATAAAGACTAAAATAATTTTCATGGATTATTTGGTACAATTTTTTTTTTTTTTACTTTTAATGTCTATTGATAGTGTATGTTGATAGCGTATTGATAGTGTGTATTTATATAGGCCGGTCTCCGTGACGCGAGTGGTAGCGTCTCGGCTTTTCATCCGGAGGTCACGGGTTCGAATCCCGGTCATGCATGGCATTTTCACACACTTTATATTATAGCTATTAAATAGTTTTATTATTATTTAGTTTTTTGTGATAATTTTTTTTCCGCCATTAAATAAGTTGAATTTCACATGAGTTTTATAACTGACTGTTCTTCCTGCTAAAGTAATTTGATTACTTTAGCAGGAAAAATTGAAAAATGGCAAAGCTGATTTCGAAATTCTTATTTATGTAACATGACTATAGTCATGTTACATAAATACTTCATAATACATAGGATAAAATACATCGGTTTCTTTATGATATATAGAAGAAATAATAAAACCATAAAAACTATGAAATAAATACAAATAGCAGAAAATGTAAACGGAAATTATTTTTTTATTAAAATAGATAACTTCAGTTTGGAGTGTTCTGGATTCAAACGTCGATCATGGTTGGGAACATTTCAAACGCCTTAAAATTTTATATATCATACTGTGATGCACAAACCATTAAGTATCCTTTAATAAATTAATATTAAAAATAAATGATCATAATAATAGATTGAATATAATCTGTGTATCCGAAAAGACGCGGAATTTAAAAAAAATGATTGAACAAATAAAACTGAAAATTGAAGATAATTTTTTAGTTAAAATTTTTTCTGATATAAAAAAAAACTATGATAACACATTTATAGAACTTTCTCTTCACGCAGCTTTTTTCTGATGCACGGCTTACACATACAACTTAATTTAAAATATTTATTATTTTATTTAAATATAATATTTTTTAATTATTTAATTCAATGATTCTAAGAAAGCGGAAGCGCATACCGTATTTCATTCGCGCGGATGTGGTGGCACTAGCAGCCTCTTTAAATACTTTTTCACATTTTAATATGATTAATCTATTTAATTCTACTGATCACCATTGACGTCACAACATAGCGGTCGACTACAGCAGCTGTAGTCGTGCTACAGTAGCGCTCCTTTTGGTGAGAGGGGGTGCACAACTGACGTAGTATATCCACTTAGCCACTAGATTATTTAGAACATTTTTTGGGGTTGAGATAAAAGGTGATTTAGAGGGCGACACCGAACACACACGTACATACGAACATCCGGAAAATTTCTATCTGGTATTTGGGGTTTTCGGGTTCCTTGGGTATCAAATCTTCAAAATCCGGTGAAAACCGCGTATGCCCAAATTGGACCGATTACAATTCTTTCGAAAGCTACAGCCCTAGACGGGAAAATAATATACTTTGAATGATAAAGTAAATCTATCCCTTGCTCTTATGTATCCTTTTGGGAAAGAAACTCAAAAAACTTTAACGGAAATTTTAACACCCTTGATTAAAAAAACCCTTCATTTTATGAGATATCATTTCGTAAAGGAAAACATTTTATCGGTCGCCATATTGCATAGTGATGAGATAGCATATAACTTTACAAGGTTTTTTTCTTTTCACGTAATGAGACTCTTTAAACAGTATATTAATACATAGGAATTTATGTAAAAAGATGTTAGTCTTGGGCCTTCCAAACGGACACTTAATGATAATTTCTATTTCTAAAGGAAGAATTTTAAATTCGTTAACATTCTTTACCGTTATTTTCAATTTTCATTACTCCAATTACTGTTATTTCATACCTTGATTTACATACAAAACTGAATCAAATTATAAAATCTTATCTTTTTGTATTTTGCTTTTTTGTTCTTATATTTTGGAAGAATTGCTGCATTAATTTTAAAAATAAAATTACGGATCAACTTAGAACTCCAATCAAAATCATACCTTTCAAAAGGTTATTAATTACAAAGGTTTTAAAAAAGGTTTTTTTGTTTATAAAAGACCCATTTGAGAAAAAATCTTTATACTATAATTTATTTCCTAAGTTAAATTTAATATTTAAAAAATTACTTTAATTAAATTTTCATTAATTTTTGAAGGAAACTTTTTTTTTTAATTTAGAAGGAGAGTTATAATCCTTTATAGAGGAAAGAAAGTTTTGATTTTTATTCACTAAGGATGAATTTTAGCGACAGATTTCAAGTGATATAAATTAAAGAAAAGAAAATTTGAAACAATTTTCCTACAAACTTTTTTCCTAAATTTAAAACAGGGATTTCACAGATTGTCTAATAAAATGCTTATCGTGTTAAAAAACGTATTAATAATAACAGATCTATTTTTTTTTTTTTTTTTTTTTTTTTTAACTTATGAACTGTTACTGAAATATTATATTAAATAATCATATATCCGTATAAAAATAATTTCATCATTTATACAAAAAAAAATATAAATCGATACGGTAGTTCAACCGAACCGATAGGATGATAGTTAATATATATTTGTATAAATAAATGCCTCTCAAATCGTATTTAAGACACAAAACATGCGTATGTATGCCGTCAAAAATTAGCAACTTGTAAGATCTCTTACTTTATTCATGAATGTTTGACGGCGAGAGTTAACTTTTAATGCACACTGTACTTAGCGTATAAACTGCTTTTACCTCTATAAACAAACCATGATACGACCTTAGTCGTAATATTATGAGATTAGACACTTACAATATTACGGTCATAAAAATGTTATTAATTTGTTGTAAACTTTTGTTTCAGGATTAACCAGGAACGATTAGATTTTTAATACAACAAAACATTATTTCAAAAAATAGGAAAATGTTTTTAATTCGATTAGTATATATTTATTTTTAGGTGCTATCAGGTCTTACTTTATATTAAAAGTATCGATTTCATAGATTCTTTTTTTTTATACAAGAGAAAGCCTCTCAGGTAGTCCCATAGTGCTATCTCCAGATAAGTAAAATTTTACAAGCTATATTTTTCTTTTTAATTTTTAATTAAATGATCTGCATGGATGATTTGAATATATTTTTATGTTTGTCATCATTGATACTGATAATTAGGAATTTAATGACATACAATCTAATGTCATTCTGATGATATTCAGTGTATTTTCAAGTGAAATTTCAGCAAATTTACTAATACAGTGCGTTCGAAAAGTTTTTGTGCACTGGAATTATGGGAGAGTAATGACGAAACTTTCATAATTATTAATTTGTATTTTTATTTCGTTATTTTATAGAAACGGATATTACAATAAATGGATATTTTATAAAAAATATTGAAAATGACCTTCTCCAACATTAATTCAACACGGCACGTATTTCAATTTGTTTTCAAATACTTTAACCAGCTGAAATACTGGAATGTCTCGTACGTATACCACTATTGCATCTTTTAGTTCGTCAATCGTACGTGGTCTGTTGCGATGCACTGCTTCTTTCACTGCCCCCCGTAGAAACTAATCTGGGGGAGTCAGATCGAGCGACGTGCAGGCCACAAACCGCTCGAAAATAATAGTTCATCAAAGACATTTCGTAAAAATGTTATAAACTGTCAGCTGTGTGCGCCGTGGCGCCATCCTGTTGGAAACAACTGTAATTGATTTCCACTTTTGTTGTTAACTAATGTTTGTTAAAACACCACAATAACGATCGCTATTAACTGTATTTTAAAAGAAAATTGGACTCACAATGCGCGTTCAACTATCACCTACACAGATTCCATTTTCGTTTCGTGTACAGATTGTTGGTGTAACTCATAGGGGTTAGTCGTGGACCACAGTCGTGTATTTTGTCAGTTAATATATTCTCCCAGATGAAACCAAGCTTCATCTGTAAAAAGAAAACGTAATGTCGAAGAAACCTACGGAATTTTGGTTAATAAAACGTTTAAAAACATTTAACCCATTGAAAATTCTTTAGTGTTTTTGGCATGACCTACAGGTTTCAGTTCTTAAACATTCATTACTTTGTAACGAAAAATCTTCAGTACTTTTCTTACAGCTTTATGAGTCCGATATTTTGCTAGTGTGCTAACTTACGCATTGGCTTTGATGGACTTTCGGCCATAGCATCCGAAATATCAAGCGGGTTCTGTTCATTTAGTTTAGGTGGTCTTTCATATCGATCAGCATCTTCAACAAAGTCTGTTACCCGAAATTTTTCGATAAGAGTTCGAACTGCATTGCAGTGAGGAACGGCGATTATTTGAAAACTTATCAGAAAACTTTTGCTCCACTAAATCAGTATACTTGTCACCTTCACAAAAGAAGTGTTCAACGAGAAAAATGAGTTCCTCTACCGATAAAACCGTTACTTTTTTCGCAACTATTGATCCCAGTAAACGAAACAACACGAAACGAAACGAAGCACGTTCAATCACAACTCAACAACTGACGTCTTGGTTTATTACTGAGCAACGCCCAATGAACCCACAGGGCAAACAACTTTTAGCCGAAAGAACAGAATGTACCATATAATTCTAAAGCATACTGCACAGAGTCTTTATGATCATATTGTATTATCTGAAAGTTAAATCAGATTGTAAAATGCAAAAATAAATTTCGCTTACTTTACATTATCTGAATGTGTTAAGCATGTAAAGCATCTAAGACATAAAAAAAGGAAGATGTCAACGTTTTCTCTGTTAATAGTGGTGTTCACTATACAATCACTCTCTGCAGTGAACAGATGAAGTTGTAATTTGATATCTCCTACATTTCGGTGAACTTACAATGTAGATATAGATACCACGTACATTTGACTTAGTGAAGAAAGTAACGGAAAACCACTTTCCCTCATAATTTTTCCTATTAAGCCTGGCATGGAAGATTTTTATTTTTAGAGAAGACTATATCTGTTTTACTTCCTGTACGAAGTATTCTAATCGAGAAAAATGTCGGTTTTCAGATTTCAACGGAAATATCCATTTTGAACACCCCTGAATCCAGTTTGACTAGTTTCGTCGTGATGTCTGTACGTACGTACGTACGTATCTCGCATAACTCAAAAACGATTAGCTGTAGAATTTTGAAATTTTGAATTTAGGATTGCTGTAACATCTAGTTGTGCACCTCCCCTTTTGATTGCAATTGACTGGACCAAAAATGTACAAAACAGCCCAAAATCCAAAAGAATTTTGATTTTGGATTTTTTCTTAACTGCAGTAATAAGCCTCATTGAGAGGTTGCGATATATAATAAGTGGGACTTATTTTCATTGCTTCCGGAGTTATTGCCAAATAAAAGTTTAATTAATGAAGTATTTGGATCTTACAAGGCGAAGGCACACCGATTCGAATCCGACTTTATATACATATATATTTTTTTTAATTTAAGAATATTGATTTATTAATAATTATGAAACTCTGAATGTAAAAAAAAATGTTTACAATAAATAATAATTCAATAATAGCAATAAAGAAAAAAATATAAAAATTCAGAAGTTATTAGGGAAATAAAATTTCATGTACGTTTCATTTTAATTAAAAAAATTTTACAGAGCATAATAATTATTAATAGATTAATAAATTTAAATTAAAAGAAAAAGAAAAGTATATGTATATGAAGTCGGATTCAAATCGATGTGTGCATGGTTATGGATCCGACACGTTCACACTTACACCACATAACTACTTGAGCGACGTGAATAAAAATTAATATATAAACTAATATGAAATGCTAATACGGCACCACAAAAATAATGTAATGCAATGTGATTTCCAACACAGTTTAATTGTGTCACTGTCAACTTCATTAAAGAATTGGAGGATCGTATCTCACTTTCAAATGAAATATGTTTAAATGAATTACAGCAAAAAATGTGTATATGTAATTTAATAGGCGTACAAGGAAGTCAAGTAGAGTCCACATCAGATTTTTTTAGTAACTTGTGACTTATTAGGTAACTAACAACCGATTTTTTTATAGTGGTAGTATACATACATATATAGAGACTTAAAAAAGAATCTACTCTAAATGTTATATAAATTTCTACATATAAACATAAAATAAATAAATAAATATATTCTCGCAATTCAAAGAATCTTAGGTAGCCTTAATAGCCTTCATTTTACCAAGATGTAGGTTTCTTGCCTTTTGAATTTTGTGAAATGATTTTTCCTGATATTTTTTTTTTTTTTTTACTATCAGCGTTTTTTAAAACCCATATTTTAAGTATAAAATAAACTTTTAAAAAACAATAATTTTAAAACCAATTTAAAAGTCGCAAAAAATTAATTTTCAACTTTTTAAAACCAATACCAAGCTAAGGGTTAATAATTAACTGGTAATAATTTTTCATCTAATTTGTTTTATTTTAATAATTTTTTCTCATAGAATTCAAAAAGTGAAATTTTTTTCTTCTAGTCTGTTTAATTCTCCTTAGAATTATTTATAAATTATTAATCTGTGCTGCCCGCATAATCATTACCCATTGCAGTCAGTAAGAAACTGTGATTAATGATAAGAAAACAAACCTAGTCAGGAATCAAATATGGGACTTTCAGTATAATCTGGTAATTGCTCTATCATATGAGCTATTGAGGTATTTATGGTTCAAATGCTATAATAATTCAGTAATTACAGTTTTAAAATAACAAAATCTTATACAAATTAATGTAATTAAATAAATATCAATCTAATTTGAAATTACTACTTTACATCATCTAGTTGTCACTTGAAAGATTTTTAATTTAAAAAATTTTTACTTGTGAAAATATTAAAGATGTTTAAATTTAAACACAGTTAGTCTTTATTTACGAAATAGATTAGTTATGATTAAATTATTTATTTTAGATGCTGTAACTACAACAGTTGTAGGCAATCTGAAGCAAAACACCATATACTCCTGAAACTGACGTAATAATTCTCAAAATAACAAGCATCCCAAGTCAAAATAACTAGAAAAATTAAGAAGTTAAGTAATTTTCACCGTCGTTACATTTGTTGTTTTTTGTTGTTACATTTTGTCATACCAAACCCACAAGAATAAAATTAATATTCAGTTATACAAGTGGCACTATCACTATTTACCAAAAGGGCTGTCAGTAGCATAAACATTATTAATCTAATGGAAATAAACTCTGACTAATGTCACTTGTACAGCAAATATTTTACATATATCACACTTAAAAGAAAGGTTGATGTGTAAATAACATTAATATGCGCCTTTTAGAAGGATGCAATAGACTCTCTGTAATATACTCTCTGTATTACACTTTGTAATATCAATAAAGGAAAATATATAACAAAATATACAAATGAAAAATCATAAAAATATTTTTTACCGAAATATATGCATTACGTGTTCAGTAATTAGTCTTACCCTGTCGCCTACTCAAGATTCCTGAGTCAGTGACATTAATTGAATTCCACTGACAAAGGTAAACTAGTAAGATGAATCTTTAGATCTAATTAAATGTTGCCTGACTATAACTGAATTTGAATCTAGATTCAAATCTAAATAGACCTAGGTCTATTAGTATTATCAAACAACTAAAATGCTAGAAAACTTGACATTAATTATCGATAACACTATGTATTCTTTTGATCAATAATAAACCATTAAATTTAATATTTTTTTGTGTTTTTAACACTAAAAATCATTGGTATTAAAATAGCTCAAAGCTCTTTCTAATTTTATAAATTTAGGTAAAATATATAATTAGTATCTTTATTAAAAGTAACTATAATGTACACTACTTTATCTTAATGAGTAAAGTACATAATTTAAATAATAATTAAAGTAAAATTTTTTCAAGTTACAGGAAACAAATATAAGAAATAAATGTAAACAAATATCCTGTCAGAGGATAAAAACTATTATACAAAGTGTAATTAATTTTGCTGATCAGTTAGTTTAGCATAAAAGTTAAAAGAAAAGGAAGTAACTGATGTATTTTGATGATGTTCAGTATTATTGTTGTTATTAAGATGATAATTATTATTATATTTTCTGCTAAGATCACTTTGATTTTGATGTTGAGTACTGTTTACCTTTCTTTTTTTTTCACCTTCATTTACCCCACTCCCTGAAGCCAAGCATCTAAGCATATCAGCTCCAGGGGATGCCTTCACCTCAAACTACCTCGGCAGAACACAAGGCCCCACCCAGGTAGGACCCACCAGGTCTTGCAGTACATGCCATGCCTCTAATGAGAGGACTCCAAAGTGGTCCCCCCCACTGAGACTATGGCCTTACATTCCCTTCCCCAGAGGTGCTGCGAAGAAGTCCTTGTCCAATCATTGATGGTGGGACGCCAAAGCCTGCCACCCATCTTGGACAAGTCTGTCCACCACAGACGTCCATCAGCACCGAGCACGCACCACATCTTCATGTTGCACAGGTGAAGCCTTGCACCCCCTATCCCGGGTGCATGTCCAATTGGCAGGAAAGACATTGAGCCTCTCGCGGGCAGTCCCTCCATAGATGACCAGCCTCACCACACGTGAAACAGTGGCCACTACGATCTAGCCTGGTAAACAAATTGGCCCTGTGGCCCGGCTTCCAGCAGCAAAAATACTGTTTACCTTTCTTAGCTTCATTCTTTTATTATATGTTGACATGTTTCAGAATAACTCCTTTGTCAAAACTTATTGTACTGGTACTTTAAAATTTTTGTTAGTTTTTATATATCATTTGGTCAACTTCCCTCCTTTGTTAGATGTCATGCCTTATCTAGCCTGTATCTTGTATATTTGTTATTAACGGTTATACTTCTCTTTTAATTTTATTTATCTACTTCCTGCTTTCAGTAAATTGAAGTTCTCTGAAAAAAGAAATAGAAAAAGAATAAGTATAGGCCAGAAAAGGCTTGATGTCGAATAAAGGAGGGCCATTGACTAAATGTTAGATAAAAACTAACAGAAATTTAAAAGTACCAGTACTACAAGTTTTGACAACAGAGTTATTTTGAAACACATCAATTTATAATAAAAGAATGAAACTAAGAAAGAAGATAAACAGTATTTAACATAGAAATGTTCATTATTAGTTGAAAATAAAAATTCTTAATGTGGATAGGATGTGTATTTCAATTTTTTTTTTTTTTTTTTTTTTTAGCAGAGATGTATGTGAATTTCCACGGGGGAGAGGAAGCATGTCTGCCTTTCATCATATGGTTTCAGGTTCAGTCCCCATCACGCATGGTTATTTTTCATATGCTAAAAAATTTATTATTATCTATCAGGAACTGTTTTTGGGATATGCATGTTATTATTGTATAAGTAAATATTTTTTTCCCAGCTTAATAGAGACATTATTTATAATGTACTGTTTCCAACAGAAAGGGATACATTAATTTTTGCTTTACATCATCTTTCATAATCTTTCTTATGACTGTGACTCATGTAAAGCATCTAAGGTACAAGTAGAGAAAGCTAATTTCTCTAAAAATAATGATGTTTATTATTCAGCCATTCTCTGTAGTTGGCAGTGTGAAGTTGTCAGCTTAAATAGCTGAAGACTGCTGGCATTTCATAAGGCTTTGCACTAGTATATTTTGGCTCACTAAAGAAAGTAATAAGAAAAACAGAAAACCACTTCATGCCTCTTTTAAATAAGCCCGGTATGGGATGTTTATTAATTGTAAGAATGGCTATGCTGTTTTTTGGAGTTCTTTAGCTTGTATCGGCTAACCTAAAATCATTACAATTATGGAATTTATATACCTTAAGTTTTCATATATATTTATGGCCTACTTTTTTTATTGATTAGCCAGAATATAATATAACAAATTTAAACTTTTAATAGATTAGCATGGATTCTTTTTTAATAAATCACTGTCAAATATTAAAACATAGTTCCACTTGAACAGTAATGAATTTTTTAGTATGCAAAATAACAAATATAGAAGAGGTTTGAACCTAGAGTATTAACTTTAACTTTTTCTTTAAAAAATTCAGAAATAAAGTTAAAAGATTTAAAATAATTCAAGACATTTTTAAAATAGCAATTGTAACTAATAATTTATTAACTTTACTTCAATTAAACGCAGTTTCTGAGTAACAAATGCCTTTTATTCAGTCTCATCACAAAACTGTAAAATATTTTTATTAGTATATATATTAATGTAACAGATTGATAAATTAACATAATATTATTAAAAAAAAAAAACAAAAAAACATAATAATAAATCAAAGTTTGTTCACAAATAACGATCGTTTCAGGAAAAAAATATTCCTTAGTTTAGTCATATAATACTGAACGTTAAAGTTAATTGATGTCTTACACACCAGAGGCAGCACTTACCAATACATTAACTCATCGATATTTACAGTTTTTAAGGGACAAGATTAATTAAGTAATACCTAATCATTAATTCAAAAACATCTTAACTGTCTTCCAAGAATTTTAAGTATCTTTTTTTTAAGAACTTTCTAAAATAAAGTAATAAATTTCAAAAAATATTCAGTGGATCCGGTTGATAGGACCTCCGGTTATTCGGGGCAGCCGTTTAATTGCATTCACTGCGAAAAAACTCTTCGCAGTGAATGGTCTAACATACGTGAAGGAGAAGGAACTTCTCAAAAAAGAAAATGTGAAGGAAAGTATCCACTCGTTGAGAAAGCTTTAAATGAATGATTACGCCGAATGGGTGTCTCTGTTACAAACGCATTGCGTTATCTGGTTAAAAAAAACCAGTGGAACTACTGTGCTCTGTTACACGAATATGTCTGGCAGTGACAAATTAAAACTTCTTTTTATCGGTAAAGGAGGTAAACTACGAAGTTTTAAATAGTTTAGAATGGAGAGTTTACCTGTGCACTACTATTTTAATAAAAAACCTGGATGATGAGTCTAATTTTTTGTGACTGGCTGTGTGCTTGGGACGAGTTACAAGAAAAAATCAAGAAAGATTTGTCTGTTTATTCGTGCTGCCCATCGTGATGTAGATTTACGAAAGGTGAGTTTCTGCCACCGAATACAACGATTTTAATTCGACCATTTCACATGGGAATAATAAAAAATTGTAAATATATTTACCGAAGTTAATTAATAAGTTACATTCTACAAGAAATTGAAGGAAATAGTTGACTTCCTCGGCTACGGCTGAAGATGTTAGTACACGTGTAAATTTGATGCAGGCAATTCAGTTCGTGGCTTAAGACCTTCCTGGGGTAACGTAAATTTTTCTGAAAATTTGAAAGCAATTTGTTGGCAGGTCTCTAGTGTGATGCTGTGGCAAACAGACAAACGTTCACATTTAAATATACTCGTTTACATTGTTCATTTGTTTCCTTTGTCCTCTTGCTTAATGTAAACATCTCCTGTCATCTTCTTTCTTCTTACTTGTTAATAAACCGTAATAAACCATAATAAACCATTAAACTATAACTGTAATAAACCGTTCTTATTTGTTAATAAACAGTAATTAAGATTTGTTACTGTTAGAAATAATTATATGAATTTATTTTCCTTTAAGATGTACTAGCAGACCCTGCAATGCTTCGCTATTGCTAGATTTGAGTATATGTATATATATATATATTAAATGAATACAATTGAAAGTTTGGTAAAACATTAAAAAGATTAACATTACGGAATTTCATAAAATTCAATCTTTCACTTTATCTCTTTTTCCCTATTTCCCTTTCAACTTTTTTACCTTTTCCCTTATTTCCCTTATTTTCCTTTTCCTTTCTTCTCTTTTTCCCTTTTCCCTGTTCTTTTTTCTTTTCCCCATTTCCCCTCTTTCCTTTTAAATCGGACCAGTAGCGTAAATCGGTCTAGTAGATTTTTAGTCTACAGCGGATATACATACGAGCATTGCCTTTTATATCTATAGAAGAAGAAAATCTGTATATTTCTTTCTTTGTTTCGTTAATATCTCGACTCCGGCGCCACCTAGCGGGTATAGTTTTTGAAAAAATTTCTCTTTTCGCATAACTAATATGTATTCTGAATATGAGCCAGATCGGTCCATAAATACAATTTTTCCAAATATCTAACTCCAGCGCCACCTAGCGGCTCCATTTTTTGTAAAAATATTTCTATTCATGCAACTAATATATATTTTAAATATGACCCAAATCCGACCATAAATGCAATTTTCTCCAAATATCTCAACCCCAACGCCATCTAGCGGGTCCAAACTAATTCAGAAACCTTCGCGGGCCTGCACACAACTTGCCAAAGTTTCATCGCAATCGGATGAACGGTTTAGGAAGGCATAAGAGACATACAGACAGAAAAACATTCATTTTTATATATATAGATTAGCAACAACATCACTAAATTTATTTTTCTAGCTAGACATATTTAATATATGTTTAGATTGTGAATAAATGTGAACTTTACTAAAAACATAAATTATTATAACATATTGCAATGTTTAATTAATGAAGTGCACATTTTGAAAGTAAATAAAAGAAGTGATTATTAATAATTGGGGTTATCCGGCATTACTGTTATCCGGTATGAGTTTACACAACAAATGAATTGCTCCGCGGCTGAAATTTTGTATAATTATATGGTTGTGGAAATTATATATATATATAAGTTGTGATTATATATATATATAATATAATCACAACTTATATATATATATATATATATATATATTTATTTATATATATAAGTTGTGATTTTTTAACAGCTCTAACTTCAATGTTTTCCTTTTTATCCCCAAAACAAAAATATAATTTTAAATAAATCATTCATACGAAGAAATTTTAATTGTTGGAATGATGAATAGTTTGAAAAGTATAAATCGTTCAAATAAATCAACTGTTCGTGCACTTTATGTATATAAATAAAAATTTAAAAGTTTGTTTGTTCAAAATCTTAAAATTTCCGAAAGTTCTTCACCGATTGCGTTGAAATTTTGACCCAACTTTGCATTCGAATACGCGCGCGTTTTTATATACTATTTAATATCTAATATATCATACCTGTGACGGGTAAAACACGCTTTTTTTAAAAAAGCGTTATCTGTTGGACTTAAAAGCAAAATACACTATACTAAATATTTTACGATTCCATTTCAGTGTTTCCTATATGTGTCTCTCCGCTATAGACTAGAAAACTACTGGATCGATTTACTCACGAGGAAAATGGGAGAAAGGGAAAAATCTGTAAAGGGAAATAGGGAAAAATTGAAAAAGGTAAAACGGAAGAAAGTGAAAGTGAAAAAATAAAAGGGGAAAACTGGGAAAAGGAAGTGGATAGGGGAAAGGAGAAAGGAGAAAAAAGAAAACTGAAAAGAGGAAAAGAAAAAAGGACGGGGAAAGGGAGATAAGGGAAATAGAAATGGTGAAGGGAAGGGAAGGGAATGTGGCAAAAATGGTAAAAGTGGAATAAGGGAAATGTTAAATTTTATGAAGTTCTGCAATGTTCATTTTGTTAATGTTTTATCAAAATTTCAATTGTGTTCATTTAATCCATATATACTCATATCAAGCAATAGCGAAGCATTGCCGGGTCTGCTAGTTCAAAATAAAATTTATTTTGATTTCCAAATAATCAGCAAATTTGAAGCAATACTAAAATAACCAAAAAAAAATTAAAAAACGATAACAAGAATTATAGTAAAATAATAGATTCTATATTTTTCATAAATATGTCTATTAAAAATCTTATAACAACTTTTCAAACTTTCATGGCCCATTTGTGAAGTCAAGGTAGCCAGCCCCCTGAGATCTGTAAACCAAAGATTAAGAACAACTGGTTTAGAATGTATGAAGTGTTCCTTCATTAAGAAGACCCTTTACTGTCAACTTTTTATCTAAAGTAGAAATAGAAATTGATGATTTTTCCTAGATTGGTACTATTAACACAAGTACATTTTCTGTATTTATTTTTTAATCTCATTTCAACAATAAATTAAATATGAATGTCTGAAAATAAACAGTTAAAATTGTCCATGCATGTTTATCAACAGATATATATTAACTATAAGAGATCTGTTATTTGCTAGATAAATATAACCTGTTAAAAGGTTAAGATTAGTTAAAAAACAATAATTCTTTATTTTTTCATAAATAATCAGGTTATTCGTTTACTCTTAGCAGTTTGAGATTAAAGGTGTAATTTATAATGGAATATTATTCATAATATTATTAAAATTAAGGAAAATATAATGAATGAGAGAAGTTTTGCAAATATAAAAAGAATTAAACAAATTTTGATTGTTAACAATGTTTTGGAAGAAAGTAAAAAATAACTGTGTGGAGTGAGTGATAGCATCTCAGCCTTTCATCTGGAGGTCCTGGGTTCAAATCCTGATCAGGCATTGCATTTTTCATGCACTATATGACACGCACAAGCTTTAACTTATGTGGTGATGTCATCAAACAAAAAAAAAAAGAATTGATAGGACCTATTTGTAATACTTTTCATTGTTATTATAATAAGAAACTTTCTATAATCAAAATATGAAATTTAAAAAAAATTACATTTAATTATTTATTTTTATTTTGCATAAGAAATTTTAAATAAAAATCAAGAACACAATATCTACAATAAGGTTGCACATTATTATTAAAATAAATTAATCTTGATAAATAGTTTTTTCTAAATTAGAATTTTTTTTAAAAACTATGTTTTTTAGTTATTTTTTAATATTTAAATTCCTGTTTTTTTTTTTTGTTTTTTTTCAGAACTATAGCCTACAATTATTTTACTCTCATTTTTTTACCATTTTTGTACAATAAAGATCATCTATACACACACACACACACACACACACACACACACACACACACACACACACACACACACACACACACACACACACACACACACACACACACATATATATATATATATATATATATATATATATATAAAATACTCTTCCTCCTTGATCATTAATTTCCTTATCTCCTGGTCCCACTTCTCATGTTATCTGTAAATAACATTTCTGTAATAGAACAGTTTTTTAGACTTTTCTAGTTGTTGCCAAAGTCTTTCTTTTATTAATTTTTCAATGTCATTCATTTTTTGTGGTTGAACTTCACTGACCAGAGAAATTGATTGTGAATGCTATGTATATAGTTTTTAGTACATATATTAGTGCATCAAAATCGAACAGTGATGTACTTGACATTGCACCAAAATATTTCTTATTTTACAATTTATAAATATTAGCCTCCCATAAACCCTATCAGTAGGAAGAATGGGAGCATCCTGTAACAGGAAATATGGATTCACTTTTTTTAATGTAATAAGGTGCCAGAGGATGAAACCATAAAATGTCAACTATGATAAGTTTTTATTTTGACTGGGTCATCCATCATAAAAGAGTTTAAGTTAACGTTGCTCAAGTCAACACGTTTAAATTTAATGATTGTAGTTTGCAATTTCATTTGATTTTTTGACAAAGACCACACGAACTCAGAAATAAGAATAATTTATCAGCTAATACTCACTTATTGCAGTCAAATTAACAAAAGAGGAAGTAATTACCAAAAAATATTAAATTAAATTATATCCTATATTAAGTTACAATAAACAATTTATTAACTAAAATAATACAACTAAATTGTGAGTGAAAGACAACTTTTCTTGTAACATTTTTATACCTGAGCAAAACAAGTTTTACAGCAATCACATGAGTGTATAGAAGTTTTGCAGAATCACGTGATTTTTATAAGGATAACATGAGTTGTCAAGAAACAGTCTTAATTATTAAATATTGATACCACAAAATCATAAAACACAGCTACCCCAATTTTTAAATGTTATAAGGTTAATAAAATTTTTATTGTTATTTCTTATAAAGAAAGTTTAAAATAGAAATAAACCATACTTATGAATTCCTATTTAAAAATAATCTTATCTTTAATAAGTAGGTTATAATAAACAAAGAAATCTTAAATTTAAATCAATTTTAATATTTTTTAATCCTACATCAAGGGGAAAGTACAATAAGAAATACTTCAATATAAAATAATATTTGTCAACTTTTTTCAGTGAAAAATCATACCAACAGAAACTTACAAATATTGTGGCTACAATTTGAATTAGTTTACTGATCAAGCTTTGCTACAATTTAATTAAATATTTTTAATGAGTTTTAAAAATAAGATTACACACACCTTAAAATTAAAATTATTGTTATTAATATCACTTAATAAAATTAGTTAATGAAAATATAAACCAAACTGATATTTGTTGTATACAATCTACAATAAATTCCATAACAGATAAATACATATAGATACGAAATAATTTAGTAAAGAATGGTGAATAACAAGTTTTAAATAAGTAACGTAAACCGAATTAAATAAATATTGTTGAACAAAAAACTTTTTGGAAACGTCTAATGTACTGATTTTAGTAAAATTGTTAATGTTAAGAAGTTCTTACTTTTTCCGTAAGATATCAGCACATACCATTCAGCTCATGAAACTTGCGAAATTTATCTACTAACAGGATTTTTTTTATTATCACATATAAATAACCTTTCTAAATAAAAATATAATCTATTTTTTAATCTTTTTTTTTCAAATTTGTGGAGGGATTATGATGAAAAAGGATAAATGAAAATAATTATTTTATATTTTATTTTTTAGAACAGAACAAAAATTTAAATCGGTTTCACCACACGAACACATAAGTAAATAATTTGTTAAAATATCACGTGAGAGAGGGCCATCCAATATTCCTCCTCCAAAATACAAACAAGAAATGATTATAATATTAGTAAACATTCATGGTAATAAACATACTTACAGTAAAACTAAGATCCAGTAAACAATAATTATGTCATAACCAATCTACGGACCACACGTATCCAACACATTCAGTTTGCATTCAAATTTTTTTTTTTTTTTTTTTTTTTTACAAACACAGATAGATAAAAAAAAATGAATGAAAAATTAAATACAGACATAAATAAAAGGCTGACAAAATAAGCCAATATAGGAAAATGCAATGCCAGAATACAACAAACAGTAATAGCATTAAAACAACAGAAAATAGGTAGCAACATTTAGAACAGAATCAGTTAAATACACAGGCCACAAAAAGTACCAAAAAATTTATAAAAATGGAGGCTCTTCAACCAGTGTCCTCCAGCATGGGAATCCTTTTCAATCATCTAATGTCTAATGTCCAGGTTTAAAGCAATAACCCACCGGGTTGGTCTAGTGGTTAACGCGTCTTCCCAAATCAGCTGATCTGGAAGTCGAGAGTTACAGCGTTCAAGTCCTAGTAAAGCCAGTTATTTTTACACGGATTTGAATACTAGATCGTGGATACCGGTGTTCTTTGGTGGTTGGGTTTCAATTAACCACACATCTCAGGAATGGTCGAACTGAGAATGCACAAGACTACACTTCATTTACACTCATACATATCATCCTCTGAAGAATTATCTAAACGGTAGTTACCGGAGGCTAAACAGGAAAAAGAAAGAAAGAAAGGTTTAAAGCAATGGGATTTACGTGTCTATTTAGTCTAACCATGTATTTAGAACTGAAACGGTCAATATTATCCCAACCATTTGAGATCCCAGTATTCATATATTTCAGAATTACAGGCAAACCAAGATGGTTGGGTTATTTTCTTTAATATCTTGTTCTGTGACGTTTGGGTCACTTTAATATTGCTGTCGCTAGTGATGACTAGCGACAGCAATATGCCCCAGAACTTAATTCCATGCATCTATATTGGTTTCAAGAAGGTCTTATAAAGAAGGACCTTGTTAGTGAAAGGCAACTTTTTGAATACAACTTTCTAGAAAAAACCGTCAAAATTCTATTTCTAAAAAAAAAAGGTTTAGGATTAATATTGTAAATATACTTTACCTTACCAATAAGGAGAGGTATAAATTTGTAACAATATGTTATGTAGTGGTTAAAAAATAATCTAGTACAAAATGTTCATTCTCCAAACAACTAGACTTCTTCAGTTATGAATAGATTAGATAATCAGTCATTTATGTAGCTCTACATCTATTTTTCATTATACTGGAAGCTGGATAATGTATTCTAATTGAAAGACAAAGAGATTTTCATAAAACATGTTCAATAAAATAGCTTAGATAGTTAATCCATGGCAGTTGTTTTATTTAGCATATTGTAAGTCTATCTTGCGATTAAAATCATTATATCTTGTTATAAAATGAAACAACATGTCAATCTCAGGTTTCTCACTAAAGAAATCATTATAGAACGTTTTCAAATGCTGAAAGTTCTTTATAAGAAAGTCTGACACTTTCAACTATTTATAAGTGATGAAAAACAAAATATACAAACAAAACAGTGATAACAAAATATATTAATATAAAATTGAATTGTATGACCATACAACTTATTCATAATAAGTTGAATGTGATGTTATGTATATATACAGGTGATAAAATATTTATGTATTGTAATATCTTATTTTTTTAAAGTAATTTTTTTTTTTTTTGAGGTTTCTCACTGTAATGGTTACACAGACCATGTCACAGGTATGTACCAAGTCACATATATTCTATTGTAGGAACTTCCTGACTGTTGCAGTTGTTTTTTCAATTATGGCTTTCTGTATGTTGGCATGAATATGTGTTGGGAGATTTAATTTCTTCAGGTATCATGTCATTGATTTTGCTGTTATGTCTTTGACTGATATTATGATCAGTACTATTGCTATTAAGTTCTGTTTCCAGATTTCTTTCAGCTCTATTGCAAAGGGAGTATATTTTTCTGTTTTCTATTTTTCTTTTAATATTAAATTATTGTCGTTCAGTATAGCAATATCTGCAATGTACATATGTTCTTCTGATTTCTGGTCTATTGCATGTAAGTATTTTGTATGTGGTATTGCTCTGCCCCATTATAATTTGTAGGTTGCGTTCTCTAGTATGCTTTCAGATGTGTACTTGTAGTCTGGCATGTGTATTATACTAAGTCTCCATATTTAATTACAAGTTCTTGGTAAATTATTTTCGCTGCTGCGTTCTGTCTTTCAGTTTATTCTGCTCCAGTGAATATTTTACAACCTTCTGTTGTATGTTCAATAGTTTCTTTGTGTTGTAGGCATTTTCTGCACGTTTCTGTTTCTATATTATTTTTCATGATTATTTTTTGTAGTTTTTTGTGGCTATTACTTTATCTTCTAAGGCTAATTCAAATCTTTCAGACTCTGGGAATAGTTGTTCTATTGTGAGCCATTTGTATGATAATGTTCAGTCTATGTCTGGATCTTACATCATGTTGTAGTGATTACCATGGAGTATGTTTCGTGCCTATACTTCTTTCTTATGTTGTGCTGTGGTTGTATGAGTGTTATGTGTGTCCTTTTGTTGCAGATTGAGTAGTGTATATTACTTGTTTTCTTTTTTAACTGATTTGTGGAATAATGTGTTTTTGTTTTTGAAATAAGACCTTAGGTGTTCTATTTGCTTGTTGTGTAATATTTATATGTCTGTGAATTCTCTTCCTCCTTCTTTCTGGCTAATATAATTCTTTCAATGCATGAATTTGGATGTAATTTACAATTATCTGTTAATTTAGTCCTGTTTAGATCTTTCAGTTCTGTGTCTGATCATTTAATTATGCAAACGAGAATGTTAGAATTGGGATTGTGTATTTATTGCCTTGATGGTGTTTTTCAAATTAAATTTTGATTTGAGTATACTAGTTAGTATATGTATGTACCTCTCTTTGAGTCATTCTTTGGTGTTTATGTGATTTATGCTAATATTTTTTTCAAAGCCGAGGTATTTGAATGTTTCCTATGGTTTCATGTTTTCAAGTGTTTCACTGTTGAGAGTTTCTGTTGTTTCTACTTGTCTGGATTTTCCTTTGGTTACGTGATGTATTTTGCATTTGTTAATACTGAATCCATGAATCTGTCTTATATGAACTCTTGTCTATTTTCTGTAGTGACTGCATTTGTTCTCATTTTTGTGAATAAAATCTCATATCATTTTTGTACAGTAAGTGGTTAATGTGTGTTGTGAAGTGTTCTGATGTTTTATTTTGAAGCCAAAGGATGTGTTGCAGAAGTATAGCAGAAAAAGGATTGAGGCTAAGGCAAAGTCATAAAGCGCTGAGGAGTCACCCTGGAATATTCCTCTGTTTACATCTTTAATTTGTATTTTTTATTGATCTGTGTTAAAATTTATTGTAGTCTTCCATGTTTGCATGATTATTTGTAAAAATTGTTGTAGATATGAAATGATTTTGTAGATTTCCAAAGTGATTATGGAAGTGATTTATGTGTGATTATGGAAGTAAACTAGCTTGTATAATGTGGGTAATGTGGGTGTCGTCATCGTCATCATTGTTAATACTTTTTATTTTTTTCAAAAATTAAGTTTACTTTAAATCTAACTTTCTAATACATTAAAATCAATTTGTGAGTCTTAACTTTTTTGAACTGAAATGAATATTGTATAATTTTACACTTTTACAAGTTAACAAATTTTCAGGTATTAAGGAAGTAATGCAAAAATCTATGGTAATTTTCCTGAAACACCCGTTTATATATTTATATGAAACATAACCAGGACAAATATAAATCAATTAAGAAAGTGAATCAATTTGATAGAAAATAGGCAGTATGTTCTTGACATTACTTATCTACTTTATCACTGAAATGCATGTAATGTATAGTTTGGGTCTTAGAAAAACCATTTTTGTGTATTAAAAATTACAACAGTTAAATATTACCTCCTTTTGAATGCCACTAGAGGTTTTAATCAGCTAACAAATACAACCTTACTAGGTCTTACAACCTTAATTCAATTATTATTAATGAGTGAATTAAAAAAAAGAAGGAAAACTACAATAGCATTATAAAATTGAAAAGAAGTAAGGTAGTCATAAAAGAAAATATTTAATCTGAGGTTTTCCTTTTATACACATTGGACCAGAAATGGCAAAGGTGTAAACTAACAGACACCATGTAAAGAAACATCAACTAATTGTATAGCTTAGTACATTTGAAGATGCTGAATCTTTCACAGTTATCACCAGCACTAACTGGCTTTAACTTACCAATAAGGAGAGGTATAAATTTGTAACAATATGTTATGTAGTGGTTAAAAAATAATCCAGTACAAAATGTTCATTCTCCAAACAACTAGACTTCTTCAGTTATGAATAGATTAGATAATCAATCACTTATGTAGCTCTACATCTATGTTTCATTGCACTGGAAGCTGGATAATGTATTCTAATTAAAAGACAAAGAGATTTTCATAAAAAATGTTCAATAAAATAGCTTAGATAGTTAATCCATGGCAGTTGTTTTACTTAGCATATTGTAAGTCTATCTTGTGATTAAAATCATTATACCTTTTTAAAAATGAAACAACATGTCAATCTCAGGTTTCTCACTAAAAAAATCATTTTAGAATGTTTTCAAATGCTGAAAGAATGGATTGTCTGACACTTTCAACTATTTATGTGATGAAAAAGATTTTGTGAGGATTGGGAAGAGGTTGAAGATAACTTATGTGATGAATGTTTGATCACTTCAAACATGAATGTAAATATCAGAAATTCAATAAATTGTTTGCAGTGATGAATATCTAAGTATTAGAATGTTAACAAACAACAAAAACAGACAAAGAAAATCCAAGACAAAACTTTCATAATAAGCTGAATGTGAAAAAAAATGTGTGTGTATAAATAGTGAAAAAAATTCTCACAGCAGAACAAAATAAAAGGCAGAAGAATATTCTCCTCTGGCTTATTGAAATAAATAGAACAACAATCAGACTTACTTACTTGAAAGATTGTCTTATGTAATGAGACTTGGATATTTCAGCATCAGCATGATTCAGAAACTAAGCAGCAACCAATGCAATGAAAGATTCCGGAGCTGCCTAGTTTGGCCTACCAGGTTGGTGTAGTGGTAAACTTGTCATCACAAATTAGCTGATTTCGAAGTCAAGAGTTCTAAGGTTCAAATCCTAGTAAAGGCAGTTAGTTTTATGCAGATTTGAATGCTAGATCATGGATACCAGTGTTCTAGTTTGGATTTGAATAAACTACACATCTCAGAAATGATCGACCTGAGATGTACAAGACTGCACTTCATTTATATTCAAACATATCATCCTCATTCTTCCTCTGAAGTAATACCTTTTGGTGGTTCTGAAGGCCAAACAGAAAAAAGAGAGGAGCTGCTAAGTTTGAAAGAATTTTGAAAATAAAATTGATTTCACATTTTCAATAATTCAGAAATCAAAGTCATGCTCAATATTATTTTTTCAGTATCAAAAACTAATTTATCATCATGAAAGAGTGAATATCACAAGATCAAATAACAATATTTTCTTGAGATGGTGATAATATGTTATAAGCCAGTGAGAAGTAAATGGTTAAATTGGTTCAAAAATGAAAACTGGGATTCTTCATCATGACGATGCACCTGCACCGTGCACACTTTGCCTTGATTGTCAAGTAGTTTTTGAAAAAAATCTCCTCACAATTTTATAGCGTTCATCCTACTCACCACATTTAACAATGTGAGACACCTACTTATTTCCAAAAAAGTAAGTTAAAAGTTTACTTACAATAGCTCATTTTTAATCCATAGAAGACACAAAAACAGTTGAGCTCTTCAGAAACCTTTCAACAGAAGACTTTCAACATTACTTCAAACAATGGACTATGTGCACACAGTGGTGAATTTATGTTTATATAGCATACATTGAAGAGGATGAATGTTAAAGAATCAAATTAAGTAAATGTTAAGGGTCAAATTGAGTATTATTGTATCATTAAAATACCATTGCAGCCATGGAACTTAATAGTCAGATCTCACACTGCTGTTAAAAAAAATTTGGCAAAACCTCATGCTGTATGTAATACCCTCAGATTTAAATATCCAAATTTAACTATCCAAATTGAGCTGATTTCATGTTCTTGTTTGTAGATTGTTCATTTAAAATGTAAATATCATTTTTAACATGTTTAAAATAGGATAAAAGATTGATAGTATTTACAATCAGGAAGTTGAAGAAAGGAAGGAAGTTGAAAGTAATTACAATCACTGAAGTTTTTATAATTAGGAAATTGCTATTCAAGAAAGGTAAAAAAAAGATTCTCCAATCATATGTTATGATATTAATTATTTTTCAATTTTATAACAACTGACAGAACAAACAGTACTTTCTAGTTTTTTTTTACAGTAGCTTTCTCTGATAGTAATAATGTTCATTACACAGCCAGTGAACAAATAAAGATGTCACTTGTAAAACTGAATAACATCTCCATTTTGGAGGTGTGGATTTGTTGTATGATAGTCATTCTACTTAATAAGTACTTTGACCCAAAAAACGAGTAGGGAAACTACTTCACTCTTACAAGCATTGCATCAGATGCTAATTATACTTAGGATTAGCTACAACATTTTCAGGGTTTAATGCCTTGTTTTAGTCACCTAAACTATTTTGTTATAACAGATATCACACATGACATTATTACCTTTTATTAATTTATATAGCTATTTCTTTTTGTAAAAGACAATAATTTTAGTTTGCATTTGTTAATGTAAAAAAAAATTGACATTTCTTTTGTTTAAATAGCTCCCGCATCATTCTGAGTTACATGGTAGTCATAGTAATACATATAATAGTAGATATACTGCTGTATTGTCTGCTATCTAGTATGTATTGACATAACTATTTACAGGTATATAATAGTAGATTTTTTGCTTTTATTTGGCATAATTACTTATAAAGTCATTTTATTATTTTTTTATTTACTACTTTAACTAATTAAAGTACATCAATTTTTCCAATGTACAAAACAATTATATGCAAAACAACTTAAGAATTATCTTGATTGAATTCATCATCATTTATTCAAAATTCTAATCATCGTGAGATACATGGTAATTGTGGTTTCAAAATCAGTGGTTTCTGGATTTTGTTTAGAAGTATGAAATATGCCTAATGTACTTTTTCCAGTCTAACAAGAAAAGTAAGAAAACACATATTAATCATCTGTTTTGTCAAATTAATTTGCATTTATGATTAATTAGATTGAATCCATCATTTCTTCAGATAATTGGTAGGTGTATTCGATAACATTTATTGTATTTTTTATTTATGATATTTTTAAAACATTTAATTTAATTTATCGTTACATAATTTTAACTTGTAAAGTCAATAAGTAATTAACTAATTTTTATTCAGAAAATCAAAATTATATTTAAAATTAACCAATTCTAGAACCATCATTCTAATAATTCATAGTCTGCAATCTTATCTTTCATAGTTAGTTGCAAAATGTTATACTTTTCTGCTGTGCTGATATGTTCATAATGTTTCTTTACTTGATATATAGAAGTTTTATTTAATTGTTTTATAACATCCTTTTTTTACTTTTGCAGTTAAGAGAAATTTAAAAATGCATTTATATTTCCAGCTTTGAAAACAATCTACAATGATGAGGCGACTTTTCTTTAGGGTTCAAACATTTAGGCTATATCAAGACGCACAATTAAAATGGTTTCTTGAGAACTGAATGACAACTTCTGATCAACTTATACAAATCTTCTATGACTGTATATTTAAATAAATAGGCTTATTATATTAAATAAATAAGTCAAGTATGAATCATTTGTTTCATTTTAATAAATAAAACAAGACTATCCTATTCATTATTGTCACAGTCACCATCAATAATCTTTTTTTTTCAATGATTTATGGGAATCAGTTTCTTAGAAGATATGGATTTGGCTTTAACTTCCAGTATACTACTCCCTGAGAAATTTTGTTTTATGGAACCATCATGTTGGAAGAGATGTAGTTTATTGTTTTACCCAGTATCAACCCACTTCTATTTAAAATATTTATAAAAATAATCATTATATCTACTATTAATCTTCTATCTAATCTTAAATAAATGTTTCCAAACATAAATATATGGATTACTGGAAAAAGATTTTCATCAAGTAATAATGTTTTCTATAAACAAGTCTGCATACTGGAGATGACAAATCATATTTTTCTGATGATTTCAAAAAGCTAAAATAGCTCTTGAATAAGTGTATTGAAATAAAGGAGCCTAATGTAAAAAAATTACAAAAAAAAAACAGTCAGTCACTGCTACAATGGAAAGTAATGAAATGCCCCTTGCTGAAGTAGAACATGTTCAAAATTATTAACATTGACATTAAAAATGTTACATACACCAAGATAAAGACCTTAATTCAACATGTGGTAAATATCTATTTTATTCTGGTGGGTTTAAACCCGATAAAGGACTGAGAAGACCTAAGCCTGAAAATTCCTGATATTATTAGCTTCAGTATCTCTTCACTTCAGAAACTGGTTAAATTTTTAATAAATAAATAATGCATTATGTATATCATGTTGTTACAAGATGAATTATAAATATAAATTATGAAATTAAAAATAAGTAAAATTAAAGTTAAAAGAAAATCCTATAATTGTATTTTAAATAAATTTGTGGAAAGATTTTAAAATGGTTTGATAATTTATTAAAAATGGTGGTGGAAGCATAATAAGGATAGTGGATTTTGTTGAATTACGCATAAGTATTTTGTCTTATCTGGCAAAATATTGTTATTTTTTAAGAAGTGACTAAAGTTTGATATTGTATTACACTAGTGTTACATGGTTTTAAAAGCTGTTATTCTTTTCAGTATTATTATAATTGATTTTATTTAACTTCAAAATTTAAAGAAGAAACAGATATGAAATCAATAAATGTGCTCTTTTTCTTTTTACACAGTTGTCTACTGTAAAGGTTATAATATGAAACGCTTATTTTCAGCAAAAACACACTTGAAAAAAATTGAATATTTCTGAAAATTATTAAATAAATTTAAAGAAATACTGAATACAGTAAAGTTGAAGTACAACTAAAGAATTCCTGTAAGCTTCTTAGTCATGAAATTCTAGATTCATCATTCTAATAATTCATAGTCTGCAATCTTATCTTTCATAGTTAGTTGCAAAATGTTATACTTTTCTGCTGTGCTGATATGTTCATAATGTTTCTTTACTTGATATATAGAAGTTTTATTTAATTGTTTTATAACATCCTTTTTTTACTTTTGCAGTTAAGAGAAATTTAAAAATGCATTTATATTTCCAGCTTTGAAAACAATCTACAATGATGAGGCGACTTTTCTTTAGGGTTCAACCCACCACAACTATAATAATATCAAGATTACAAAGCATCTTGCTAATCTGATTCTAATGGTAAGGTATACATTTTTTCTATGTTGAGTTCTGTTTATTTTCCTTAGATTCATTCTTTTATTATATGTTTTACATGTTTTTATATGACGCATTTGGAATAACTCTATTGTCAAAACTTATTGTACTAAGAGTACAATCAGATTAAGTACTAAGTACTTAAGCAATATGTTTAAGTTTAATTCAATAAGATAAACAATACTCAACATAGAAATCATAGTGTTTTTAGCAGAAAATATAATAATAATTATAATCTTGATAACAAGTAAATTTTTGTTGGATAATAAACTTCTCATTCGTTAAAAGATTTTTTTTTATAGCCATTCTTTCGTTAATTCATGACACCAACCCCGTTATCCCTATTTACCAATCCCTCTTGTAACAACCTGTTGTTACACTCAACTGACTCATCATTTTTAATAGTAGTGCCTTGATATCTAGCTATTCTTCAACTTAAGTACTGTATGGTTACATAATATTTTTTTGTTACTGAACACCACAGCAAAACATAGCAATAAAATAATTATTAAAAATGATAAATCATTCACTTTCAAATGAGTGGAACTAATTTTGTAAAGAATTTCTTGAAGCTAATTAACATCACCTTCTTCAATCGACTTATTGGTAATCTTGTTAGAAGAGTCAATCATAAAAGGTTTACGAAAGTATATAAAATACTATTCACAGATCATATGGAAATGCAATTATTCAAATGAGTAAGTCCATGATTCCATACAACACCTGGCTAAATTTTTACTCACTTCACAAAATATCTTATTTCATTAAAAAAATGAATTAAAAACGAATCATACCTAATCTACCCCATTCAGTAGCCGACAAACTAAACAGTTCAATGATACATAATGAAAACCATGTAACAAAATTTCAAAATATATTAATAAAATTACATAATTGAGCTAAATTTAATCCTGTGACAAAAATAACAGCACAAAGAAATGTTTTCTTAAATAGAACCACTGTCACCTAATTTATGAGCAGGCTCAAAATACATATGCCAAAACATCAGTTAGATCCAACTAAAGCATGCACACATACCATATTTAATTCGTACACGTGTGGCGGTACTAGCAGCAACAGTTGATACTAACTAAACTAATGTAATTTCACAACTTACATAGAAAAAATTTCCCTTACATGGTAAACAGGCTGATGTTGTCACAAGGATTAACACACCAGGTACCGAGTCACACGGGCATTCGAGTTCGAGACTCACTCAGAACAAGTTATTATTTTATACTTTAAATATTATTCATTGATTTAATTCTACTTCTCACCTGTGACATCTCAACATAGCAGATGACTACAATAGAATTTCTTTGGGGTGGGGGTGCAGTTTTGCAAAAAAAATTTTTTTTTTGCAAGTATTGTTAATTTTTAATCATAAAATCTGCCTAAGAAAAATATGACGTTAATCAGGTGAAATCTCAAGATACTGATAGGGTGTCCTTGCTCTACAATCTCTCCTTTCGACTTTTTAAGTTGAAAATTTAATAGAATCAATAGCCTATGTATAGAAGCAATCTGACCAAGTTTGGTCAAAATCAGTCCAGTAGTTCTGGACATACAAGGTGATTTAGAGACCAACACCAAACATACGCACATATATATAAACATTAACATCCGAAAAAGTTTCATCTGGTTTCTTGGGTTCCTTAGGTGTCAAAACGTATAGATTCGGTGAAAATCACAAATATCCAAATTGGATCAATTACAATATTTTCACTTCTATAACTGTAGCTCTGCTATATATTGCTATCTAGGTGGGAAAGTAAAAGGCAAAATAACAAACACAACTTGACACTAACAATGAGAATTTTTCAAACATACTAGATTTGATAAAAATAGCATTATTCAATTGTATAATGTTAAAATGTTTGCTAACCTTTATTGGTACACAACAGTTTTTTTTTTAAGCCTCAGGACCATTGTTCAGGTATTGCTTCAGAGAATGAGATGAATGGCAATTTTTGTAGCATGTGAAAAATGCCATGCCTGACCGGGATTCAAACCCGAGACCTCCAGATGAAAAGCCGAGACACTACCACTTGCGCCACAGAGGCCGTCACACAACAATATTATGGTCAAGTAACTTCACTCCAAAAAAAGTGATTCTAATTAGCTACAATAAGTTCTTTAGAAGTACAAGTTCTATTAGTTGAAAGTGAATTATTTATATACATTTACAATTGGTGAAGGTTTCTTTGAAATTTCATTAAAAGTAGTCCCAAGAATCTAAAATGAAAAGCAGTAGTGATAACATGCACCCCTTTCACCCCTATTCTAACTTTGATATCCTTGTTCACCCTTCACCAACCATTTTGAGCTTCTAGTTCTGTTAGCAATATACTTTTTCAATGATTTGTGCATACAAAAAATCAAAGGTTATATACCTAAGGATTTCAATCAAATGGTTGAGGGTTCTATCAAATGATAGGATCAAACATAATTCCATACATCATTAAATGATCTATGAGCTTTAAATCCATTGTCATGTTATGCTTTCAGTCTGAATGATGCTTATAACTAGGAAATATGTTATAACAAACTCATTAAATTTTCTTTTTTCTCAGAATATCCCAAAATTATTATAATAAATAAACATTAAATAAATCTTAAATACTCACAAATTCGCACACAACTAACTTACTAGTTAATCTTGTTTACAAATAGTCAAAAGCTAGTCTAATTAATTCAACTAAAATAGTAGTTATCAAAAAAACTTTCAAAGAATCTTAGGAAGAAACTGTTTTCTATCAAAAGGATTTTTTTTTGAAGTCGTCAACTTCAAAGAACTCAAAAAATCATTTTAACAGAAAGTGAAGAGTTATTATTTCATTGTAATAAGGATATATATTATATTATAAAGGATAATTGAATTTTTAAATTTCAGACAAATATGGCAAAATACATTGTGTCTGTCAGAAGGATCTCAAAACCATAATGATTCAAATTTCAGTCATTCAAAAACTGATTTTGAAGATAGGTTTAGATCTGCCATAGATGAATAAATTACATGAGAAGATTTAGTCTTGAGAATTGAACAGTATAAAATTCTTCATTCTTTAATTTTTCACAAAGTGATATTTTTAAAAGGCCGTAGCCTACTGAATTGTACTTAACTACAGGAATAATAATACTGTATTTTATTCAGTGTTTTTTACTGTTAGGTTAGTTATTGTTAGATTTAGTTAGGCTAGTAATAGGAATACTTAACTCACCGGGTTGGTTTAGTGGTGAACACGTCTTCGCAAATCAGCTGATTTCAAAGTTGAGAGTTCCAACATTCAAATCCTAGTAAGGGCAGTTACTTTACACTGATTTGAATACTAGATCATGAACACCAGTGTTCTTGGGTGGTTGGGTTTCAATTAACCACACATCTCAGGAACAGCCGACCTGAGATTGTACAAGACTACTCTTTATTTACACTCACACATATCATCCTCTGAAGTAATACCTAACAGTGATTCCCAGAGGCTAAACAGGAAAAAAAACAAGTAGTATGAATACTCAAGATTCCTCCCCATTTTCCTTATTTCTTTCTACTAATTTTTTTATAGTATTTGCAGCTAAATTCAAGAAAAAACTTTTTGAAGGATCCTGGTCTGCCACCAGTTTTCTGTTGAATGTCATGTTGAGAGGGATGTTCTTCTGTAGAAGAAAATTATTAAATGCTGTTTAATTAATATATTTTTTTATTTTTAGTATATATGTCAATGTAGAGAATTGTACAATTATAATGAACAAAGTCTAAATGTTGTATCCCAACATGTAAACATATAGAATATACTACTTATTTATTTTAAAATTTTATTTTTAAATTTACTTCCTATATTTATTTTTTTGAAAAATTTTTTAATGTATATCTTGTGTTGCTTTTCTTCCTCCAGAATATTAGATAACATAAAGATGAATATAAAGAGAAAGAAAATTTTAAAAAAACAACAAAACCTGTACACAAATTAAGATCAAAAGAATTATATCAAACCAAAAAGTGATTAAATGACTGACAACAAAAAACAAATAAACGAAATGAAGATCATCTCTGACTTAGGAAGAATATTGTTCGACCATATCAGAGGAGTTGAATGAACTAAAAGATAAGAATTTTTTGCAATTTATTAAAGATCAGACACGTATGCCCCAGTGTATATGTTGTTCTTGTGAGGGTCTATTTTTCAGTCACTCTGATGTTAACTTTAATGTAGATAAAATTGAACAAAAATTCCAGAATAATTAAATAAAATTAAACAGAAATTAAACTAGAAAATGTAAATATAGTACGATTCTAAATTATAATTTTCAATTAATATTGAATAATCAGATGTTTCACCAAATCTACTACATATACACATATGTAAATAATGTCTGTTAAATTACACATACACGTTTTTATAAGTACATAAAACTTTATTTTGCTAATAAATTCATTTTTTTTTTATTATTATTATCGAATAATTATTTATTGTAAAAATTTTTTACACAGGTTAATAATTATTGATAAATCAATACATTTAAATTTAAAAAAAGTAGACGAAGTCTGATTTTGCCTTTCCTTGTAAGATCAAAATATTTCATTAATTAAAATTTCACTTGGCTATAACTCTGGAACCAATGAAAATAAGGATCACTTATGATATATTGTTGAAAAACGCTCAGTGAGGGCTTATTAGTGAATTTAAGAAAAAATCCAAAATCCAAATGTTTGGGGATTTTGGGCTTTTTTGGACACTTTTGCTTCAGTCACTTGCAGTGAAAAGGGGAGGTGCACAAGTAGATGTTACAACAATTCTAAATCCAAAATTTCAACATCCTACAGCTAATTGTTTTTGATTTATGTAAGATACATACATACATACTTACGTACAGACATCATGCCAAAACTAGTCAAAGTGGATTCAGATATGGTCAAAATGGATATTTCCACTGAAAGCTGAAAATTGAAATTTTTCACTTACTTCACAATCACAATACTTCCTTTACTTCATACAAGGAAGTATAAACACTACTTATAAAGCTTTATTGGCTCAGTATAATGATGCAAACCAAACAAATTTTTGAACTTATACTTCATTAATTACAGTATGCTTCAGTTTGGCTTTCTTCAGTATGCGTCTTTAATTATTCCTGTCCATATCCTGTACCCTCAAACTCTTCAACCCAATTTTTCTAACATTATGGCCCATCTCATCAACTCATCTGAAATTGCAGTCTTTTCTTCACCATCCTCACTACATTTTCCAGTAATATTTGTTTCAGAGGATAGTTACTATCAATGCAGATAACCAGGTCTGCCCACTTTAAAGTCTCAGTTTTATGTCAGTCATCAAATTCCCATAGAGGGCTCTTATAGTTCTTAATTGTGCCTTCTAAACCATCTATCACATTCTCTAATCCCACCAAATACCATTATTGTATTTTCATTTTAGATACCCCAATGATGATCATCATATTTTATCATTGGCAACTAATATTTTAGTCTTAGTTTCCTTTGTTCACAAGATCTACTGATGATGCAGGATTTTAATAAAAATGTAGGTTCTGAGCATAAATCACTCCACTACCATATGTCTACATCAGTAATTGTCAGTTCTAACAATCCCTCTGTGAATCTTAGTAAGTTACCTCTTGAATTCATTGAAATTTGTCGTAAGGTTTTCAACAGCCAAGTTGTAGAAGAGACAGACCAGCATATAAGTCATTAATCCTTCCTGTCAATCATTTTAAATGACAACCCATTTTTACACTGGTATAACATGCAACCTTATTAGTTACAAACTGACATAAGTTTGACTAATCTAATAAGCTTCCTTAACAATTTAAAAACATTTATTTTCTTTAATAAATAGGATTGTAAAACTCTATAAATACATTGGGTAAAATATACAGAAATAGTATAAAAATATCTATAAATATTTAGGAGTATCAATATTATATATTAGGGTTTCTTCAATATTCAACAATATATTACTAGAAAAGAAATTTAATTCGAAAATATTCTAAATTAAGTAAAATAAAATGAAATGTGCCAGAAAGGAGGATAATGAAAAACATAATATTAAATAGAGGAATGCAATATATCAACAGTTGTAGAATTTTATTAATTAGGCAGTAAAAATACAAAGGCTAATCAAAGTAATGCAAAGGGCAGATTAGTGCAAGCAAAAAGAGATTTCATGCAGAAAAGATCTGTTCATATTTATGTAAGCTGCATTTATTCTACAGTAGAAAAACTTGGACAATAAGAAAAGCAGAAAGGAAAAGAATTAATCCTTTAGAAAGTGGTGTTAAAAGATGTTGAAAATTAGGTGGACAGATAAAATACAAAATTAAGAATTCTTAAGAAGAAAAGGAAATGAGAGAAATTTTTGTAGAATCTCATAGAGACAAGTAGACTGGTTTTTGCCAATGAGCCTAGTTTTATCAAATTGAGTAAGAAATTCAAGATTGGTCAATTTGATAAGACAGGGATATATTGAAGTTAGAAAGAAAAACAATAACATATAAAACAGATAATTGAGGATGTAATAAATATGTTAAAAGTTAAAAAATTAGCATTGAACAGGAAGAAATGTAGAGTACAAATCCAATAACTATTGACTAAAAAATAAATAAATAATTTTATAATTTTGGTTTAACTCATCATTTCTCCTCAGTAACAGCTACTAGATCTAAAAAAAAATGATTTATTACACATTCTAAATTCTAAAGTTTCTTTCCACTCATGTTTGAACTTTTTAGCACCTTTCTCTCTTACATTAGCAAAGTATGATGACATGCTTTGAGTAGAATAAATACTATGATACTTAAGTTTCTAATTTTAGCTGAGTTTTCATTGTGTTTTACTAAAATAAAAGAGAAGCAAAAGAAACATTTCTCTAAATGTTTCGGCTCAAGTTTTCCATTGTTTTCAATTATACAGTATTTTAAGTCTATTACCCCATTTAAAGTTTAGCTTTCACCAATTTAATTTCACACATATTTTTCACTTTTTGTCTTTGTAGGTGACAGCTTTCTTTAACCTAAAAAATTAGAACATGCTTACCCACACAAATGCAGTCATAGGAAAGACAAAATACCATCATATCTTTAAGTCAGTGATTACTTTGAGAAAGCAATAAGGTCTTATAGCTGAATATTGAAATCATTTGATACCACTCTTTTTAGCTTTACCCAACTTAAATACTGCTCCCTATAGCCTGATATCAAATATTAAGCAGCAACAAAAACCATGAATACTTCAATAACTCATTAATGATGCTTTCTTCCTTATTGTCAGGCTTATTTTTCTGTTTAGCGTCCAGAAACACTAAAGGTGTTACTTCAGAGGATGATAAGTATGAATGTAACTGAAATGTTATCTTGTACAGTCTCAGGTCGACCATTCCAGTGATGTGTAGTTAATTGAAACTCAACCTCAAAGAATACCGGTATACATGATGTAGTATTCATGGATACTTTTATAATCCATATAAAAGTAACTGCTTTTACTAGGATTTGAACCTTAGAATTCTCGACTTCAAAATCAGCTGATTTGTGATGATGAGTTCACCAGTAGACCAACCCATGGGTCTCCTATTATCAGGCTTCAGCTACTCAAAACAATTGAGTAAGAATGATGACTGTTGTCACTGCTACATTAATTAGCCCAGCAGTATTCCATTGGAGTTTCAGCCTTTCCATTTTAGAGGACTCACAAAAGCACATAAGAAAAAAGGAAAAATTCCTCCATCGTCTTGTATAGATAAAAGATATGAATGGCATCCTAGTGTTCAGGGACAACAGCAGCTATTCTGAAGCCTTCAGAAACCAGACAACTATTGTTGAAGTTTGCCATGCTAGACATCAAGTTCAAACACAAACACATTGGTGTTTGTGATTGACAAGCGCTAACTATAACCATAAACAATGAAATCGCAAGTTCTAAAGACACCAGTATTATACTACCAGACACCAGGCCATAAAGATTAAATATATTTGCTAATATCAACATTAGTATTAGTTAATATTAGTTGTATAGATGTATAGAGTACAGATATATGTATAGTATAGACAGCGTAAAGTATAGAGTATAGACTGCTAGATTACCTCTTCCTTCTGCTCTAGCTATTTTCTTTGACTATAAAATAATATCTACCTTTCTTCAGAAATAAAAACCAACTAAAAATCCTTCTGCTCAATAATTATCTCATGTCGGTGCGAATCACAACAACACAATCATCTGTATTCCAGTGATCTTCTCATGTGTTCTGTTACTATTTCTGTGTACTATCTTTACAACCTGAACTTTATAGGCTACAGAAAGACTTTTTCTAAAAAGTAATAAAGATAATAATAAATTTATTAATATTACAATGGAAACTACTGGGAAACAGACATCCTAACCCATCATGTAACGATTACATGATGTACATCCCATCATGTAACGATTCCATTTGCCATGCAAACCTCTCTGTACATAGTTCTAATGGCCTTTACCAGAGGTCATCTTCTGATTCCACAGATTGAATAACATCTCTCAATTAACAGCTTGGCCTCCATCAGGATGCCACTGATGTAAATGCCATGGATGTCATTTCCATTGGTGTAAGAACGTATTATCAATAAACACAAGACAAAACCAAAAACAAACTATTACCAAATGAACAACACTCAGTAAAAATAAAATATTTAAATTATAAGCTATAGCTCTACCATTGAAATAAAATGAAAAATACCATGAAATAGCTGAACAAAAACAAAACTACAGAGCGACTATTGTGGTGACAAGAGAATGCCAAAGATGTCCCTAACCACCCATGTAACTCGAACTCACCATCCTACACACCCTCCACCACTCACTGAAGAACCAAATATTTCATGAAGTTATCCACAATTGACAATTCGGGCTGTTTTTTCCAGTTAACATTTAAATCCAAAGTAGACCCAATATTCCAGAGCTGTCTCACTAACTCTAACCGTCTTTCATCATATTGATGTTAGACTTATAAAGCGTGAAAGGCATCATCTAATATACCACCCCACAGACACAGACCTCAATCATGCAAGAACATCAATAGGCTTTACTCCAGCAGTCACCAGAACAGCGTCAAGAGAAATTGTATGGTAACCACCTGTCACCATTGTTAACGGTGACAGGTGGCCCTGTTAAAGGTGCTGAGCCCTAAAAAAATGACCCTATAAGTTTCAAATTTTAGTCTATCCACCCAAACAGGAGTAACAAACAACATAATTGCCTCACAGACACCCTTATAGAGGAAACTCATAGTCTTAATATTCAGACCTCAATCTGGATAAACCACTCGTCAAATACCAAAGAAGACACTACTATCATTCTTTGCGACGTACTGTAAATGCTTCGTCTACTGAAAATTTTTCAAGAAGTACTCTGAGGTACTCATGAACCTGAACATATAGAATTGGATGGCCTGACATTGAAACACGTGCCCGTCGCATCACAGCCAAATGGCCCTTCAGCAGCATCATCTTGGTTTTATCTGGGCTGAATGCCATATTATGTTGACGGCCCCACAGCTCATGTATCCACCATGCCAGAGAAGTGCGGAGTTCAACCTCATTCCATGATTATCTTTCGACTAGCTACAGCCTGTTGTCGGCGTAAGCAACAACATGACAGTAGTTGGGTAGCCTCAGCCGCATCAAAGAATCAAACTCCACAACCCACAATAAGATGCTCAGCACACTGCCTTGGGGACAGCCCTTAGACAGTGTCTTCTCCACTTTGTGGCCACCATCACTAAGTAGAATGTTCGATGCTGAAAGTAGCTATGCATTACCTGCATTTCATTTTATCAAGGAAAATCCCCAGGACATACTCAGAACTAGTATTCTTGAAAATGCTTAAAACTTGTAAAATAGCATCTTCCGACCCCTTACCAGGACGAAAGCCATACTGATCCTCCATCAATAACTGTTGCTATGTCAATCTTTCATTAATGCGTAGATATAGTATCTTCTCGAAGAACTTACACATAACCAGCAATAACGTAAGAGGCCGATATGAGGAACTAACTGTGGGATTCTTGCCGTTACCCTTAAACAACAATTTAACTATTCCCTTTTTCCAACAAATTGCAAAATATCCCGCAAATAACATTTTGTTAAATACCTCAGTGAATATTTCCACAGTAACATTCACTGAACAAGGAGCTCCAATATTATTCCATCAGAGCCAAGAGCTTTACCTCTGGCAAAGCTACCGATTATCTCATGCACCATCGCCTCAGTAACTTCTAAAGACAAAATATCCACGTGATGAGAAGCAACATCGTTTTGATCATGATGATAAGCACTTTCTACGGCTAAATCATTGTCTGGCAATGAAAGTACGTAGGATCTCAGTTTTATTCTAAATCACTACTTGTCTGGTTGAGAGAGTTGACAGAAGAATATCCTTCTTTAGTTTATGGCCTTCTTTCTTTCTTTTTCCTGTTTAGCCTCCGGTAACTACCGTTCAGATAATACTTCAGAGGATGAATGAGGATGATATGTATGAGTGTAAATGAAGTGTAGTCTTGTACACTCACAGTTCGACCATTCCTAAGATGTGTGGTTAATTGAAACCCAACCACCAAAGAACACCGGTATCCGCGATCTAGTATTCAAATCCGTGTAAAAATAACCGGCTTTTTTTTTTATGGCCTAGCACTCGGTAAACAACACCCCATAGATCTTTGTTACATAGAGCTTTGTTACAAAGCAATGCCAAGAATCATGTTTGGCCTGCCTTGTGGAAATAACATCTGAGCTCCCTTTACCTCGAAACCAAATCTGCTTGCCACTTGGGAACACTCTCAGTTTTAGAGGATCTTCGTAAACGAAGAACAGATGACTTCAGCTCAGTAAGGAGTCCCAGACCTCAGGATGATGCTCAGCAGGATCCTGATACTGGAAATAAGAACTTACAACATATAGCTGTAAGTTCTGAATATCAACCCTAACAACAACATGATGATTGTTAGAGAGCTGTTGCAAGAATATACAACTTATTTCTTTTCTGCAAAAAACAGCAGACATACTGTCAGGACCACAGTAAAACAGCAGATATCCTTTCAGGACCACAATAGAATCGCTTCCATCCTGCAAAACCCAGCAGGTTACCAGATGTAATATACAAATGTTGCAGCAAAACATCTAGCTTATAACAATTTAGGTCACTTCACCTAATTCAGTTTGAATATTATAAGCACCCTGTGCATTCAACTGACCAAAAATAACCATCAAGAGAATTAAAATACATCTTGACAGCTCTCAGATATGATCCACACTCCTTGCTATCAACAGAGTGCTTATGATCTTTCCTCAACCTTTTACTGTTTATACACGATAGAGAGAAGATGGTTGGTAGTGGGCTGTCCCTTTTTGGGACAGCTTTCACGCTTATTTCCCTCCTCACAGCAGTGACAAAGATAATAGACCATACTGACCACTCCTAAAATACCACTCGATGTACTCCTTAACACATCGATGTACTCCTTAACACTGCAAGAAGCAAAATTGATGAACATTCCTCCCTTCAGTGAAGAAGGTCTTCAACAATAAAGGACCCACCTCCAACACACAATGGTAGCATTCTGCAACGCACCTATGCATTTTAGATAAAAACTGACACTCAGACTTAAATGCAGTCTCATCCAACTGGGTTTTCTGCCTCTTTCTTTTTAGACCAGCTCTCGTGTCACTTTTCTCAACCATTATCAGTCTGATATAATTTTAACCGTCTCCTTCTTATGAGCCACCACAAGTCCCTTAGTTTCTCTTAAGCTTTGAATTCTCAGGTCTGACAATTTGAAATTCCGTCCCTCATCGAATGATCTTGTAGAAATAAACTTTCTATTATTTAGAGTCTATCATAAATATTTCATTATTTTAGAAAGATAAACTTTATTTCAGCTAGTTTAATTATGATTAAATTTATATTGAAACCACAAACTTTATGATCTAAACATACATATACGAATATGAAGAAAATATGGTTCATTCACTCTCTTGATTATTCATTAATACTACAATGAATCATTATTTATTTCTTAAACCACAAATACACCACTGTCCTAAAAAACAGAAATTTTGTAGACCATCCCTCTCTTAGATTCTACGTACCTTTTACAAAATCTTATAACAAAGTCAACCTTCAGTGTAAAAAGAAATATTGAACTTGCCACTGTTGAAATTTGTAGTTGTGAAAATTAGAGTGTAGAATGTTTAGATGCTGAAAATAATATGAATGTTATTATTTATTTTCTTTTGGTTTCATGATAAGATTAATCCACCAGTCACTCAGTATTTCAGAGTGATTTCAGTAACAAATATTGTAAAAATATAAATCTGAATACACACTTGTACCAACTCACACAGTATTACTTGCGTTTGATTACAATTTATTATGATATTAGCAAGTATTTATCAATGGAATATCTGGAAAAAATGACTGATTTTAGCTACTAAAATAAACATTTAAAATAATTTTTATTTATTTAAAAGGGATTGAAAGAATTTCAAGAATCCACATTTTTCTGCAGTAGGATATATAACTGCAGGATATAAGAATAGGATATAATTTGTGACAACTAAATGAATTGATTCATATATATTGTAACAAGACCGGTATAGCAGGTTCCTACCAATTATTATAAAAGTAATAATTGGGAGAATTCAGAAATGGACAAAAAGGACAACTTTTTTTGTAAAGAATAGGTACATTTTACAATTGTCTTTTGTTATATTGCCTGTTAACACACAATGAACACCTGTTTTATGGTGAGAAGAGACCAGGCTTAGAATTCATGGAAACAAAGTCTCGGTTGACTGTTCTCACGCTTCGACTTGTCTGGTCTGGCAGGTAAAGCCGCTAGAAGTATAAAAAGCCCAGTAAGACCAGCTAAAAATCAGCTCGGTAGAATTCCACAAACCAGTGTGCGAGGCGTTACGACATTGGTCCCATAAGGGCAGTTTTTTGAGGAGAGGCTGCGAGTTCTGTGCAGTTGTGTGAATTCAGCAGAGAATTCTGCGAAAAAGTCTAGTGAGATGCATGACGACGGCCCAGGATGGAAAGCCACAGGTGTGAGTACGAGACGAGTGTGTGAGATGTCAGTCCAGCGAGGAGAGTATCCAGTTCGATACAATTAAGGTGACACCATGAGTAATTCAGTTCAGTACTATCGGTGAGTTACAGTAAAACTATAAGTGTACATGTGAAAGTAATAATGCAATAGGCTTTATTCATAAACTGTTAAGAGAGACAAGAAAAGGTATTTGCAAGTGAATTTTATAAAATTGTTTGTTAACGTAAGACTAGTGGTTAAAAAGGGTAAAACCCACCGGGTTGGTCTAATGGTGAACGCGTCTTCCCAAATCAGCTGATTTGGATGTCGAAAATTCCAGCGCTCCAAGTTCTAGTAAAGTCAGTTACTTTTACATTGATTTTAATACTAGATCGTGGGTACCGGTCTCTTTGCGGTTGAGTTTCAATTAACCACACATCTCAGTAATGGTAGAACTGAGACTACACAAGACTGCACTTCATTTACACTCATACACATCATCCTCAATCATCCTCTGAAGTATTATCTGAACGGTAATTACCAGAGGCTAAACAGGAAAAAGAAAGAAAGTGGTTAAAAAGAGTTAAAAATAGCGTTTATTTTGTTAATGGGTCTGAATATTAGTTTTCTGTTTATATACCTGGGATAAATTCTGAACGATTATTTATTTTTAACTCTGTCTTATGTGTAATCTGTATTTATTACTATTGACATTACTATCAGTATTTGATGAGTAATAATTTTGATTGTTATCTTTGTTGATTATGTTATGTATTTTTGTCTGTTTTTATGTCACACTTACTGATTTGATTCATGTTCTTCATACTCTGATATACATTATCAAAAATCATCCTCATTCTTAGAGACAACATGGTCCTAACCTTGCTATTGGTAGTAAGACTTGAATACTTCACTGATTCTGAATGTTAGGTTCAAGATTAGGAACCAAACTAGGAAGTTCTCTAGAGATATTTCTGTTACCTACTTGGTGTCTTCAAACAGCATATATTAACTATCATGATAATTGCTTCAAAAAGTGTATTACTATTATAGACCATATGCCTTCTACATGAAGAGCAGCTGGTATATAGATGAAAGGAAATAAAATAAGATCATCCAGTGATTTTTCAACTTTTAGCATCTTGTTGATTTTAACGCAAGTAACTCTATATTTACTAGTCAGCATGAGGGTGATATTATTGATGTAATATTTGAACAGGTAGAGAAGATTATAGTGAGGAAGTTAAAAGTGTTGTAAGATAAAAATGGAGGATGGAATGTTTTTGGTAGGATAAGGAAGAGAAAACCAATCAGTGAAAATATATACACTGGGCACGCAGAATGAAAGGGGCAAAAGACTTGTGTTTTGTAAAGAAAATAAAAGTTCACTTCAAACATTTGGTTTAAAAATGATTATATTTGTGGAAGTAACCAAGGTACAAAAACACATCAAATTAACTACATAATTGCAGAAAAAATTCATGATTCAAAAAAATCATGGGTTAAAATTAAAGAAGTATTGAGTACAATTACAATAGTAGAAAGTAAATAAACTGAATTTGGAAAAATTTATAGAAACAGTTATTAGAGAAGTTGATTTCAATATTGGAAGGAAGAAATACAAAAGACAACAGTGCAAATGAATGATGACAAAAACAACAGCAGCAGAAACAACTGGCTTCATTATGGGAAGAATGATGAAGCCATAATTGATAATGGAAGATTAGCTTGGAAACGATTGAAAAAATAGAAGGTTAAGGAAAATAAAAGAACAGAGAGAATGATTAGGATAAGAAAAGATTCTACAAAGATTTGTTAATGAATTAAGATAATAATGCAAGAGTGACTTACTGGCAAAGTGACTTGCAAATAAATAATCAGACATAGACAATTTAGAAATGAGTAAAGGAAGAATACAAGCACTACAGAACTTGCTGGAAGAAACAAAGGATGTTATACGAAGAGGAAGAGATACTTGAAAGAGGAAGAAATATATAGATCTACACCAGTTCAACAAAAAATTAAATTACCTTCCCATAGATTAGGAAGCAATGGATAATGTAGGAGACCAATCTTAATGTTGGAAGTTAAGTAGCAATAGAGTAAATGAAGAATGCTTTTATTTCTAGCATTAGAAATAAATAAAATAAATAAAAGAAGAAGAAATGAAGTTATTGAAAAAGATGAAATAATATCTATATTTCTTCAAAAATAAAATCCAACCTCCTTCTCTTCAATTATCTCATGTCAGTGCAAAACATACCAACACAATCATCCGTATTCCAGTGATCTTCTCATGTGCTCTGTTACTATTTTTGTGTACTATCTTTACAACCTGATATATCTAAGCTACAGAAAGACTTTTAATAATAATGGATTTAATAATAAAGTATCTTAATATTAATGGATAATAAGAGGTGGTGAGATTATGTGATGTATTCTGCAGCAATGGAATGTGGCCAGAAATTTTTTTTAAAAGAATGTAGTAAAGAAGCAGGACAATTTGTTTAATTTCATATTCTTCAAAGATTCTTCCTAGAATTTTGAATAAATGACTAAGGAAACAATTGAGCAAATATTATTTTTCTGAGTTACAGAAAAACAATTTGGATATGAGAAGGAAAGAGTTGCAAGAAACACAGTTGAGTTAATAAGAACTATTTATGAGAACGGCATACATAAAGAGCTAAAGGAATATGTTTATGTACATACCTACAAAATTTTTTGTTTTGAAGGCAAATAATCCAGAAATTAAGCTTCTTCATGAAAGCATGAATTTTATTTGTCATTAATAAAATATTTTTATCACATCATTGTAAATTCACATTCAAGTGGTTTAAATGTGCAAATACATCAGCTAAGTAAGCCAACAACAAAATATACTCATAATTCTTTAGACATTGAGAATGATATTTGTTTATCCTGGAAAAATATTATTAATTCATTTCACAATTCCAATAACTGGATTAACACTTTCCCCTACGATAACCATCTGACTTCTGTATGGAAAAGTCAAGATTTTTTTCTTTTTGCCCATTTCATTGTGTGATTTAGCAAACAGGCTATTCTGTAATGGTCGATTTTTAATAAAATTAACCATTTTTACAGTTTTACAAAGAATTTGTTTGAGATTTTGCAGCATATTTTTTTTCGTAGTAAGAGCATGTCTGTAAAGAAAGCAGTGCATCCACTCTGCCTTTTGTATAAGATGATCTTTTATTTTTTTTCAGAAATCTGCTGCTCTTTCCTGTTATTGCCTTTGCACTACCACTACTTACTAAAATACATTTTGTCCAGTCTATGCTATAGTTTTTAGAAGCTTAATAAAAAACATCAAAAAGACATTGTCCTGTTACATGACCAGGTATGATTTGCAAAACAACACAATTTGGTTGATTGATCTGTTCCTATCACATTCATATCTCACAAAACATAGGAACTAAGAAATGTTTGCCACATCTTTTGATTCATCAAATTGAATACTAAAAAAATTCAGTTGAATTCACTTGTTAAATTATCTGATTGTTTATCTGAGTGATTATCTGGTTTAATCAGAACAATTAGAATAGTAAAGCTACAATATTAAAGCACAATCAGAGGAGAAGGATTAAAAAAATGCCAAAAGGATCAGTAGTAGTAGTAGGTGCAAAGAAAAAGGGAATAAACCAGAAAAGATTAAAAATTATAGGCAATCTAAAAGAAAATGAAAATTATGAAGAATGCAAACGTTTACTAGAAGAAATAAAAGTGAAACTTGGAAAGTAGAGATGAACATAGTGCGAGAAACATGGCAAATAAACTTATGATGTGATATTCCCTAACTGTTCTCTAGTCAACACTAATTCCTACAGTTCAGCAAATCTGCCTAAAATTAAAGGAAGAGTTTTTTATTACTTTCAATCTTTTATAAGTGAAATGACTTCACAATCAGTTATTATTCCAATGTATTTGTATTCATACATATAATTTCTTACTATTAGTTTGTTACTGTGATCTGTGAACTATACAGTATTCATTATCATATTCATAAAGTATCTGAAAATTTACTTCCTATAGTGCCTAATTGTGTAATTACTATAACTATTTATTACTAAAGCAATCATAATGAAATACTTAACACTTTCATTGCATAGATTATGTAAATTCGTTAATTTTTTTCAATGAAATTTTCTTCTTGATTTTCTTTTGCAAGTACATTGTGTCATTCATCAAAAAAGTCAAAACGAGATTTCAGAATTCAAAATAGACTGTTGGATTTTGTTTGTTGTAAGGTTAATATATTTCATATAGACCAATAAAGTAAATTTAATTCTGGATTTTTTATCAATTATTAATAAATTTATTAACTGACCTCAAAAAAGGAAGCGGTTCTCAACTCATAATGTATAAATGGTTTGTTCTTTATAACCTTTTTACTATATGTATCAAATTGACTAAACCTTTTTTTTAATGATATGATAAATGACTTTTTTAATGAATGGTATCACCTGGGAGACCCCCTTCCACCAGTGACTCCATTCTAATTTTTTAATAATATTCAGCTAATAGAAAAAAGTATTCATTAAAAACACTATTCTGCTACATAGCACACATACTCACTCGCTCTTGTACAATTCTTTTACATGCTGCCTAGCCATTAAAAATTTGTGTAAGAAACAAGAATCTTTGTAATTGTTTCATTACAATTTTAAGGCAGTAATGCAATTTTAATTATGTTAGATCACTGGAAAAAACTAATGGGCAAAAAATACTGAATTCAACTACATACCACACTTATTCCTCTTGCACTAACTTTTCACCATACACACTAATTTGGATGAATTTTTTTTAAACAGTACTGGATGGTCCTACACCATTACTGAGTTATGCTGGACCATTAAAAAAAGTACTGGATGAAAAACTCTGAATGAGGCAGTTTTTATTATTACTTACATGACTTTATCATATATGATTAATGAGATAAAATAATTTTTCATATTGAATCACTAAAAGCTTCTGCATTGTATATAAAACTTAGATTATCAAGATACGTATTTTCCATGAATCCCCATAGTTTCTGTTTATATAAGCTTCTGCTTATGTAATATCAAAGCCTTGACTCTGAGTACCATACATCTTTCCCCTCGATCATTCAGTCATTTTGATGGTACTTCCAGCAGGATGGAGCAATCCACATTACCACCCCAACATGAGGACCAAGCTTGCTGGAATATTGGTGAATAGTTGGTTAGGAGAGAGAGGTAGCATTGAGTCTTTCCTCGTACACCAGATATCACCCTGATGGATTTCTTTTTGTGGGGATAAATCAAACACAATCTTTATAGCACAAGACCAGCTACAATCAACATTTTAATTGTAGCTATTGAAAGAGAATGTGTCCAAATATCAATTGATAAGCTTAGCAAAGTTTGCAATTCTATTGTTCAGCATTATCAGCAGTGCCTGGACAACAATGGCCAACAATTTGAACACTTCCAACACCTGACAAGCTTCTACAGTTGTATTAATTAATTTAAGTTATGAAACTTTGCTGTTTATTAAAATTGATATATTACAATAATTCTAAAAATTATTCAAAATCTATGTACATTTTATTGGAGCAACCAGTATGTTAAAAGTTATTTAGCAATTAAAATTCTTTAAAAAAAAATTAATTATAAAAATTATGGGTAAAGAGAAGTTCTCTAGGTCTGTATTTCTAAAATTGAGTATTCTTCCTTCTATTAGGGAATGTATTAATCAGAATGAGGATAATTTATTTTCATTAAATTAAAATTTAATTTATTCTTTTAAATTTTCCATCAAGTCAAATTTATAACACCATGTTTCATGATGTAGGTTCATGTGTCCACAATTAAGACATGTATGAATGGAAAACAATTAATATTATATTGGTTTAATAGTGTTAACAGTAATTGAATAACAGAAATTACTGGGTGTGAAATTGTAATGCATTATTATTGAATGGAGAAACACATGCTCTAAAATAGGATTTTGCAATAGTGATATAAAATGTTTTTAGTGGTTTGTTTTATTAATTAATAAAAGTTGTATAGTAGTAATTATTGTGCCTAATTTTAATGCATCGTTGCAGAATAGTCAAACACTCTTAATTTGATAATACTATAATTTTACAGATTTTAACTTTTCATGCTCACTGACTTTATATATTTATATTTTCTTATAATTTATTAAATATGGTTCAGCTCATCTGTAAATGTTTTTGAATGATTTTTTGCAAACAATAACTTTTTTTTTGTGATTGAAAACCAGCATATCCAGTAAATCTGTAACATCATCTTTGATTAATATCTATTAATATATATAAAATAATCATTTCATCCATTATTTATCATTTTAGTCATCTTATTTTTCTCATTAAAATATGTATTTAAGCATGTCTAAGATCCCTAGCTTGCTGATTAATTTTTATTTTTAAATCTGAAATGAAATAGTATCTTAAAGTATTTATTTAATATCATTATTTAACTCTAGAATTTCATAATTCCTTCTTTATTATTTACGGTGTCTGACCTTTATTACATAAGGTATCAGTAACTTAAATAGCTTTATTTTTTTATTTCTATTCTCCTTAAAATTTCTTTTTGAGTTAAAGCAGTGTATTCTCATATACTGTTTGTCAACAAAATCATTACATTGTTGACTTACACTATCTGCCCCAGCCTTTTTTATGGTTGTGATACTTGTAAAGTACCTGAAGTAAAAAATGTACTAATCAAAGTTGCTTTCTCTAATATTAATGATGTTCAGTATAGCCAGTCCTTGTGGTAAGCAGAGTAAAGATTTCATTTCAAGAAGTCAAAATCTTGTTTTAAATAAGCTGATCTGGTTTCATGTAACTAATTGTATTTATTGAAAGTAAGAAAAAAATTTATAAAAAATATAGAAAAAGAATTTGATATAATTTTATAAAAGTTCAAAATTATTTCAATATTGTAAAATCATTTACATAATTTTTCTTGAATCAGGTTTAATTAAGTTTTACTGGACTTATTTACAACAAAATCTTGTAAGTTTTACCTCACAATAGAATTAGAACATTTGAATGACTTATGTTCTGCTCACTACTAAGTAATACTTATGCTTTGTTTAGGTAAATTAAACCTATTTTAATTCTTGGTCATTCAGATTGTTTATAATTTAAAGCAAACATAATTGACAACTTCATACTACCTTCCTTTAAAAATTAGATGTAGTGTATGCTGTTAAATATTATAAAAAGATTTGAAGATCTGTAAGAACCAGTTATAGATCATGAACATATTAATATCATAGATTACATTAGTAATAACAATTATTTTAAATAAACAATTGAAAGCTTTCAAAACAACCCTACCTTTCTTTCCAATTTATCTATGTTACACTAGTATTCTTGAAAACAATAGTACAACGCACATATTTGCAAAATTTGAACAACGTTTTGCTAATATAATATTTGATTTTGTTTCTTCTAAAATGACTGTTAGTTTACAAAATTACATAATGTTTACACAACCAATTAATTCATATTATATTTACTTTTATATTTTGTCCCATTTGTCATTTCTTTGGTTTGCATAATCTTCAAAGTTTTGTTTTTGTTTTTTTAGAGTATTTTATTTATATATACTGTATATAATCATATACGTATATTTTTTTGGGGGAATTTTATGAAGGTTGTAATGATATACTTAGTAATCTTATTATTAATAAAAACATTGCAAACTAATGTTTATAAGCCAACATCAACCTGACATAATTTGTCTGTTTTTATATTTTTTTTTTTATTAAAATATATTTTATCATTTTTCATTAGGATTTAGAAATATAAAATTTATCACATTGTAATATTATTATGATAATTTTCAAAAGTTAAATGATTTATTCAGTAACAGAGATTATCATACTCAGAGTAAATATTTTTAGGTTGGTTAATAACAATCATCACTCCAAGCTTGAAATTTGGTACCTCATGTACTTTTTTCTGTAACTTTGGATTCTCTAACTATCATCAATTCAAAATTTACATCCTAATATTATATATGTTACTTAGAACTTTTATTTTACCAAGTTATCACTTTGAAGAAATATCATGTAAGGTAAGAATCAGGCAAATTTAAAGTACTGCAAATTTTACAGTTTGATGAGACAAAAGCACCTGATATTTACTTGGTGTACAACCAAGGAAAAGTCGATAAATATTCAAAGACATCAGTCAAATCTCTAGAAGCTGAAGCAAACGCACCTATTATTTATCTAATTTAACAGTTTATAATGACAAAACAAAGTCTACTGTTTTTTAACGTGGTAGATAAATATGTGCAATACTTTTTGTAGTGGAATAGTTGGTAAACCTTACATCTTCCCGTACACAGACGTAAAAAGAAATGGAACAGGGACCTATTACGACCTCCAGAACAAATTACAGAGAAACCAGCACACGATAAAAGTTATTAATGTAAGTAGACAATGAACCACAAATACTTTTATATCATACATCATCTTATTTATTAATTATTTCATGTGTAAATATTTCCTTATCTCAATTGGCACTGGGCCAAAAGATTCACATCATTCATGCAAGATCTTCCATCTATCATCTAATTCAATAGTTTTATGTAGTATGTATTTTTACTGTTGCAGATAATGAAAAAAAAAAATGTAGCCTAATATAAGAACTTTTTTTATTAAAATTCATCAGTACCAATTCAAATTATTTCTCTAATTCATTTCAAATATTTTTTTAAAGACTTTCCAGTATTTAGTTTAATTTTCTACTCATACTAATTTTAAAATAGATTTATTTAATTTGTAATATTTAAATTTAATTTAATTATTTTTGTTTTAATCAATATTGTAATTTTTTCTAACAAATTTATTTATTTTTCACTAATATAACAAATTTTTTCCATGCGTAATTTATTTACAAAACCTTAAATATATATTTTTTAAATAATACCTTCAAACGCTTTTTGTTATATGAAACCACAACTCATGATTTTTTTAAAAAATTTTCTTTTTATTGGAAAAAATATTTATCATCCACCAATTTGTTTTATTCAAAATATGATACCAATCATTATTCATGGGATTAAGATGAACGTTAAATACCTGGTTAATGAAAATTATTGCAGCAATATTCAATTTGCATATTTTAAATTGAATAAAAAACAAACTAAATAACAGTTACATTATTCTACTCTTAGCATAACCTGGCAAAAAGAAAAATAATTTACCAATTTATTTATGTGCTTATGTATAAAACTAACTAATAAATTATTATTTTTAAAATAGTTAATTATTTTAGTGTCTACAGTTCTCACTTGATACTAAAATCTCAGTCAATTTTTCATAATAATTTAATGAGTTATTATTCATTATTAAATTATAATGAACTATTGTTCATTTTCAACATTTAGGTTTTCATACCTATTTCAAAAAATCGACCAATTCCACATACAATACGATGTAACAAATATTAAAATAAAAAACTATATGGACATAGATGCAGATAGAAGTTTGAAGAGCTTTCACATATATAAGGATATCATGTATACATGATATATATATATATTTATTTAGATTACATTTTTTTATAGTCCATTTTTTTCTCTGTACTTTAAATAACTATATATTGTGTAATATAATAATATTTTTTCAGCCTTTGCAAAGTACGGAATTAGACCATTACCATTACTTTTTTATGTTCATCGAAACGTTTTCAGGCCCAAGCCCATCTTCACTGATACGTTTTATTTTTATAAATTCTTCTTTGTTTACATTTACACATTAATTTTAGCTTTTTATATTATATTTTGTAAAAATTGTTTATTAATAAAATTTAAAATATTTAATATTTCAGAATAAATATTTGAACAGTCAAGAGAATGAAAAAGTATTGCAATAGCTAATAATTTATCAATATCTTATCATTGTATGCCAACTTAAATAATTTTAATAAGAATGGGAACATAAGAATGTCCCCATTCAATTTCACGGACAAGTCCCTGAAAACGTTTTGATGAACATAAAAAAGTCATTATTTTTTTGTCATTACTTCTTACCACTGTAAGAGTGTTCTCTAATTCTGTACTTTGCGGAGGCTGAAAAAATATTATTATATTATATATTGATATATTATTTATATACATATAAAGGAAAACTTTCAATATGTTACAAAAATTTATAATACAAATACTTCTACATAATCATACCACAATCATCTACTCTTTAAATCACATGACTTCTTTGACTCCATGGTAGAATCAAAAGATTCAATAGCTTCTGTGACTTCCAATCATACTTTCATTGTAATCTTCCAATTTTGCTACTGCCTCCCATCATGAATATTTAAGTCCATTAATACAATGGGTTGTTGTAAACACTTAATACAAGGGTGAAATCCACCTTTTTCACCAAGAACAAATGAGTATACTAATAGTAAATGCCTTTATTATTATAAAGAATGAAATATTCTGCAGTGATATAATAGTTATATAATAAGTTTTTTAATCTGTGATTTTTTTTTATTGGTGTGTCAATGAAATTTAGCAACCGTCAACTCTGAAATAGATTCTCTGCAGTTGGACTTTAGTTACCTTTCATGGACTCATTAGTCAAAATGAGTAGAATTTAAGCTAAGTCAGGTGTAAAAGAAATGTGTTTAATATCTTCATTAAGAAGAAGAATTAGGCAAATGAATTAAGATATTTCACATTAAATAATTTGTTTGATAGTATGCATTGACAGAGAGGCTTCTTGTTTTTCTTTTCATTATACTGCAATTTTTTCTGTAAGTTATATGTTTAATTGAATTGTAATCTGTCACTTAAGGCTTCGTTCCAGTATAAATAAACAGAATGTCATTAGAAAAGAAATTTATGATTTATCAAATTAATTACCTATTTACATGTTTGCTTTCGTGAGGCAAGATTACAGGTTACAGTATTCTACACTCTTTTGCTAGAGGTTACCGTACAAATATAAAAAAAATATATTCTGTGTATACAGGTTGCTTTTTTTTTGTGTATAACTTCATTTCCTACCCATTTTTACATTTATATGTGGAAAAAAAGATTATTATTATTATTTTTTTTTTTTAAGCATTTATAGTGTTAATATTGTTAAGGGTTTATTAAGGATTTTATTTTTAAATAATTTTTCTTAATATCAAAAATTTTTATTATTTATTTATAAAAATAACCTAATGTTTGTTTTCAATAAAAGAAGCAGTATGGAATATTTTTTTGCAAAATTATAATTACTGTTTTGAATCTAAAAAAAAAATCAGGAAAAAGGTCTAACAATCTGAGAATATTAGTAAACAATAAGCAAAGAATATTTGCTTCAGTCAGTCAATCAAAAAATGAGAAAACAAAATTCCCACTGTAACCAAGTAAACCCCTGTATACCAACATAAACATATATTTATGAAGAAACAGTAAATATAATTCATTATTTATCAAATGAAAGTAGTGGATAAATTTGGTTTAAACAAAGAGTTGCTTTTTCTGAGATTATTAAGTTCATTTTAAAGCAAGCCTTTATAAATCAGATGAAGGTATAATGTTAGAGCTGAATAACATTTTAGTAGCCTGACATGTATTACAGTATGTTAGTATTTTACTCAGCTAAGAAAGAGCAGAAAATCACTTCAATCTTCACTTTCCCTTGTGAGCCTGACATGAGATATTTGCTATTTTGCTGTTTCAGAATACTTGTGACTTGTGTCCAATCACTTACCACATATTAATTTATTTACATAGTAACAACAGACTTATGCCCTCTTACACTCTTGCTTTTTTCTGTTTAGTCCCCCAGAACCACTGTATTCCTTCAGAGGTTGAATGAGGATGATATGTATGAATGAATGTAAAATTAAGTGTAGTCTTGTACTGTCTCAAGTCAACCATTCCTGATAATATGCCCTCTTGCAGTTACTAGATGATAAAAGAATTTTTGTAGAGTGTATAAAATGTCATGCCTGACTAGGATTTGAACCTGGGACCTCTGAATGAAAAGCCGGACATCACCATTTGTTTATGTCATGTTAGTAGAAATGAAAAAAACAATTAAAAAGGTTTTTTCTTTAGAAAAAAAAAATTCTTTTTACCAATAAAAGCATTCAAATATTTTGATGCCTTGAGACTATTTTTATTTACTCTGTACCTAAGCCAATAAAGACCAGTGGTTCAAAGAAAACAAGAAATTAAAAAAAAAATTAACGTAAACTGAAAGACATTTTGTTATAATAATAAGTCGAAATTTTTAACAATTTTTTTTTCATAGTTTATTTATGTTTTGTACAATAATCCTAATTCTGTCTTCTTTTTTTATTTAATTGTAAATTAATTAAGTTATTTTCATTTTGTCAATAAACGCCGATACATTTTAATATTCATTTCTTTTTCTTTTTTAATATTCAGAATTTTTAATATAAAATGAATAACTAGATATTTAAGTAAGGAGTAAACAAAAACTTTTAAACAAAGCGGTAAAGTAAAGAAAAGAAAAAATCAATTGTTTGATACGCTACCTGATGGCAATATTATGTAACTACAATATATCATCCAACATAGTGCTGCAATCTCTTGGTTGAAAATAGAACCTTCAACTTGACTAAGACAACCAATTACCCCCAGCTAATGCAAATTAACCAATGGCGTCATAGCACTCATTTACATCCTGTCACCCCTAGTAAACCACGTGGATATTGACCACGTGTTTTTTGACAGATGTAGAAACGTTAGTGTATATAAAAAATAATTATATTAAAAAAAATCTATCGCGAGAAAAGAAAAATAATTTAATATTTAGATAATTTATACATTATATGAAATGGTGACGAATTTTAATTATTAACTATCAAAATCTTGATTATAAATATTAAATTTAACATAAAGAAAAATAGTAAGAAAAGGTATAGTTCTCTTAATATAATATTAACGGATTATTATGTGTTTAAGATAAATTCCTCGAAGGATTTTTCTATAAAAAATTAAATTAAAAAATATTATTAATATAATCATTAAATTAAATAAATACGTAAACAATGTTCCTTATATTTTTCAGTTAAATATTCATATAAAATCATTGAAAAGTGTAAAATTTTGATATAAATATATATATGTATAGGGATGAGCATACAATTTAATTATAAAATTTATAATTACAACCGAGAGAAAAAAAAATTGATCATATATATATACTTGTAAAAGATACGTAACTTTCTGAAGTGGAAAAAATATAACTTTGTAGAAGGAACAAATAAATTTAATCTCAATGAAAAATTTAAATTTTAATTGAAAAACCCCGTTTATAGGAATAACAATTGATTTATTAAATTTTTTTAAATGGACAGGGAGAAAATTATAATTTCTGAAATTTTTAGAAATTTTATCATCAATAAATTTGTCAATATATCATTAATAATAATAATAATAATTTATTTTCTTTCTTTTTAATTTTAATTATTTTTAACTTAATTATTTTTACTTACTTATGCTTAATTCATTAAATTCTATTTTAGTATTTTTTTGTTTTTTGTATTTTTTAAAAAATTATATTGTTGATTTACTATTTGTAAAATATGTATTTAATAAATTGACAAGCATGTTCAAATTATTTTTAACCTATTCAGTAAACAAAACTCATATTTATAAATATATTTGATATAAATAAAAAATAAAACTACAACTCGGCACAAGTTGATATTCTATGAAGATTACACGATATTAAATAATGCAGGTGAAATTTTATACACAATCTAGGTAGGCTGCAACCTTAAATCCTAGGCATAACCTCCCCAATAACATTTTAAGCACATTTATAAAAAATATATATCGATTTAGTAATTTAATTATCGCTTACCTTGGTTCTAGTACTTTCCTAAATTAAAAATTATCACAAAAAACCACGCACATTCACGTTAAATCAATTTTACACGAATATGAAATATGAAAATACATTTTTTACACTCCTTCACACTATTGCTAACCCCACTTTTGCCATCGATGAGAAATCTACATGCCGGCCTCCTCATGTTAGTTTCGTCACATCTCAACAGAGCGAGAGACCTGTTTTGAGAGCCTATATGATTCTTTTTTTAACGATTAAAGGATTTTTTCTTTTTTATTATTTTATATACGCTACATTTAATTACTGTGATTTTTCTTTCTTTTAATACAAAAATCAGCGTTTTTATTGAAATAATTTCTTATAAATAGAGTATAAAATGTAGTAAGTAAATCTTCTCAAATCTTAAAAAAGAAAAAAATTGATTTATTTAAATAGCGAAGATATTATCTTTAAGCAACTATTAAAAGATAATATCTTCTAGTGAAAATTTTACTATTTTATTAAATTATTCCGACTTATTTGAATTTTTCCCACTATAAAATTAGATTTGTGTTTTAACATTTTTATTCTATTAAAATCCTGTTTTTCTTTTTGTTTTTACTTCTCTATGATTCATTCTGTATACCTTCAATTTAAGTTGTTATTTAATTTATAATGATTGATTTAAGAGTTTTTAATTATGCCTCAGTTTATAGATTGTAAAATTAGTCAAAGAAACCCGAATAATTTAATCCTGATTTGGAATTTTATCACATCGCAATATTTCATTTTATTTATTGCCTTCATCAGAAGAACAATTGATGAATTAAAAATCCGAAAAGTATAATTTTTAAAATAAATTTCATATAGTTAATGTACATCTTTCAGAGAACTTCTAACGCTAACCGTCTGATAAAGAAATATCATTATCGTAAAAAATTTGAATTTTTTGATATTAAGTATTAAGATTTTATGAATTTATTTCTTAATAACAACATAAAAAAGCAACGTGAATATATAATTTTTATCGTAAAATACAGAATGTCCGGAGGTGTTAGCCAAACTTAAGGGACTGATTTAATTTAAGAAAATAAATAATCGGCTCATAGGGGCAAATGGCCGATTCATTTCTGCCCTGTACTTGTTTGTGTTTTTTTGCTATAAAAATTTGTATTTTAAAAACAAATTGCGGTATTGTAATGAAATTTGGTGTAATTATGCCCTACAGTATTTTTATAAAATAAATAAGTTTGAATTTTTTACCTCTGAAAGTTCCGAAATGGCACCCATTTAAATTTTCTAATAATTAGCATCCTCTTAAACATAAGTTTTATTAAATATAGTTTTAATAGATAAAATATTAGCGTTTTAGTATCCTTCGATCTCCGTGGTGGAGTGGTAGCGCTCGGTATTTCCTGCGGAGGTTCCAGGTTCGAATACCGGTCAGGCATGGCATTTTTCACGCGTTATAAAATTCATATATCATTCATCTAGTGACTGTAAGAGTGCGTAAACCCGTTGTTAATATGTAAATAAATAGATTATGAACGAAATGACAGCTACTTTGTTCACATCGGTTTGTAAACAACTGAAATTTGTCTGAAATCGTTACGTGGATCACAAAAATTAGCGCAGTCTGCTTGTTTTCATTTTTTTCACTAATCGAATAAAAAATAATTTCTATTACTGTCACAAAATTATGAGAATACGTAATTCTGAAAGGATTAAGTCAGTATTTAAATCACACTTTCCTAAGTAGACTGAGGAGTGAAGTGGTTTCCTGTCGTCTTCTTTAATTATAAATGAAATATACTGTCGCATATAAGCCTACCAAGCGACTGCATTAGCAACTACAATGGACTAATAGCAAATACAAGTGACTAGGGACCACTTGAGACCACAAGCAAAGACTAATAGTGACTATTAGTGACCACTAGCGATTACAAGCGAAGAATAACAACTAACAGCGTCTACTAGCGACTACAAGCTACTAATATTGACTAATAGCGTTTAGTAGTAAATAATAGCGATTACAAATGGCTACAACAATTAGCGACAACATGCGATTACTAGCGATTAACGACTACTGTAGAAAAAAGGCTACTGTACATTACAAGCGACTACTAGCGACTACAAGCATCTACTAGCTGCTATTAGCGTTTAGCGACTAATAGCGTGTATGGGTGTGCAAATGCGAGTGAAGCAAGTAAAATTTGACTGCGGGCGAGCCCTACCGGTCGTTATTCTTTCGGGAAACAGGCTTTAAAACCTATACTAAGTTGCATGATGCTTTGGACTATTTAAGTTCTGCCTCTGTAATGGAAGATAGGCTTGTACAAGACTTGCTGCAAATACATCCACGCTCTTTATTCTTGTTTTGTGTTGCGTCTCGAAAGGTTGATATCGGGCACGTCACTGACAGTAGGGGGTTCTTTAGTCGGTCCTGGCTTGACCGAGCCGGATCGGTTTGGCTGGAATCCGACATAACCACATACGGGCGCGTTGTGGTATCTGCGAACAGATTTTTTGGCCTCCTCCCAAAAAAAAAAGAAAAGAAAGAAGTGTTTAGCGACTACTTATTATAATGTCAACTACAAGCGTCGTCTATGCAACTATGAAATGCAGAGGATATTTAGCTCTAAAGTGACACCTTCACTTTGTTCATCATGAAAACTGGTTGTAAAATGATTATTCTATTTAAAGAGAAGGCAAATCTGAATAGTATCACGTGTACCTTAGTTACTTAATTACATACATCACAATCATTAGAAAAAGTTGAAGGCAACGTAAAAACAAGAAATGAATGTGAAAAACCATACTCTGTATGTTTATGGAGTTAGTAATACAAAGAATAAATTAAGTGTAAAGCTTATTGTAGTAAAACCTTCAATTATCAATTTAACTGAAGTTGATCAAGGATTAGCTGGTTTAATTATAAGTGCATCACTTTTTTGTCAATAAGTACAAATATTAGAATGGAAACTATCACTAGAAGTTTTTTTTTGTTTTTTTTTTTTTAGAAGATAAAAGACTTACTTTTCAAGGAATTTTTTAATCAACCGTGTCCATATTTCTACTAAATAACAGTAACGGGCCAATGAGTAAAAGAAAAATTTTTTGAGTATAAAACTTATCATCCAAATTATAAAAAATAAATCATTCTATAAAACTTTTTAAAAAATTATCAATAATTTAATCTTTTCTTTCCTGTATGATAAATATTATAATGAAATAATTTCTGTAACGTTTCGCACTACTTAGACTTTTAAACAGGTTTATTTCGATTAAACTTTTTCACTGTTTATTAAAATTCTACTAAAAAAATGTGCATACAAGTGTATCTAATTATATATTTAATATGAATTTCTACAACACAAATTCAGTTACAGCCAGAAATTATCAAAAAGTTGTACAATTTTTAAAAATCAATGCATGGAAAATCACACAAAAAATAATCAAAAGATGGTGGGAAACGAGCATTTTCGTTTGACCAAAGATGTAATGTAAAGTATTTATTTTTTAAATTAAATAACTAAAACAATTTTTTCCTTAAAAAAGACTAAGTTATTTAATTTTTTTTTTTAATTTTGTCACTTTTCAAACTTTTTTTTACTATTTATTTTACTAACGTGTACGTTGCAATCAATTCAACTAACGAACAATAAGAAACCCCCCATGGCAAAATGAGATAAGAATGAAATGTGTGACATGCAAATGAGTTGTAGTTTTGTACAGATACAGGCCGACTATTTCTGAGATGTGAGGTAAATTGAACCCTAACCACCAAAGTACACCGGTATCCACTGCCTAATATTCAAATCACTATTAATTTTCAAATTTAAAATAAATAACTTTGCCGATCTCCGTGGCTGAGATAGATAGCGTCACGCCGCCATTTGATGCGGAGGTCCCAAGTTCGAATCCTGGTCAGGCATTGCATCTTTTCATATACTACCAATTTCTATCGAGCTAAAACTATAGCTATTGGTGCCCGCTCTTTCATAACAAAAAATAAATAAATAAAAAATTTTTTTTATTTTTTTGGTCTTCAGTCATTTTACTGGTTTGATGCAGCTCTCCAAGATTTCCTATCTAGTGCTAGTCGTTTCATTTCAGTATACCCTCTACATCCTACATCCCTAACAATTTGTTTTACATACTCCAAACGTGGCCTGCCTACACAATTTTTCCCTTCTACTTGTCCTTCCAATATTAAAGCGACTATTCCAGGATGCCTTAGTATGTGGCCTATAAGTCTGTCTCTTCTTTTAACTATATTTTTCCAAATGCTTCTTTCTTCATCTATTTGCCGCAATACCTCTTCATTTATCACTTTATCCACCCATCTGATTTTTAACATTCCCCTATAGCACCACATTTCAAAAGCTTCTAATCTTTTCTTCTCAGATACTCCGATTGTCCAAGTTTCACTTCCATATAAAGCGACACTCCAAACATACACCTTCAAAAATCTTTTCCTGACATTTAAATTAATTTTTGATGTAAACAAATTATATTTCTTACTGAAGGCTCGTTTAGCTTGTGCTATTCGGCATTTTATATCGCTCCTGCTTCGTCCATCTTTAGTAATTCTACTTCCCAAATAACAAAATTCCATAAATCCAAATTCCAAAACCTCCGTAATCTTTTCTCGTCCTATTTTCACATTCAGTGGTCCATCTTTGTTATTTCTACTACATTTCATTACTTTTGTTTTGTTCTTGTTTATTTTCATGCGATAGGTCTTGCGTAGGACTACATCTATGCCGTTCATTGTTTCTTCTAAATCCTTTTTACTCTCGGCTAGAATTACTATATCATCAGCAAATCGTAGTATCTTTATCTTTTCAACTTGTACTGTTACTCCGAATCTAAATTGTTCTTTAACATCATTAACTTCTAGTTCCATGTAATGATTAAAAAGTAACGGAGACATGGAACATCCTTGTCGGACTCCCTTTCTTATTACGGCTTCTTTCTTATGTTCTTCAATTGTTACTGTTGCTGTTTGGTTTCTGCACATGTTAGCAATTGTTCTTCTATCTCTGTATTTGAACCCTAATTTTTTTAAAATGCTGAACATTTTATTCCAGTCTACGTTATCGAATGCCTTTTCTAGGTCTATAAACGCCAAGTATGTTGGTTTGTTTTTCTTTAATCTTCCTTCTACTATTAATCTGAGGCCTAAAATTGCTTCCCTTGTTCCTATACTTTTCCTGAAACCAAATTGGTCTTCTCCTAACACTTCCTCCACTCTCCTCTCAATTCTTCTGTATAGAATTCTAGTTAAGATTTTTGATGCATGACTAGTTAAACTAATTGTTCTGTATTCTTCACATTTATCTGCCCCTGCTTTCTTTGGTATCATTAATATAACACTTTTTTTTTTGTCTGACGGAAATTCCCCTTTTTCATAAATATTACACACCAGTTTGTATAATCTATCAATCGCTTCCTCACCTGCACTGCGCAGTAATTCTACAGATATTCCGTCTATTCCAGGAGCCTTTCTGCCATTTAAATCTTTTAATGCTCTCTTAAATTCAGATCTCAGTATTGTTTCTCCCATTTCATCCTCCTCAACTTCCTGTTCTTCCTCTATAACACCATTTTCTAATTCATTTCCTCCGTATAACTCTTCAATATATTCCACCCATCTATCGACTTTACCTTTCGTATTATATATAGGTGTACCATCTTTGTTTAACACATTATTAGATTTTAATTTATGTACCCCAAGATTTTCCTTAAATTTCCTGTATGCTCCGTCTATTTTACCAATGTTCATTTCTCTTTCCACTTCTGAACACTTTTCTTTAATCCACTCTTCTTTCACCAGTTTGCACTTCCTATTTGTAGCATTTCTTAATTGCCGATAGTTCCTTTTACTTTCTTCATCACTAGCATTCTTTTCTACACAAGGTTTTCTACCAGTTCTCTTTATTCCGACTAAGTTTGCTTCTGCTGATTTAAGAATTTCCTTTTTAACATTCTCCCATTCTTCTTCTACATTTTCTACCTTATCTTTTTCACTCAGACCTCTTGCGATGTCCTCCTCAAAAATCTTCTTTACCTCCTCTTCCTCAAACTTCTCTAAATTCCACCGATTCATGTGACATCTTTTCTTCAGGTTTTTAAACCCCAATCTACATTTCATTATCATATCACTACCAAATTATGGTCGCTATCAATGTCTGCTCCAGGGTAAGTTTTGCAGTCAACGAGTTGATTTCTAAATCTTTGCTTAACCATGATATAATCTATCTGATACCTTGCAGTATCGCCTGGCTTTTTCCAAGTGTATATTCTTCTATTATGCTTTTTAAATTGGGTGTTGGCAATTACTAAATTATACTTCATGCAAAACTCTATAAGTCGGTCCCCTCTTTCATTCCTTTTGCCCAGCCCGTATTCACCCACTATATTTCCTTCCTTGCCTTTTCCAATGCTTGCATTTCAATCTCCAACTATTACTAAATTTTAATCTCCTTTTACATGTTTAATTGCTTCATCAAACTGTTCGTATACACACTCTACCTCATCATCATCATGGGCGCTTGTAGGCATATAGATGTTAACAATCGTTGTCGGTTTAGGTTTGATTTTATCCTTATTACAATGATTCTATCGCTATGCGTCTTGAAATACTCCACTCTTCTCCCTATCTTCTTGTTCATCACGAAACCTACTCCTGCCTGCCCATTATTCGACGCTGAGTTAATTACTCTAAAGTCACCTGTCCAAAAGTCGCCTTCCTCTTCCCACCGAACCTCAGTAATTCCTACTATATCCACCTTTACCCTATCCATTTCCCTTTTTAAATTTTCTACCCTACCAACCTTTTTTAAGCTTCTAACATTCCACGCTCCGACTCGTAGAATGTTATTTTTTACTTTTCTGGTGATCCCTTCCTTAGTAGTCCCCACCCGGAGATCCGAACGGGGAACTATTTTACCTCTGGAATATTTTACCAAGGAAGGCGCCTCAATTATTGTTACGTGAAAATGCAGAGAGCCACATTTTCTTGGAAAAAAAAACAACTGTAGTTTTCCATTGCTTTCAGCTGCGCAGTACTCAGAGGACTGAGTGATGTTGATATGGCCGTTTAAGTCATTGTGACTCACGCCCCTAACAACTACTGAAAGGGCTGCTGCTCTCTTTCAAGAATCATTCCTTAGTCTGGCTCTCAACAGATACCTCTCCGATATGGTTGCACCTTCGGTCCAGCTACTCTGTATCCCTGAGCACTCAAGCCCCCTCACAAACGGCAAGGTCTCATGATTCATAGAGGAGGAATAAAAAAAAAAAAAAAATTATAAAGTGTAATTTTTTAAAGAAAATTAAATTTCATGAACAATGAAGAGTTGCAGCTACTCATCTCTATTACAATGCATTTTAATTTAATGCAGAGCAATTTATGTAATAGTAGCGTAATAGTAGCAATTACTTAAAATAATCCTAATAAATAACTTTTTATTTTCTTGGCATCACAAAAGACCCAGGAACCCCCCTAAAAAAAAGTGGAGGCAATGTTTATAACTACGTATGGATGTAGTTACACTTGTGTTGGCGTGTTTGAAGCTTAATAACTTTTGACTAGATAAACTGATTTTGATGAAATTTTGTTCAGAGATTTGTATAAATGAGGCAATTAGCGGGTAAAATTTGGGAATCCGTATCTCCAGAGGAAGGGTTTTTCTGGGTCAATTTTCTCAAAATTATGCAAACATAACCCTACTTTATATAAATTCATTACATGCCGTGCTTAAGCTTATCTTACCACTTAAAAAAAAAAAAATTTATCCAAAAATTTCCCTTTCCCCAAAAAATGTATCGTTTTGTTTATTACATATTTTTTAACCAAACCTTTTTTAATGTCCTCCTAAACTTAGTAGTAGTGCAAGCAACAAAAAAAAAACACTTTGGGGTAATGTTGTCGGTGGGGAAATGATCAAAGTTTAAAAGTATAGATTTTTAAAATAATTTTTTGGTTTATTTAAACTTTTAATACTATTAAAACTTTCTTCAAAAATAAACTTTTTATGATAATATTACAATAAAATTGAATTTTAATGCACACCCCACAACCACCAAAAATAAAACCTTAGTTAACTTTTTATTGGTTGAACATTTTTCAGTACATCTTTATTTTCTTCCATTTAACATAATAAATGTTAAAAAATTAAAAAAAAACTTTCTTAGAAGGTGATTTTAAAGGTGTGGGTGCAGAAAAGAATAAAGATTTTTTTTTTACACATAATCATATTTTTTTCTTTTTCCTGTTTAGCCACCGATAATTACCGTTCAGATAATACTTCAGACGATGAATGAGGATGATATGAATGAGTGTAAATGAAGTGTAGTCTTGTACAGTCTCAGTTCGACCATTCCTAAGATGTGTGGTTAATTGGAACCCAACCACCAAAGAACACCGGTATCCACGGTCTAGTATTCAAATCCGTGTAAAAATAACTTACTTCACTAGGACTTGAACGCCGCCGGATCTTTGCTTGCATTACAGTACGCAAGCATACGGCCGGGTTAATTGTCCGCAATAACTCGATTTTTTGTCAACAGATATTTGTAAAAAGGTGTCATTTCGTTCAAAATAAATTTCTTAATAAATTTTGTGGTAAGTAAAATTTTGATCACACAAATAATTACAAAAATATTGAAGATTAAAAAATTCAGATGGCCGCCATTTTGAATTTTTTTGAAGGTAACGTTTTCAAATTTGTTTATTTTGAAGTTTCCATTTGTTTTGTCGTTCCATTTTTTTTTTTTTGTGGTTTAGTTTGTTTTTTATTTTGGGCGATTTTCGTGAATAAGACAGTAGTCTTAGGATTGCCAAATTTAATTAAAGTAAGTTTATCCGTTCCTGAGAAATAAGTTTTTTGTTGGAAAACACAAAATGGCGTAAAGAAGAAAATAAAGCAAAATAGGACTTATGTCGATGTGAACCATTTTTGCTCATTTTGGTGTCCTGAATCAGTACCTGATGTTCGGGGAATACGCCCCGGAACACTCCGTACTTTCTGTTACGGTGATATTTTATCTGTTTTTACTTTACTGCAATTTTTTTGCAGATGATTAATAAGATTTAAGTGGGTAAATGGTAGTAAAATGAATTATAAAGTGCCATGATAAAGTAGATTATGTATTGTAGATGAGCTTCTGTCTTAATAATTCCCCTTATTACAAGGATAAAATCAAAATTATGAAGGTGGTCTTATATTAATTTCCAGTTATTTTTCTTAAACGTTGGCGTTGCATTTGTATTACTTTACTTTCTCTCTTTATGTATTTCAGTGCAAATGACATCCATCTAGAATTTGGCAGTGTTGTTTGCCTTATCACTGACCAAACAAAACCTCATCTCTACGGCAGGCTTCTCTTATACCAGGTGTTCGAAAAAGAACTCCGCGGTATTAAATTAAATTTACTTTATTACATATAGAATTATAAATGTATGCGATTTATTATATCAGAGTACAAAGTTTAAAATTTTTTTTACCTCTTAATATAACTCAATATGACTTCAGTTTAAACCCCTGCAAACGTCAAATCGAGAATTAACGTCGTTCCACACTCTGACAAATATGTCTGCAGGTATCGATTTCACGGCTCCTGTTAGTCTATGGCACAGGTGGTCGAGTCACTGGATGTTTTCTTGGTATACATATTTTACATAGCCCCAAAAGAAGAAATCTATCGGTATCAAATCGGGACTTGGAGGTGGCCAACAGATGGGTGTTTCGCTGCCTACCTACCTTCTGGGAACCTATCGTTGAGCGTAAACCTCACAACTACTGCATCATTCGGAGGGCCTCTTCCATCTTGTTGAAAAATTAGGCTTTCCATATTCTTAATCTGAGGAAATACCAATTCTCCAACATTCCAGTAATACTATGCCCATAATAGTCTCATAGAAAAATAATGGCCCAAAAATTCGATTATGCATGCTATCGTACGAAACATTCACTTTCACACTGTTGCTGACAAATTCCACCAATTCTTGTGGTTTTCCTGAGTCCCATACTCTACAATTATGTCGATTTACGACTCCATAAATATGTAATATTGCTTTATCAGAAATTAAAATGCACCGTGGGAAAAATTTTCATTAGCAAAAATGATTAGGATTATTCAAAACTGGACTCTTTGTACCTTACTGAAGCAATAATTTTATGAAGCAGCTGCAATTTATAAACATGAAGTTTCAATCATTAGCGAACAACATCACGAATAAAGCTTTTAAGAATGTTTAATTGATAACTAACACTATCAACTGAACCTTTTGTTCATCGTTGGAAAGACAGTTGAATTCTTTCTGTGTTTTCGGAACTTGTTTTAGATCTACCAGGTGAGCGCCCTTTTCAAAACACTTCCGGTTTCCAAAAACTGTTCACAACACATATGTATGCTTTTGTCACTCGGAAAATTTCTTCAATAGAGTCGAGCAAAATTTCTTTGCTCGAAATATCTTGGTTCAAATTTCTTTGAACGATAGTCACCGATTTTGTTTCTCCGAACCGACACAAGGATTATGGTTTGTTTTGTGACGACGCCATGGTACTGAAGCCCGGTCTCATAACAACTTGGCCTTGTAACAGTCTAATCCATCTGTTATCTGATGGAGAATATGTAAACAAGAAATAAACTGTTGCCGCTTCAAGATTACGCACAGAACACTTTTGAGTACGGAAAATGAAAACTATACTCGTTCTTGAAACCTCTAAGTTCTTTTTTCGTACACCCGGTATATTCGTACTGCATCAGACACCTTGTATCTTAAACTTCATAGCTCATACCTACCAGGTCGTAATCATTGGAAGCATTTGCCAATTTTGACTGTAATCGGATGACGAAACCTTGTTTTAGAATTAGGATTTTATTATTAAAATTTTTTTAACTAAAGATCTCCGGTTATTATTTCCTCCTAGTTAAATATTTACGGGTTAACGGTTTTTTTGTTATCGGTCTTTTTTTCTAGTAATAATGATTTTCTTTCGTTTCGACCACTACGGATCACGTTCGCATAGTTTTGACATCTTTTTGTTTTCCCAAAAGGTTTTCATTCATTTGCTCTGTTGTTTTCATCGCCTTTCTTCCGACCATGTATCAGGTTTATACCCTTCTTTTTCTTTCTCTCTAAAAAATTAGATTCTCGAATCAGTTTTCTAAATTTATTTCTTTCTTTACACAGATCCTTTGAAATGTTTAATGTTTTTAGAACGGTTTCTGTTTCTTTAAACTGGCTGGTCTTTGTGACTCTCTTTATGTAGTAATTACATATTTGTTTTGTCAATCTTTTGTTTATTGTTCATTCTGCATAAACGTCCATAAAACCGTAATTTTCTTTTCCGGATTAAGTCCCCTATTTTTTCTGTATGTTTGTAAATTTCTTTTTCACTTTTCAATTTGTAAATTCCATTTTTTTTTTGTTTGTAAATTTTTCTTAATTTCTTTTTTTACTTTTGCTATTTCTTGTTCTGAAAAAACTGTCGATATCCTGCCCCATATAGTGCTTCTGGAAGAACTACAGTTTTATAGTGCCTCAATTTGGAGTTATATGACGAATATTTTATTTTAAATATTCTTCGTGAGATGATAGGCATTTTCTATTTTTCCACTTTATTCTCCACCCCGTTTTTTTCGGTTATATTCCGTATTATGAGTTCTCCTAAATATTTAACTTTTTGAACTACTTATTTCTTTGTTGTCAGAAATTTTAAGGGTTACAGTTCTATTCTCTTTGTCATTGGAAAACCAGTTAGATTTTTTCATAAGAAATTTGAAGAATAATTTTGCTTGCACGTTCAATTAGAATTTGAATTTTGATTTTAGCCTCGTTTATAATTTTTGCGAAAATTGCAATATCGTCTGAGAAGGCCAGAATATTTGTATTTATGGATCTAGTTTTAGTGCCCATTTTTATGTTTTTGTTTATGTTTAACTTAATTTAACTTACACGCAATCATCATTTCAATTAAAAATTATTATTTTTAAAAATAATAACGAATAATTTCTGAATTTGATAGAGAAAAAGAAAATTATAGCAGGGCTAATAATTAAAAATTATCATTCTTTTAACGATGGGGAAAAATTAAACGTGGATGTTAACATTTTAGCACTAACTGAAAATCAAAACACTAGGATGATGAATTTTTGTAAAAATTATATTTACAAAAATTCTGTAATCTTCAGTTTTTCATATTCTAGGGAAAAAAGTTTGACTACAATTTTTTTTAAAATTAATAAGCACACTTAATCTTGAATAGTAATTCCAAGAATAAAATTTCATAAATTAATACTTGTTACAAAAACATTTTTTTTTTGTAGTATAATAGAAAGGTAAAAGTTATTTTAAAGTTACATTTTATAAAAAAAGTTTCCGTTTTAATAATGGATTAAGGGGCAACACACAACTCTACTCTTCTAACGGAAGCTAAGTTTTCTTAAACGTGTAATAAAATATTAATAAATTAAATCTATTTAAAATTAAAACATTATGCCCCGGGTGAGGATCGAACTCACGACCTTAAGATTATGAGACTTACGCGCTGCCAACTGCGCTACCGAGGCACATTGAAAAATGTTCGACGGAAGAAATTATCTAGGTTACAATTGCTCAAATTTATAGTAAACATAATTTATGTATTCTGGCTAGCTGATAATCAAAATAACAGAATCACATAGCAGATTAGCGCTCAGTTAGATATATGGAAATACAATAAGAAGCAATTAAGACTACCTAGTGCAACTTCGAGCTAAAATCGATAATTAGCTGGAATCGATAATCCATACATTAGACGATCGGAATAATTATTCCGAACTATTCAACTTGTGCCATTTCCTATAGATTTGAAGCTTCATAGAGCTTTATAATAACACTTAAAAATTAGGAGTAGTATTCTGTTTCCTAATTACGTTTCTTTTAATCTGTGCGATTTTATTTTTTATTTTTTTACATTTTAATCTAACTACAATTAGTCCATTTTAAACCTAAAACCAACTTAAAAAATAGGGTACATCATATTATCTGCCAAGTTACTGATCTTTTATAGTTGCTTCCAATAATAAAATCAATATAGAAATACCAATAAGTATTATTACAACTGGAACGAAGTGTTATTTAAAAAAAAAAATTGTTAAGTAATTGTAACAAAAAGGAAGAATTGTTCTAACATTAATCACGTGTACGTTATTAATAATTGCTTCTCATGAAACAAGCCATCAGTTAACATTTATTGTAATTGTTATTGTATATCTCTCGTACTTGAGGGAAATATTTAACCTTATTTTTATGATCTACATTTCTACACTATAACAATAATTACTTTTCATTACTACACAAAATTTCTTATTCAGCTTATCAAAACGATCAAACAAACGTTAAACTAATTGTTAATAGTAGTCGTTTCTTATTGAAATAGCTACTACGTACGAATTGACGATAGCCAGAAAATTAATAGTCACAACACGTCTAATCTGGATGAAATAAAAAAGGAACATTAATTATTAGGAAGTTAAAAGGAAATTATTAAAAGGTTTTACACATTTGATACGCAAACTTGAGGTAGGATAAATGTAATAAAAAGGAATATATTTCTTTATTTTTATTTTTTTATTTCTTAATAAATATTTGAGTAACATAATTTGATTAATTTAGTAAAAAAATTTAATCAACAAAATATAACATCGCCCTAAATCTCTTTATTTTAGCAAAACTGATAATGTAATAGATTGCATATTTAACTCGAGTAATATAATTAATAATGTAATAGTGTTAGTAAAATAGTTTAACTCAATATATATTTTCAATTTATTCATAATAAATGTTAAATTTTTGTTAATTATATGGACTCTGACATAATCTTTTTTATGTTACATCATTGATTTTTATATTTGTTTTCTTAAAAACCTTTAACATATATTTGAATGAAACTTATTTTTAAAACGATTAAATGTATTTTCTATAAAATATTTTAAAGAGTTTTCTTACAATTGCAATTATTTGCTTTTGAAATTTTTAAAAAAATTATAAAGCAAATAAATAATTACAAAATGTAATGTTATTTTCAAAAATGATAATTTACAAAATGAAATTGGATCACATTTTTATATTAATTTATTTAAAATGTCTGATAAACATTATTTTAGTAATATATATGTTTATTTTTGAGAAATAAAAGAAATTATGCAAATACGAATTATTAAAATTAATTAATGCTTATAACGTTTTAATTATCTTAATAGATTTCCTTTTGTAAAGCCTTTTTTTTCCTTATACTCTGATTTTCATGTCTAATTTGTTTTATCCAAACTATTAACAAACACAATTATTTTAAAAAAAAAGAAGTTTTTTAAGAACATTACAACTGAATCTAACACTGGTTTCCAAGTTTTTATATCGCGTGCGTGAGTGAGTGCGTGCTCTGTGTGTGTGTGTGTGTGTGTGTACGCGCGTGCGAATTTAGGTGCTTTTTTCTGAATTGAATAATTTGTCAGCATATTGTGAGGTTTCATCATGATATTTCCCAAATAGATTAGGACTGTCTAATTTCTTATAAATTGGCTTAAATTCATTATTAATATTTGCAATTTAATCTATATTTAAAAAACAAATAAATAAAGTATCTACAGCTCTTGAAGGAAATAGTGGTTTAACATCAAAGTACTGGCATATCTCATAATTATAAAAAAATTGAAGTTCCATTTTAAAATAAATATTTTTACCTGAGTGATTTGAAGCAGAGTATATATAACGAACTGTTTTAATTTATAAAGGATTTTATTAACCAATGACTAACTATTTCACCTTCTTTATTAACTTGACATGTATTGTTTTTTATTCTTGATCATAGCAATATAATTTTGTGCGAGTGATTAGTGATACGTATCAGTTCATCAACAACTATTATTTATGACTTAAAAAACATAATTATAATACTGTGATAACATTTTAATTATAAAATTATACTAAATACTTTTTATTTAAAATTATTTAAAGAAACTTTTTAGTAATTTAAATTCCACGTTACTTAAAGAAAAAGACTGACAAAAAAATTTGTAAGAGTTTCTCTTGATATTGAAGACTGTCCAACAAAGGTCACCATATTCATAAAACGTTTAGAAAAAATTAATTTTTATAAATTGTATACTTATGAATCATAAGTGCTAATCAAAGATAATAATCTACACAACTGAAATAACGTAGTTTTAAAATATAGGAACAATCCTTTTGCAAACAATACCAGAATATAGTTTTTATATCGATAGATATTCGATATGTTTGTACAAGATTTTTTTTTTCTACCAAATAAATGCTTTAATATCGTAAGTCATTCTTTGGACAGCATTGGACGTAATAAAAGGATTGAAAATGTTTAGAAGAGAATACTAAGAATAAATTTTAGGAAATAAAGTGAATGGGACAATACAAATTGAATTCCGCAGAAATTCTGTGTAAAATAGAAGGAATGTTCAAAATAAAAGATCAAATAAGAAAAAGAAGGTTCAACTACTTCAGTCTGCTGTACGACGAATGGAGGGAGGAAAGTTAAATAAAATTATCTTCAACTACTTTAAAAAGATAAAGCCCAATGTATGGAGAGAATGATTCAAGAATATTGAAGAGATGGACATTGAAGAACAAAAAATTCTGAACAGGAGGAGGTACAGTGAAACAGTAAAAACCTTTAAAGGTTTTCGGGAAAGTAACAACTCAGAGAAGAGAAATGAAGCAGCAAGAGTTAGAATGAAGAAGTATTGGGAGTTGAAGATCGGGAAGAAGAGTGAGAAGAGTAAAACCTTCTTCTTTCTTTTTCCTGTTTAGCCTCCGGTAATTACCTTTCAAATAATATTTCAGTGAGGATGATATGTATGAGCGAAATGAAGTGTAGTCTTGTACAGTCTCAGTTTGACCATTCCTGAGATGTGTGGTTAATTGAAACTCAACCACCAAAGAACACCGGTATCCACATCTATATTCAAATCCGGAAAAGCGTAAAACCTAAATAAGGGTTGATTGTTAAACGTTGTCCGTAGATAGACTGAAGGAAACAAGAGATAAATGTTAAAAAATTAAAACAAACGAGTGGTAAAAAATAAACATTGCTAAGTATAGTAGTTACTGGGAACAATAATTAAACATAATAACTAGGATTGCTTTTTTATTAGGATAATCATTTATATAGAATAATTAAAGAAGGTGCGGTTAACAATTTTATATACAGTATAATTTTGTTTTCAATTTTTTTAAATTTATTATATATCTATATATATATATATATATATATATCTTCAATATATACCTTCTTCTATGTATAAAAATTAATATTTGTTTGTTTGTCCCGTATGCGTTCATATAGAATTCATCCGATTGCGATAAAACTTTGGTGAGTTGTTCGCACACGCCCGCAAAGGTTTCTGAATTAGTTTGGACCCGCTAGGTGGCGCTGGGGTTGAGATATTCAGAAAAATGTAATCGCATAATAACTGACTGAGAAAGTCGATATTGACATAGACAACAATTAATATAGACGAAATCTTTCGATATATACAACTGCATTAAATTTAGTAAAAGAAGATTTAGGTTATTTGTTTATACGTTTTTTTAATTTTTTATGAGTTATAGTTTCTTATAAGTTTAATGAATGCTGAGGGGTGCAGGGTGCAGAGCCCCCTGGTTATACGGGAAGGGCAAGTGAAGCGATCCTTGACTAGCTAAAACCCCTGATCGTGATGGGGAACGCAAGTAACCATATAGCGCGGGCGAAGCCGCGACGGGTCTGCTAGTATATATATATATATGTTTATATAACATATATAGATATATATGTTGGATCTTTAACGTTACTGGGAACGTAAGATCCAACGCGCGGTCATACATCTAAATTGGTTAAGCAGTTGAGCTACTACGGTGGCTGGGATACCACCCTAAATACATTACACTCCTTTCTGGGCAGTCGTGTAAAAAATTCCTGCTTATTAAATGAAAAATAGTAGAAGGTATTAATTATGTATTAAAAATCATACATAGTAAATTAGTTGTTATTTTATTAAGGATTAATTTTTTTTCGTAAAATAAGTTTTTAAGAAATTCGGCATTTAAAGATGATTCTAAATGGCCAACATTTTGGTCTATCTTTGGGGGTAAACTGTAAAGGTCATGCACTAAATGTGTGCATGAAATTTTAATTATATCTTATGTAGACAAAAATTTATTCATTTTTTAGACAAATATACGTACAGATAAAACAGATGGAAAACTTACAATTTTTATGGGGAAAAAAAGAAATATATATAACTAAAAAATAAAATATATTTTATGATTAAATTTTAATTCTTAAAATTAAATTTAAAAGTTACAGTTGTAACATTGTTATAACTTTAAAATTGTTTATGGTATGTTTACTGTAAATATCTTTTACTGTAATTAATGATGTATAAAACTTTAAATGAAAAAGTCATTGAAATACAGCGAAAAATCGTACACCCAAACAATATGAGTTTTGCTATAGAACTTAGTTTTAAAAAAGATTAAATTATAAATTTCATTACTTGTTTTAATCTTTAAATATCCATTTCGTTATTTAAATCAAATTTGAGTCATTATTATAATATTTTATTAAGACAGGTAAGTTTAAAAAAAAGTTGCCCCGGGTGAGGATCGAACTCACGACCTTAAGATTATGAGACTTACGCGCTGCCTACTGCGCTACCGAGGCGGGCGAGTAAAAGTGCTCCTAGGTTATTTTATCATGGCTTTGCTTAAGGAAGGGAAAAATGAGGGGTTGATGTTCGCAGGGGTTATTACTTATTTCTCATGTCTTTTATTATTTACCCTCAATAATATGTGTAATTTTATTGATCTAAAATGGTTTTGCATATTAAATAAATGAGATCCAAAATAAAATTTTAACCTTTCAATATGATATTCCAAATGGAATTCCAGAAGAAATTGATGGTGTTATCTTATAAACATGTATTTACTTTTTTTAAAAAAATAAAGTAACTAACCAATAAAATATATTTTTACTTATTTGAACATGATTTATCTTTAAAAATATGGTTTCCATTATATTTTTCCATTAAAAATAATATATATATATATATATATATATATATATATATATATATTCTAAATATAATTTAACTGTATAAAGTTTAAATAACCTCGCTATTAAAAGAATAAATAAATTCGTATTACCTAAAATAAGAATAAACATTTATCTAATCAAAGAATATAATTTTTTTTAAAAATAAATACATTCAAGTAAGTAATAGAGAACTGCTACGATAAATCCTATGTTTAAATAAAAATATCTTTTCATAAATAAAAACGTAAGATTAATTTGTATTAATATTCAGATTAATTTTCCGGTTGAGTTGAAGTACTGCATATAGCCTAATACAGTGGTCGGCAAACCGCGGCTCGCGAGCCGCATGCAGCTCTTTGACTCCTTGGCTGCGGCTCTTCCACGAAATTTTTAGGGCAGGCATGGAATATTATTTATTAACTTGCCTTGTAAGAGACGATTAAACAAGTAAAACGCGTTTTTGAAACGCAAGCCTACAGAAAAGAGGCACATGTTTAGAAAATAACAATAACACGGATAGTCGCTCGCAAACATGTGTATCATTGTCTCCGTCGAATTGCTGCGCGCCGAAATGTATTTTAAATATCTGTAGTTACTATACATTTCGGCGGGCAGCAATTCGATAAACAAAGCAGCGTAGATACAAAATGTTTTTTTCTGAGTTTATTGTTTTAATATTATTCGGCGACCGAGGCGATGATGACGCGGAGGTGTAGCACGCGATTCTTGCGTGAGTTGTGCAAGCGAGTCCAGTCAGCACTCAGCCAGCAGTCTCACAGCCCAGTAATTAAATTATAATCCGTAAATCTTTCGAGTAACATAAAAGCGTATTTATTTTAAACTCATAAAATTATATATATTAGTAGTACATATGTTAATCATCTATTTAATACAGTTATATATATTTTTCCATCTACAGATTCCACAGGTATTTAATGATCTGTTTTTTACTTTTGTTACAATTTTGTGTTTAATGCTTTATTTTTACTCAAAATGCAACATTTTAGATGCCCAGCACGGATACTAAGAAAAAGCAAAAAAAAAACGGAAGATGAAACCCGTGAATTCAAAGTGGAGTGAACTGAAAACTTTGCTTTCATCCAAAACTTAAATGGTCTTCCGACCTGTCTTATTTGTCAAGAAAAAAATGGCATAACAAAAAATCTAATTTAGAAAGACACTTTACGACTAAACACGAATCACTTAGTAAAAATATCCGGTTGGTGTTGCAAGGAAGAAAGCAGTCGAGGAACTCCAGAGGAGACAAGAAAGGTCAGCTTTTGTTTTTAATCACTGGGTGCAATCTTCTAACATTGTTAATATGGCAAGTTTTGTAGTTAGTCAGGAGACTGCTCAGAGAGGAAAGCCACGGTCTATATAAAGGTCTTTATATACACGGAGTCTATATAAAGAGTTGTTTTATAAGTGCAACCGAAGAGGTTTTTTGAGATTTTAAGAATTAACCAGACATTTTTAAAAAAATGAGAGAGATCCTTTGTCTGCTAAAACAGTGAAAGATAGAACAGTAAAAATGTCTGCAAACATAACAAACCAACAAATTGAAGATCTCAAATCGGCCTCAACTCTATCAATAGCAGTTGACGAGTCTTGTGATATAAATGATAAAGCGCAAGTTTCTCTTTCTGTGCGATTTATCTCCACTACAGGCCCTACAGAGGAACTTTTGGGATTATTGCCACTCAAAGGACAAACGTGTGGAGTAGATATAGCAAATGTTGTAATTGAATGCTTCGAAAAACAACAAATTCCATTAGAAAAAATTTTCTCGATTTCAACAGACGGAGCGAAAAGTATGACAGGTGCAAGAAATGGGTTTGTCACTATTTTGAAAGAAAAAATTAATCACGAGATACTTACTTATTGTATTATACATCAGGAAGCACTATGTGCGCAGAAATTTCCTGAAGAAATTTGCAAAGTAATGGAATTGGTGATTAAGATTATCAACGCCACTGCAGCTAAATCTCTTTACTATCGCCAATTTAAATTGGCCAATTTAAAGAATTTCTAATTGAGGTAGAGAGTAGGTATGCAGATCTTCTGCTGCATAACAAGGTTCGTTGGTTATCGAGAGGAAACGTTTTAAAACGTTTCGCTTCACTGTTTACTGAAATGGAAGCTTTTCTTCCTGAGAACAGTGTTCACTATGCACAGCTAATAAACGATCTGTGGATCCAGAAATTTTATTTCACGGTGGATGTTACTTCTCATCTAAATGAGCTTAATCGTACGTTACAAGGAAAAGGAAACACAATTTTTTCGATGTTAGAAGAATTAAATTCATTCGAAAACAAATTGTCGCTTTTTGCCGAAGATTTTGAAAGAGAAACTCTAATTCGCTTTCCACGACTATTGAAATATTTTCGAGAAAATAAGTCTAATATTGACATTTGCTATTTCAGAACAACACTGTTAAATATGAAGGAAGCTTTTCTCAGCAGGTTAAAAGACTTTAGAAACAGCAAAGCGACGTTAGTCGGTTAAAAAACCTCTGAATGCCACGATAACAGAAATACATTTTTAGCCCTTCAATATTGATATTGGCAGCTTTGAAATGCAGTTGCCGGATTTAAAAAATAAAGAATTATGAAGCTCAAAATTCGAGCGTCTTTGTGCCGATTTAGAGTAACTGGAGAAAAATAAATGTGAATTAAGTTTACAGTACAAGTGGTCTGCTTTGAAAGATCTGGAGAGGGAAGATATGTTGATTTTTAACACCTGGAATATTATTCCTGACTCGTATGATCAACTGAAGAAACTAGCGTTTGCTGTTCTTTCCTTATTTGGGTCTACATATTTATGCGAACAATCATTTTCAAGCGTGAACTTTATCAAGAGTAAATTAAGAAATCGGCTTATCGATGAGAACTTGGAATCGTGCCTAAAATTAAAAACAACGCACAAACCTGACTTACCATTACTTTCCAAGGAAATGCAAGGCCATTGTTTACATTGGTGGAGTATTTGTAGTTTTTTTAAAGATACCTTTTATATTATTTAACTTGTTTTATTTTTAAATAAATATTATCTTTATATAAGTGTGATACCACGTTTTATTTAATGTACCGTTAGTTAAACTAAGACATATTTAGCAAAGGCAAGTTCGACAGTGTACTTTTGATCCTAATTATTTTCATAAAAATGTATCTACTAAAGCAAAGTATAAGTTTAAAAAAATGGCTCTTTCAACTTCAATTTTGTATTGTTTATATTTGGCTCTTTTGGATGACGAGTTTGCCGACCACTGGCCTGATACATTACAACAGAAAAATGATACTTGTAATATTTACCTTACATTACTTTTCGTTGTCCTTATTACGGCTTTAATGCATACAAAGAACCAGAGGTAGATAAGTGGGCTAATCACAGTTGGTTTTCCTCATAGTAATGATACTGACTCTAGAGGCAATCTCTATCAGTGAATGTAAGGAAAGATATCATTTACAGAGCTCAATTGAATTTTGGTGGGCTAATATGCGATAATATATTCATCTCAATGAAAAAAAAATTGCCTTTCTTAAATATTTTTATTTTACTACCTTTGAAGAAACAGTTCTTCATATATTTGGTTTGTGTTTGTAAATGGATTTTGCAATTTTTGTACTAACTGAAAGGTTAGTAACAAAAACATAACAAAAATCGTGTTAGAGAACAGAGGATAAGAAGTTAATAAGCGTGTTTGTAAATGGAAAAAAATCTTCAGACAGACTATTCATATATATATATATATATATATATTGCATTTATGTAATTTTTCAGCTTCACAAATTTATAGAAACATGAAAATTTAAGAAAGTCACGAAATACGAAAATTTGTGAAATAATGAAATATGACGTTAATCACGAAAAAATGTAGGAAAATCCCTAACGAATATATCCTTATTTAAAGTTTTGGAATTGAAGAAGGCTCCACTGGAATTTGTTGGTCAGTTTGGGATTCAAATCATTGATCTGAAAACACTAAACCAAATTTATTCATATTCGTATACCCGTGTTCTTTATATCTTTCTTGCAAAATCTTATTTACAAAAAATAAAAATTAAATTTTTTTCTGCACAACAAAAATGAATGAAGCCAGAATGACCTAGAAGATAATTTAGAAAGTAAATTAATACAATTTTCAAAGGTAAACTGGTACAGTTATCGAAGGTTTTAGAATTTACAATGTACACTGAAAAGCGGGGAAATACTCTTAATAAAAAAAAGAAAAAAGTCAAATGATGTAGGACGTACGAGTTACCTTCGCAAATACAATCATTCGTATTTTTTCTTTTACTTACGTCATAAACAGCAAAAAAAGCTACTGTAACCTGAATATAATGTATAATGTTTTTTCGTTATTCCACTTTTTGGTTGGTCAATAAAAATAAATCTATATAAATAAATGTAGGCCGGCGCTTCCACTCGCGCGGGCGCGAGTGGTAGAGCCTCGGCCTTTCACCCGGAGGTCCTAGGTTCGAATCCCGGTCAGGCATGGCATTTTTTCATACTCTACATTTTCTATATCCCACGCGCAGGCTTCAAGCTTATTGTGGTGATGTTATCAAAAAAAAAGAAAAAAAAAGACAATCTTCGTTTTGTGTGTGCCCAATAACTCAAAAAATACTTACCCGATTTCGCTGAAAATTTCACAATTTATAATTATTTGTCCCGGGAGTATTTACATGTTATTAGGTTACATGTTTAAGTAACAATGCGTCCTAAACGACAAAATATTGGTCGCACAGTAACTGTCCGAGGAAGTCGATATTGACATGGACAACGTTTGATACAGACAATGACAATCGATATAGAAGTTTTATATATATCTCTCGAAATATACGACATTAAATTTATTAAAAGAAGTATTTGGTTATTAGTACGTCTTTTTTATGATTTATATAGTATTGACATTGGTGAGGTTTGAACTGTGGTAAACATTCCGGGGCAACCCACCGGGTTGGTCTAGTAGTGAACGCGTCTTCCCAAATCAGCTGATTTGGAAGTCGATAGTTCCAGCGTTCAACTCTTAGTAAACGTAGTTACTTTTATACGGATTTTAGTAGTAGATCGTGGATACCGGTGTTCTTTGATAGTTGGGTTTCAATCAACCACGCATCTCAGGAATGGTCGAACTGAAACTGAGCAAGACTACACTTCATTTACACTAATACGTATCATCTTCATTCATCCTCTGAAGTAATACCTGAACGGTAATTTCTGAAATCTAAACAGCAAAAAAAAAAACTTTCTGGGGCGCCGGCCTCCGTGGCGCGAGTGGTAGCGTCTCGACCGTTCAGCCGGAGAACCCGAGTTCGAATTCCGGGCAGACATGTCATTTTCACACTCGCTTCAAATCATTCATCTCATCTTCTGAAGCAATGTATAACGGTGGACCGGAAAAAACATTACAGAACTCACAAGAAGAAGAAAATAAAATTAATAGTGAATTAATACTGTACAATTGGTACTTTTTCGGAATCCGACTGCCAGTTTTTTAATTTTTCTTAAGACCGAATAAGAATCTTTTTTTCTTCCAAATTAGTGGGTGTTTGGAGGTATTTGCAGAAAAATTATAAATATAATCTAACCAGACTTAACCTATGCTTGCTAGTCAAGGTTAGCGAGCGAAGCTTGCTTAGGTTAAGTTTCATTAGATTATATCTATAATTATAAACAATAATGCTTATATTTTACAAAATTAAGTTAAAATTTTTTTTTTAAAAATGGCTGTCGGATTCCGAAAAAGTACAATTTATTATTTTCGTAATATTGTCCATTGTTTTCCTAAATTACAAAAATGTAGAAAAACGTAAATAATAATATTAATGTCTATGCAGAAAATAAAACTTTTATAATTTAAAAATAAGATTGCATCCAGTACCACAAAATATTGGTCAACACAATTCCAGCCAAGAGAATGAGAGAATAGAGAAGTAATGAAACAGAGGAAGAAACAACACAACGGAATGAACGAAATAGATTGCATATGTCAAACATAATAAAAATTTATTTAATTCATATACTCAACTTTAGCAATAGCGAAGCATTGGCAGGTCTTCTAGTAAGGAAATGAATAACAACATATTGTTTGTTTATATTATTTGGTTTAAAAAATTTTTTAATATTCCCGAAATATTTACTTGAATAATTACTAGTGTTAAGCTTGTGTATAAGAATAATGAAAAATAAATAAAATTAAATAAATAATTCTTGAAAAGCTATGTCTCAGAAAGGATAGAATATACCATCTTTAAACAATGAGATTAACTATAAACGTGTCCGAATTCCACCGGCCTGGTTAAACCTTTTATCTTAATATAGTGGTACCAGAAATAATAGGTAAAAGTTTTATGAAAATCCAACCGTTAAATTTAAAAAAGAAATTAACTTTACTAGAACAAAAAGAAATGACGAAATTATATTTATTACGGAATAAAGATTTTGTGTAAATAAATACATCTCAATGATGAATTAAGTGCCGTTAATGATTTATGATAAATTTATAAGAAAACAAGCTTATATTAATAATTTGACTGAAAATGATCCTTCGGCGATCTCCATGGCGGAATGGTAGCGCGTCGGCCTTTCATACGGAGGTCCCTGATTCAAATCCCGGTCAGGCATGGGATTTTTCATTCGCTACAAATTTCCATTTCACGTTCCTATGTACAAGCTTCGAAGCTTTATGTTGAATAAATCTACAAAAAAAAAATACAGATGATTGACCTACGCACATATTACGGTGGATCAACATTTCAAACAATCATTACATATAACACACACAGAGAGATAAAATTAATTAAAGATACGTTTAGGTAATATTAGACTCCAACGTTATAATTGTCATTGCTGTAGTAATGTTTTAGCCTTTTAATCAGAAGGTCCCAAGTTTGAATCCTGACCAGGCTTGAAGTTTTTCTTGCTATAAAATTTTCATTGCATATTTCAACGTACACGCTTTGATTTTATATTCTGATTCGATCTTATCTCCCTCCAAAAAAAAATATATAACGATATTGAAATAAAAAACAAAAACATATACTAATATATACGCGAAAAATACAAATCGTCTTTTATATGATTAACATTAAATAAGATTTATTTCTATAAATGTAATTTAACCTAATTCTGACATACGGATATTGGAATATTAAAACAATAAAATTTCATAAAGTTTAAGAAAAATTGTATGCCCCGAGTGAGGATCGAACTCACGACCTTAAGATTATGAGACTTACGCGCTGCCAACTGCGCTATCGAGGCACGACAAAAGAGTGTAAAGCTAATAATTGTTACGCTATTATTTGTGCTACATTAAACAGTTAAAAGTGGTAGAAAATTATTAACTACTTGTAGAACACAAAGTTAAAAATTTCAGAAGGAATATGTCACTTAAAGTATAAACATATGACTATCTTTTCTAGGAAGATTTGTTGTAATCGGATTGGCCAGAATGTTGAACGGTTAATTCTCTTTACCTATAGTGTAAGCTTTATTATCATATTACAGTACCAACGAATACAGATCTTGTACGTGTGTCATGGTGGGGAGAAAAAACCAATCCCCTTTTAAAAAAAATAACGTCATTAACTTTAATTTAATAGAAATAATAGTTATAAATAAAGAATAAGAATATTATCATTATTAGTATTTTTATTATTATTATTATTATTAGTCTCTGTTGCACTGAAATAACAAGATTACCAAGAATAACAAGAGTTAATATGCTAACTACAATCTACGAGAATAGTTTAAAAATACTAAGAATTTAGAGAATAGTTTCTGTTAAATACTTTTTACTTAATTTTTTAATAGTTTTCAATTAAAAATAAGTACCGACTGAAAAATTTATAAGTTAAATAATTTTATCAAATAAGGATTGATTCTAATTAAAATTATCTCCTTTTATTAGTTTTCAGTTTAACAGAATTAAAATAAAATTTAAAAAAGTGACCTTAATGTACCATTTATCCACAGACTAAGCAAAGAATATCTTATTACAAAAATTGTGGAAAAATTGAAACTTTTAAGCACTCCTCAATTCTTTACAACTACATATTCTGGTTGAAATTCCTTCTCTTTTTGTAGTTGTTTGTAACAAATGTGTGTGTGTGTGCGCGCGCGTATTTGTGATTCGAGAGTTAAAAAACTGATTAAATTTTTAATATATATTGAGTATAAATTCTCAAAACGCATTGCCAAACACAAATGCTTTATTTTCTTGTTGTTCTATGGAATCAGTTTTAATGAGCCCTGCTTTAATTATTATTATATGTAAATATTAATTTCATGTATATATTTGTAGTAAGACAAATTCTTTTTTAATTGAATTGTACAGGCATCGAGATCTAAAAACATTCTTTAAAAATAAAATAAAATTATCAATAGTATCGTCATATGTAAGGATGTATAGACTCCTTACGTTTTAATAAAACACAAAAATAAAGAGTACATGAAAGATTTCAACAAACCGCACATATAAAACACTTACTGGGTGTAAAGGGCCCTGAAATTTACATTAAACACAAAATAAAACTGAAATATTAAAATAAAATACTCAAAAAATAAAAGAAGGTATTGTTGGACAATACCATATAGTATTGAGAACTCTAGTTCGGGCGTAAAGTGCTTTCACATAGAGGATTCTCAGTCAAACAGAACACATCCTGACTTCGTCTAAATGTTAATTTTTTTTTACTAAGCATATGGCAATAATCAACAAAACAGAATCTACGAGAAGTCTCTTTTAACATAGCTCATACTATGTTACGTGTCCTACCTGTTTCAAAATTTGTTTATTATTATTTCATAATCATATTAATTAAAATTAATAATGTACGTATTAATTCGCATGCGTACGATTTCAATGAAGGTCTTTTAAAAAAATAAGATGAATTTTTACCACAAAAATATAAAATACTAATTTCCAAATTTAAATTACATTAATCGCATTATATCTTTATACAGTAAATTACGAAAGAAATGATTAGAGGTTTTGTGAGTAGCTATCTACATAGCTGCGCCTTGTACTCAATGTTGTTACTTGACCGTTACAACTCTTTTCCTTTCCGCAGCAGTTAACGGAGCAATTATTTTAACAGAATTTTTTTATTTTAAAATATCACATCATCTTCATAACAGTTTTTTCCGTTTACGTTTTTCGTATATTAACCTTTTTCCATGTAATAGATAATTACGATATGGAAGATTACTTTTAATAATTTAAATTTACTTATTAATTGCATTTTCTTATTCAGTTTACAAAAACAAACATTTATACAAGTGTTAACATTTATAAGTTAACATTTATACAAAATAAAAATTTATAAAAGTGTTCCACGAAGAAACGGAGAAATTTTCAGCACATGGTTAAAATAATGAAAAAAGTTCATGTAAATATAAGTTTGGAAACGATTAGTTTTCGAGTTACGACTAACAAAATATTTCGTCCGAATTTCAGCTTTTGTAATAAAAAAAGCCCTACTGTAATTTCAGGGACGGAAATTATGGACTAAAGTTGGTGGTTTCGTATGTAATTTGAACTGGGAAATAGGATAAAACAGGTCCCAGAACTGTACCTCCAATAGTTCTCAAGATATCCGACGTAAAACAGAAAACTCGTTGTCGAAAAACAAGTGTATTTTACCTTTGTAGTACAGTAGCATTGTTAAATGATTAGTAAATGGTTAAGATTTAAACAAAACGTGTAGAGTATTTAATTCTGAGAAATGAATCCAAATACAGCCAACAAAAACTTTTCAAAATCGGATTTTTATTGAAGCAAAACAGAAGAAAAAAGGTAGAAAATCATATTATTCTATACGTAATAAACAGTACTCTTAATATAGGAAAACAGAGAAATTAAATGATAACTGGTAACAGAATAACAAACTTCAGTTATAATAATTGGAAATTCCCTCCTTCGCAAGGTACTTAACACTCTGTCCATCGTAAATTATTTCCGGTGGCATTTCGTATAATCTCAGTATCGTTTCGTACAAAATTCAATAGAATTTTATATTTTAATGAGTAACTCTTCTTTAATATTAACTTTTCCTCGATATACTATCGTTTACATATGTCCCCAAATGAAATAATCTAGTATGGCTATGTCAGGTGATCGTGGTGGCTAATTGACTGGTCCACAACCTCCACTCCAATTTAAGAATTTAGCATTCAAATGTATAATTAGCATTCCTTATGAAATTGCTTGAAAAACAAATGCTTATACTTGAAAAATGACGGACAACTGAAAAATCGAATGGATCAAAATCACTAAAACTGGAAGCGAATGTCGAGAAAACAGATTGGATAAGAGGGAGATTTCTAGAATTTCATTTGTTAATATCAAACGGGTGTAAATTTTAAGTAGATTATAAAGTAACTGAAAAGTACTTTTCTATGATTACTCTACAGTTTTTATACTGAAAAAATTGACAATTCAGTTGTATTTTCATAAATCAACAAAAAACAAGCTAATGAATAGAACAAGGATACCTTTAATTTTATTTTCGTGGCATCATCGCTCTAGAGCCGTACTGCAAGACGGAAAGTATGGTATTCATCAAAAAATGGCATGTGTTTTTTTTCCATTTCTCGACGTTCCATGATCCACACACTCCAAAAATAAAAAAAAACGGAGGTAGTAATGTTTGTACGTACGTAGTAGTTATGTAAATATGTTGGACTATTTGCGATTTATTGATTACACATATTTTTGTGAAAGTTATATTTAGTTTCTCCCATTTAACGTAGGAAACGTAGACAAATCAAAACACTTACTTGGGAGGTGATTTTGGGGGCGGGGGAGCAAAAAAAGTAAAAAGATTAAAATTTTTGTTTTAAACTTTTTTCATGAATTTTTTTCACTGTTAAGAATAAATACCAGTACCAGGAAAGTATAAGAACTTTGTTTCAACTTTTTTACCTATTATTAAACAAATTATTATCCTCCATTCATTATTAAAACTTTAATCTGACTAGAACTAATTCTGCATTGCGTTTGGAAAGTTGTTGTGCGCTGGAACTATGAAAATGTAATGACGAAACTTTCTTAATTACAACTTTGCATTTTTATTTCATTATTTTATAGTAACAAATATTACAATAACTGTAATAGTTTATAAAATGTGTTAAAAATAACCTCCTCCACATCAGTACAACGCTGCACACGTTTCAATTTGTTTTCAAACACTAACCGGCTGATGTACTGGAATGTCTCATACGTATACTTTTTTTGCGGTTTGTAGTTCGTCAATCGTGCGGTGGTCTGTTAGGAAACACTGCTTGTTTCCCTACCTTCCATAGAAAGTAATTTTGAGGAATCAAATTGCGGTCATGCAGGCCACAAATCACTCAAAATGATTCGTTCACCAAAGGCACTTCATAAAAATGTTATTAACTGTTAGCTGTGTGCGCTGAGGCGCAATCTTGTTGGCACCAACCGTAATTGATTTCCACTTCTGTTTTACCGCAGATTTTTCGACGAAAACTACTAAAAATAGAGCTCTGGGACCTATTTTTTCCAATTTTTCAGGAAGATTTCATAGAAAACCATTAAATTTACCTCTTAATTTCGATCCCAAGTGTCATATAGTCTGACTAATTTTACCGGAAGTCCAAAAATCAGGGTGTAATTTTTCGCCAGCCGGTAGTCGCTAACGAAGCGTTTCCGAATCTGTGTCTATATGAAACTTCTTCATTATTCTTCCCAGCAGAGCAAGTCCTGAAAATTTGAAACATTCTTAGTGAATCATGAATGTAATCGTACATTTAAATTTTATTTATGTAGATTTCTAACTCGGCTACAGAGTTATTACCTCAAAATAATTTTGGTTATTTCAAGTTCTAGATAATTAAAATTTTGATAGCACGAAGTTCTGATTTCATTCAAAATTAAGAAATATGATTAAAATTTAAAAAAAAACATATATTTGTAATTAGAAATATATCTTTGTTTTAATTTTATATTAATTACACGAAAAGGAAGTAATACAAAATGGTACTTTTTTTTGTTTTTTTTATATATGAGTCTGAGAAATGCCATTTACGCACCCTCCATAAATGGGGGAGTGTCGGACTCGCACGGGTTCGGCTAAATGTTATTAAGAGCCTATGTGTACCCGCACCCTACCGAATAAAACTCATACCTTTTCTCCTCCTCCTCCTCCTCCTCAGAAATGATAAATGTACAAATGTCAATAGTTTGCTAAATATAATTGAATAGAATTTTATGTTGGATATCAGTGGTTCAAAAAGACCTAAGAGAAGTGAGAATATCTGAAGAAAAATAGGACAACGTTCAGAAAATTTGTACAAAATTTCAAGGGTTTCTAAAGAAGAGGAAAAAGGAAGCTGACAACCTCTGATCTAAAGACAGAACGTAAAAACGAAACGAAAGAATAAAGAGATATCGTAAAACTAGGAAAGAAGACGCCCAGAAGAAAGAGGTATGAAAGCAGAATGTTTCTTCATAACGTTCTCGTCGTCCAAACTAGAAAAAAAAATTATTTTAAAATAATTTAATTATTATTAATCTTTTAATAAAAAGTTATAAAAGTTTATAAAAAGTTTAAACTAAGATTACCTCCTTTACTTATGTAAATGGCTGAAAATATTTTTTTTTTAATTTAATTGATAATGTTCCCGAAACTGGATAAGGCGACCCATGGATGTAGCTTCATACAGGTTGACAAGCCTGTTATTTATTCCATGGAAGGTATTTGAAACATTCCTTCTTCTGAGACTTTTTTTTAGCTGTAGGGAATCGATTTTACAGACTCCATATGGCAGTGTCGGGTTCGCTAACAGGTTCCGCAAGATATTGTTTAATGGGTATGTGTACCTGCGCACTGCCGACTAAACCTACATCCCTGGCTAGCCGCCCTTCCTGGAATTGCTTAAAGAAGCATTACTTCAGAAAGGGGGGTGATGCGCACTCACACAGTCATACACCATAATGCAATATATCATCGTCCAAACAATACATAGCAAAACATTACGCCAAGAAAACACATCCAGTGATAGACAATATAAAGCATGATCAAACAAAATCAAAACAAAACAAAACATATATACAACAAACCGAACAGAAAACTCAGACTAGTTCACATCATATACCGCATGAGCAAAGAACATAATTGCAGACAGTACATCAAAACTTAATACACCAACATAACATAATACACTAGCATATAACATCAACATCATAGTACATCAAAAGGGACATGTCAATCAGATCAATCATATATACAACAGATACAGCAAAATTATACAGAAGACATATCAAAGTCACAAAACAAAGCACAGCAAGATCATAATAAAATGTAGCAACTACGAAAAGAAAACATCGACATACAAAATATATTAAAGTGTAAATAAAATGAAAAATTACCTCTCAACCAAAATAGTACCCATTCTCCATGACGCAGGATTTTTTACAGTCACCATCAGTTGCATGAAAGGAGTGCTCTTAGTCTCTTTGCACTCAGACAACCCTCACATGCATACATTCAGCCAAGAGCCTGTCCTCACACGCGCCCTCCGGTGCCGTGCTCTGTTTCGGGCCTCTTCATGCAGATGTAGCATTCACATGACAGTTTTGGTATAGTCCTCCACCGCCCTTCAATGTGCCTCGTCCTGCAGAAGTATCCTTTGCGTTTCGTCTGGGCGAAACATACGTGTTCGGTTCAGACTGTCCAGCATCTCATTTCGTTCATCAGCAAATCTAGGGCAAACAAAGAAGACGTGTAAGGGGGTCTCATCTTCTTCGCAATCCGGGCAGGTGTCAGTGTGGTCAAGTCTAAATCGATGCAGATATGATCGGAAGCTTCCTTGACCCGCCAGAAACTGTGTTAGTTCATATCTTAGTGAGCCATGGCTTCTCCGACACTACCACTTGATGTTTCCTATAAGTTGGTGTGTCCATCTGCCATTCGTGGCCTGACCCCATCGCTCCTGTCACATGTTTGTCGTCTCGTCCTGTATTTCCTGGGTCCGATGCTTATTTTCGTCTGTAGGCAGCGGACCCAGTTTCTTCAGCCTACAGCGCTGTGTAATGATGAGGGCTATGGACGGCAGTCCAGCTAGGACCTCTGCCGCTTCTCTTGAAACCGTTCTATAGGCAAATATTACCCGAAAGCAACACCTTCTATGGATGGACTCCATTTTTCCTGTGTATTTTGCATATCGTAAAACACCCGACCACAGCTGTACACCGTACAAGAGGGTTGAGTGCACCACTCCAGTAAGCAGCCTCTTTCTCTGCTGCGTGCTACGTGGGCCCCTCTGTGTTCGGTAAAAGCCGTGCGATCAGTTCCCTCGTCCTTTCAGCCTTCTCGCAAACCCGGAGTGCATGGACTCAAAAACAGAGTCTAGTATCTACCCATACACCCAGGTATTTAATTGCTGGCTGGGAGACTGCTTGCCACCTAGTGTCACTCTCAGTGTTGGCCTCCTTCTAGTAGCGGAAATGGCAACCAGCTTCTTCTTCTTCTTAGGCTATGGCAAATTTTAGAGTAAGGGCGTTTTATACTTGATCATCAGTTCGGCTTCAGACATACAGGATTTTCAACATTATCAGCAAGTGCCTAGAAGAGTAGATGTGTAGCTTGGTTTTTTTTTTTATGTCCAATAGGCTTTTTGAGTGATCTTGTAATGGCCTGGCTTCCGAGCCAACTCTGTAAATTGAAAAGGAGCCTTCCTCAACCGTTTTACTTCATCCTACATAGCTACCTGGAAAAAGGTTTTCCCAAGTGAGGTACAATTAAAACAACTTGTCTGAATTCTTTTATACTGGGTTGGATATTTCTCAGGGCTCAGTTCTGGAACCGGTTCTACACTCGGTCTTATCGGCGGATCTCCCTACTTCAGAAAACATCACAGCTGTATCGTTTGCGGATGACATGACAATCCTGGCAGTGGATGAGTATCCTATCGTACGGTCGTTCTGCTAAACTACAAACTGTATTAGATTTAATTAGCGAATGGTTAGCTTAATGGAAGTTAATTCGACTAAGTCTACACATGTTACGTTTGGATGAGAAGGGGTGACTGCCCGCGAGTTCAACTTAATGGCAGTTTCATTCCGCATGCTAACAGCGAGCGATATGTTGGATGCATCTGGTTCGCCGTCTAACGAGGAGGATTCCTGTAAGGAAGAAACGGATGCAGCTTAACATTAAGTTCAGGAGGTGTACTGGTTTTTAGGCAAGTGGTTGCAACTATCAGTACCTAACAAGTAATCGCTGTATTTAGCGGTCCTGAAACCCTTTTGGACCTACGGAATTCAACTATAGGACACAAGTGTAACATCGAAGTAGTACAGCGATTCCAGAAAAACCTATTGAGAAATATAACAGAAGCGCCGTGGTTTCCAGAAAACACAGAAATACACCATTATCTGAGATTGCCAACTGTTCAAAGGAGATACGACGATTTGAAACAAGATATTAAAATGACACTAAACAGACGTGTGAACTGGTTCGCGGTTAATCTACTGGATAACAGCGAGAACGTAAGGCGTCTAAAGGAATTGCGTATGTTGAATCTTAAATTGTCGGAGATTTGAGGTGAATCAATTACCCTAGGTTTTGTGCATCGTCAAAATTGTTCATTTCGTTTCGCCACTCACTCTTGTTTGTTCTTCGATTTATTTTACTATTTCACTGTTTCTATGGTTGATTATTTATTTTTTGAGTGATTAATAAGACTATTTTCTTAGGTTTTTGTTTTGTTTTTATGTTCTTAACTTTATCAATGTTTCTTTTGGACTCATGTTCGTACATACTTATTTATGTTTATTATATGTTTTTTATACAGTATAAATATATATATATATATATAAATGTTAAGTTCATTTGTGTACGCTCAAAAACTCAAAATGTTCTGCACCGATTGAGCTCAAATTTTAGCACGATATATAACCCGCATCAAAGATTGTTTTCATCTATTTTTAATAAATCTACCTATCTATTTTTAATTTGTACAGTTTTTTAATAAATAAGAGGCTTTTTTAATAAATCAGATGGAAATGTAAACCAATCAGATCAATGCAAGATGGCCGCTGTCAAACACAACGACCAATCACAAAGAGCCCGTATGGCCGTTGCCAATGTAAACAAAATCACAACTGATTAAGTAACAAATTTCTTTGAATTATATTTAACAGCTAAAACATCTGTATTTTATTAAAAAAAAAAAACACCAAAACAAAAAGAAAAGCCACCAAGAAGGATGACTTAGAGTAAATAAATTAAAACACCCAACTTTCTTATAGCCCAGATAGACTTAAGACTATGCAAACAAAAAAAGTCGAAATAACCAAATACACAGAAAATGACCAAAAAATCCTTTGTTAGGTTAAATATTCACTTTTGTCTGAATTTACAGAAGGCATTTACAACGAAGCATTGATAAATATTGAAGACAAGTGCTTAGCTAATGCAAATAAAGTTCTTAGTCAATTGGGAATGCCAGCACCCACCCGAGCTGCGATTGCTTCATTTGATGTGGATTTACGCCGTGAACAGAGTTACTACATTGGTGTTCTTCAGTTATATGTCCAATCAAACATTCCCAAATTAACGCGTGAACAGAAAGGCATTTATGATCGCATAATGCAAATGATAAATGACGGAGTTGGGGGACCTTCTTCTTGGATGTACCAGGAGGAACTGGGAAAACATTTCTCATTAGATTGATTCTAGCAACGGTTCGATCAAAAAATGACATAGCCTTAGCTCTTGCTTCGTCTGAAATAGCTGTGACATTGTTACCAGGTGGAAGGACTGCGCATTCAGCTCTGAAGTTGCCATTAAACATGCAAATCATCGAGACTCCCACGTGCAGTATTTCCAAAGCATTCTGTATGGGAAAAGTATTACAAAAATGTAAACTCATTGTTTGGGATGAATGCACGGTGGCACATAAAAATTCGCTTAAAGCTCTTGATCGATCGTTACGAGATTTGCGTGGAAACGTTCAACCATTCGGGAATGGTTTGATATTGCTCGCAGGAAATTTTAGGCAAACATTGCCTGTAATTTCTCGATCGACACCAGCAGACGAAATAAATGCTTGCCTGAAATAGTCAACACTGTGGCGACACGTACGTACTTTGCAGTTGACTACGAATATGCGTGTCCAGTTGCAGAATGATCCATCAGCTGAGGTATTCTCACGACAGTTACTGGACATTGGAAACGGACAGCTGCCAGTCGATGAGATGTCTAAACAAATATCATTTCCTGATAATTTTTGTAATTTAGTAACATCGAAAGAAGAACTGATCGAAAAAGTATTTCCAGATATTCAAATTAATCATAGAAATCACGATTGGCTCAGTGAACGAGCTATCCTTGCCGCAAAGAATAAAGATGTCTATCAACTTAATAATGTTATTCAATCCAGCATTCAAAGTGAGGAAATTACATATAAGTCGATAGACACCGTTGTGGAAGCAGATGAAGTAGTTAATTATCTAACGGAATTTTTAAATTCACTTGATCTGCCAGGGATGCCACGACACATTAAAATTGATAATAGATGTGCCAATTATCCTGTTGCGGAATATTAATCAGCCAAAACTCTGCAACGGCACGCGACTTGCAGTTAAGAAATTGATGAATAAGATAGTGGAAGCAACGATTTTAACGGGGCCTTTCAAAGGTGAAGATGTCCTCATTCCTTGAATACCCATGATCCCGACCGATACACCATTTCAATTTAAAGGATTGCAATTCCCAATTCGATTGGCATTTGCAAACACAATCAATAAAGCTCAAGGTCAATCTTTAGAACTGTGTGGTTTAGATTTAGATGCGGATTGCTTCTCACATGGACAACTGTATGTGCGTGTTCGCGAGTCGGCAAACCAGATAGCCTTTATATCTACGCAGACAGTGGAAAAACAAAAAAATATTGTATATCCACAAGTGTTGCAAAATTAAAATTCTATGAAACGTATGCTTTGTTTTGTATCTCATTTCTCATCCATGCAACCACAATGTGCCACAGCGAAGCGTGGCGGGTACAGCTAGTATATATATATAAAATTTACTAGGATAAAAATATATTACATTTAGGATATAGGGAAAAAGAAAGTTTCATTGCAACCAAAAAAATAAACGTTAAAATTATGTATAGAAAAAATACGTTCTTTGTTTATTATTATTTTTTTTTTTATGTATAAAAATCTAAAAATATTATTTAAAAAAATTACACGCTCTACTTTTCATGAATATAACGTAATGTTTTACTTTTAATATAATATTTTAACATTACGAATAATTTGGAAAAAACATAAAGGTCAATGTATGTGTAATTCTCTGTAATCGATGAACTTTTATACAAAAAAAAAATATATATATATATATATATTTATATTAAGAAATAAGAAACAGTGATTGCCAGGATAAAGAAATTAAGTGATATTTATTTAAATTAATTGAGATATTAAATGTCAAAAAATTTACGGAACAAAAACTAAACTTATCAATGTCAAAAATCAGTTAATATATTATATTATAGTATTTATTTATATATAGATTAAATATTTTTAAATACAAGAAGCTTTTATTCATAAAAAAAAAATGTAATACATTTATGGTGTGTAGTTACATTACATTTTGTTAAGACAAAAAAAATGTTAAATAAAAAAAAACTGGGTTATGCTACTGATTTTTTCTCAACAATAAACCAGTTAACCTTTTTTACATCGATAAAAAAAATGTTAAAAAAGAATGTAATAATTCCTCGTGCTTATACGCCAATAAATAAATCAAGTTCAAATCATTTAGTTAGTATTTATTAATAATCTTGATTTATGTAATTATAAGCTTCTTAGATTACCTTCATTCAGGTATTTGTAAATACCTGAAAAACTAAGCCGTAATCAACCTCATTTTGGATTTTTTTAACATTTTAAGACATTTAAAAAATTTTCTTTAAATTTTATACTAGTTTATAAAATGGAATTTTATAAGCTGTAAATTTTCTTTTTAAAAACGTCTTACTCAAAATCTTCCTAACAAGCAAAGTGTAGTTGGTGCGTTAACAGATCTTCAAAGGTAATAAATGTTTCCAAAAAAAATTGCTTCAAAATAGTACTTTTAGCCATTACTATTTCATGTTTCTTTTATAAAGTTTAAAGTTGTATAATTTTTTTTTTTTAGATGTTAGTTTCTTAATAGTCATTTTTTTCTTTTTTCTTTTGTAGAGGGGGATAAATTTTATACCGTGTGAAATATAAATCCTTGACCGGCAATTCAAAACACAACCTGACATTTGTTGAAATTAATCATTAAATAGAATATTTAATCGAAACTGGGCCACCCTTAAAAAAGTATTATGTAAATTTCGTTACGTATCGCTTAGAACCATCTATCTATATTAAGAATGTAGCAGGGATTGTTAATGAATTTTTTAAACCTAACTCGTTTCAGAGAATTGATTCCCCCTCCACTGTAGGCATTCCTCCATCACACATACAAAACAGATGATCACTGAATCAGATTGAAAGAAACTGGAGGACGTATCGACCATTATTAGGTCATCTTCCTGGGGCCTCCGACATCTATTAAGGACAAGTTTCCTGTCACGATCTCTAATTCTCCAAGACCCTCAAGAGCTAAACGTAATAAATAAACAGAAAGAGAAACTAATGAATCCAGTGGTACAAATAAAGGAGTTTTCACATGGAAGAGATCTTCCATATATTACGGAAGATGCTAAATCTGTTAAGAGCTGGATTTTCAAAGTACAAGACCTGTTGCATATGACATGCATTTAGAGTATGCATTTCTTTTTTTTAACCTCCGGGACCACCGTTAGGTACTGCTTCACAGGATGAGGTGAATGACAAATATACCGTGTGAAAATGCCATGCCTGACCGAGATTCGAGCTCGGACCTCCGGATGAAAGGCCGAGACGCTACCGCTCGCGCCACGGAGCCTGACAGAGTTGCAGTTGCATAGGATTCAGCTCACCTTTTATCTGGAGGAACATAGCACTGAGGAAAGTGTTCTTTTGCAACTGACAACATAGTGGCTTCATTTTTCTCTAATGATTAGACTTTTATCTGAATAACGGAATGAATTAAGTAATAACAAGTAAAATAAAAACGTAGAGAAATAATTAGTAATAAGCAGAGTAGAAATGATGATAATTTATATTAACGTTTACAGATATTTTATATTTTTTTATTATTCTGTTTTTAATTTACTAAATCACTAAAGTAGTAATTTTTATACTAATAATTATCAATTTTAACAATAGAAAATATTAAAAATTAACACTACACAAATAATGTAGTGGGAAAGTTCAGCAACATCGATTGTGTTTTTTCCTTTCATCTTCGTTTTCTAATTTTTAAATAATAAGATTTTAAAATCTAAATAAGAGGATATGGAGGGGTGTTTAAGGGTAGGACTTACCGGCTTAAACGTACAACTTATTTAATTGGAATGCCTGATTATATTCAACATAGCAATATAAACTAAGTTGTCCAGCACTTAACATAAATAAGCCGTCACCTATCCATTTCATAAATAAATTTAAATATAGCTTAATTTTAATATAGTGTAGTAGGACCAGTTTAACAGATCAGGATTACGGAGATCTTCCAAATAAGATGAAAGAAAATGAAAAGAAGAATCTAAAAGTGGTGATACCACAATCTTAAAAAAATTAAATACTTAGCGACCTTCTTGAATAGATGAATAATAATAGTAATAATAATGGAATTAACATACATAGAGTAGGCCTTTATAGTTACAAATTAAGTTGAACCCAATGTACACGCTTCTGGTAGAACCCAAAAATGTTTTCTGAAAAGAAAGTGCTTTGATATTAATGTGTAATAAAACCTGTTTGGTATTTTACGATTCAACTCTAATGCAAATCGTCGTGTATTTCTAATTTTAATTAATACAACTATTTAAATTAGACTCTTCGCACAACCACGCTAGAAATCTAAGAACTACAGAGAATGAAGAAAGAAAAATCTTGTTATTGAAAATACTTCAGCTTAGAAAAACATGCACGAAGAAAAATTTAATGAATCAAAATTGAAGTTAATTACTCATTATTTTGTTATTTCCTTAATCCAAATTTTTTCAATTTTTTGTCATAATAGAATCATATTCTAATACATACGTTTTTTTAGCCAAATTTCATAGTTCCAAACTAAACCATTCTACAGACAATGAAAAATAGATATCAACATTTATCAATATCCATACGCGAGCGTGCGTAAATGTATATATAATTCATACTTACATATAAAACAAAAAAATTGATTGTGGTTATTATAATCATGTATTTTTCATTAAAAATAATCATAAATCCCACCCAGGTTGGGATTTATTATTTTTTTTTTTATATTATTATTTATGATTATTATTATCTATTAAGATTATTTTAATGTTGTATCATATAGCTTTCAGTTTCATAGTTTGAATTTTTATTTTCACTTTGATATAAGCAATTCATGTAATGAAAATCATTATATATATATTAGTTATTTTATCTAATTCACTAGTTTACACTATCACATAAAATACAGTTAAAAAATTACTTAAAAATGCGTAAACATAAAATAAATTGAAATTATGAAAAAATTATAAAAACAAACACAAATCATCCAAGATCAAACGACATTTCGCTTGAATTTCTAGGCTGTTTTTAGGCTGCCACACAACCAGCACATATGTAAATATAGTGTAGGTAATAAACGATTTGTCACTTGTGACGGAACGGCTGTGACGGACACTGTAAACGAGGCGATATTATTGCCTCGCGCCTATAGATGACAGGCTTCACCTTTCGCCGGAGAAAACCAAAGTGATCGAAGTCTCGGACAGATCATGACACAAGTTAGTCAAAGCAACAAAGTTCTTTTACAAAACAAAAATATACTACTAGTGTCAAATATGATTGTGAATAAAATCAAATCTTTGGACAATAGAGAAAAGTATTTTAGTCAAAATGGTTCAAAATTAAGACGTAAGTGTAGCTGTCCCCGATTTCGTTTAGGGTTGTTACCGCAATAATCAACCCTATCCCTGTAGTGAAGTATTTTGTGGCACGGATAGATAAGAACGATACGTTTCAGAGACGTAGAAGTGAAGTTTCGGTCAAGGCCGTAAAAACGACTGCCGCCATCGGTTGGATAATAGCTAATATCGTGATTCACACGATGGAGAGGAAGGTCCCAAGAAGTGTTCCGCAAGTCTTGTGCGGAGCACCAGTCTGGTACGAAGCGATAGAATGGGGAAGATCCCGTGTAATTCTTAGCTCTGGCTCGCTCCTTGCTGATATGCTGCGGATGCAGGACCATCTCGGGCGATGCCGCCGGCGAAACGGACTTGCACTCTTTAGATCTCCTTGTTCACAAGAGGGAGGAGCTGTATAGGGAAGGTGGACCTATAGACTGATCCTTGACCCCCCAGAGATGGCTCTCTCGCAAACACGAGGAACAGGGATATAATCAGACTCAGTTGCTTACCGGTTACGCGTTTTTTAAAACATACCTTTGTGCGCGGACGCTGAATACCTGCCGTTTGTTATTATTGAGAAGAGTAAGATTCGGTAGAACACACGAAGTTCTTTCGCGATCGTTTCATACAGCTTCGTTTCCGGAAGCATGCTGGAGAAAATTCGGTGTGCTTACCCGAAAGAATATCACTGGGAATATGCTGCAGATTGAGCGATGTCCACGATAGCTCGCGGTGTCCACGATGTTGGTTAAGATTATCCAGACAAAGATGGCGGAAGAAGTGCAGAAGTGAAGAATTCCTTCTGAATCTTCCGTGGAACTGTGTTCATATCAAACCAGATCTGGCCCGAAGGTGGAAAAACAAAAACAATTGGTTAGTAATTAGGTAATACCTCAACTATTACATCTCAGTATAATTAAATCTTGTTGATTTTCCCTGCCAATCTAGTACAATTCACTCACTTTATTGGTAATTCCCACCATTTAGGGTTACTTAAATGCAACCCTTCAAACTATATATTAGTCTCCATATATCTAAATAGTAATTTGGATTAAATTTTTTTAATTGAGAATTATCTTTTCTTTCAATAAATTTATAAACGATAAAATATAAAGACTGCATATTTTTTACCATATACTTGTTAATACAAATATAAAATTGATGGACATTTACTGCTCAGACCTTCTATATCTGTTCTATCAGGTTATGTAATATGTCCTTATCGTTTTTTTATTGCATTAATTCAAGATAAATTTTTATTGCCTGATCTATTTGCCTTGTATGCATTACATGGTACTTTTTTTGTAAAAACTTTAACTCTTTTGATTTTAAGGATTACACGATGAAAAGAAAAACGTGAGTATTAAATGTTATACGAATACGTGACACATACATTTTCTATCTGCCTAATTCATAGTATGTGTGTGTTTGTTCTGGCCTACATATAAAATAAAATTTTAATATTTTTTAACTTAGAATTAAAATTTTTTTTTGACCAATACCAGTACTTAGTGCTGCAATATAACTACAGGAAACTAAAAATACTGATTCTTAAGTTACAATTTTTTTTTTGACCAATACCAGTACTTAGTGCTGCAATATAACTACAGGAAACTAAAAATGCTGATTCTCAAGTTACAATTTTTTTTTTGCCATACGCATGTGCCTTTTTCCTTCATTTAAGTGTTAATAAAATATTTACGCAGTTTATAATAATTAGATAATAATATGTTTTAATAATATTAATTAATTAAATTACACATATTTAATTTTTACATATTTTAATTAAGAGAATTATTTTATTAAAAATAAATTAACAAATTATCATTTAAAAATGAATTAAGACTCTCACAAAGGTAAAACCATTATTTAAAAATTCTCAGGTAATGTGTTAATAATTCATGAATTCAATCTATTTAAGGGATCAAATAATTTACGCATAAGAAATAATAGGTATTAAATCTTACCTGAAACATTTCTCTCTGAGAAGTTTAAAAAAAAGCATTAATTTCATGTAAATAGCAAGACACTCTCCATCCCCTCCCATGATCGGAGAATAGGTTTAAATTTGAAATTTCAGCACTTTTAAACACATTTCTTGAAACACCTTTATAAATCTATAAATTAAAAATAGTTTTTATTTCAGTACATTTAAAGAGCAAATGCCAAAAAATTATTTTTTGTCAAGAAATGACAGCCTACTAGTAAACAGTTAGGCTGATAAGATAGTAGATATTGCTAAGATTCTATTGATGTGAATCGCTACTTTTACTTAAAATAAGTTCGTTTTTCAAGTTTTGTTAAAACAGATTATGCTTCATATCGTGCAAAAAAATGAAGTGTGCAGATTGAGGTAATGGATTTAGATTTAAATAAACAAAACTATTGAAAAAAAGAATCTTTTACTTTCGTTTTATAAGTAACAAAAGACAAATTGAATATAAAATTTTTCTTAATATTCATTTTTCAAACGTAAGTTTAATTATTAATACAATAAATAGAGAGTGATCGCTACAAATAATTTCAATAATATCATATAATATAATAATAATTTATTTATTTACAAGACAAAACGACACAAGACAAGACACTGCCAACGAAAAAAAACAATTACACGGAGGAATTAGAGCTACGTTTTATAACAATTCTTAACAATAATTTTAAATACTGGTGTCACATTTAAAACGCAACCTACCAATCAGCTTTCCATAATATTTTAATTGACTGCCCAACTTCCTTACGTTTTACTGGAATGTACTCGTCCAACAAATGAGCATCGCGCCAACGCAATTGACTGCTACCGATAACCAAAACAAAGCTATCATAACTCCCAGTGCATAGTTAGAGAAAATGGTATTTTCTCGAAAGTGGTTTTATTCTTGACTCGTACTTTGGCACGCGATCAGTAACTGCAATACAAAAATCTTTTTGCCGTAAGTACCGTGATAAACCTAATAAGACATCAGTTTTGAGGTTAGCGGCTAAATTTAGAGAGACAGGTTCTGTTAATAACAAGGAACACAAAAAATAGATGACTGTTGACTGCAGCCACAGTCGCTAAAATCGAAGACCGATTAACTGCTCCGCCAAAAACAATCAATTAGACACTGGTCAGCCGAAATTAATTTATCAAAATCAACCGGGCAACGGTTTTATCGTTATCGGGCAACGATAAACTAAACAAACCTACGACCATATTAATGTCAAACAGTTCATCAACTTCTTGATACAGACAAAGAAAAACAGCTAAAATGTTATCATCGGTACCGTCGATTCGTGTGTGAGGTTATTCATGTTAAGGACTCGATTTTTTTCATAGACGAGGGTGTGGTTTCATCTGGATGGTTACGTAAACAGCCATAACAGTAGGATTTGGGATGCTGAAAATCCCCACGCATATCAAGAAAAACAACTGAACCCTCAGAAGAGGGGCGTATGGTGTGCGATATGACGAAAAAAATTATTGGTTCCCTTTTCTTCGAGTATACCAATACTGCAGAACGATATCAGAATATTTTATTGCACTCTTGGAAGGTGAAGATTGATACCGCTGGTTCAATATGACGAGATAATATCACACTAAGCACATTCAACTTCTGATTTCTTTAACGAATTCTTTGGTGATTAGCGTTATTGGTCGTGGCTTATGGCAGACAAGCTCTCCAGATTTGACTGCGTCTGATTTTTTTTCTTTCAGGGTTGCTTAAAAGAAAAAGCCTACAACAACAAACCACGAAAACTTTAACAACTGAAGGTCAATATCGAACAAGCTGTTTTAAATATCAATTCACAAACTCTGAAAAGAGTTGCAAGAAACACAGTGAAAAGGGTGAAAGAGTATACTTATGAAGATGGTGGTCATTTCCAGCATTTATTTCACACTTTAAGGAACTGGAAAATTTGTAAATAAAATATTTACTTTAGTAACTTACAAATTCCTTTTCTCTTTAAATATACCTACCGACATAGACGAGTTGTGATTTATACACTTATGTTACATTGTGTATATACTCATAGATCATTAATAAAGTTCTTCCTTGGTAGGAAAAAAATTATTTTCTTGAAATTTTCTAAGGTAGTAATAATACTTCTCTCGTGGGTGAAATAGATTGCGTATTGTAAATAAAAGGGAACAATTTTTAATATAGCGTCTGGGAATACGTAGCTATAATTGATTTGGTGCATGATTATACACATGTAATACTTTACGAAAAAAGCTGACAACACAGTTGTAGGACTTTCCCGTCACGCGACTTTCTTCCGATGCACGGCTTACATACAGAACTTCATTTAAAGTACTTATCATTTTATTTAAATATAATATTTATTCGTTTATTTAATTCAATGATTCTAAATAAAGCGCTCACGCATTCATTCGCGTGGGTGTGGTGGTACTAGTGGCCACTTTAAATACTTTTTACGTTTCAAATATTAATCATTTATTTATTTCTACCGCTCACCTGTGACATCACAACATAGCAGACGACTACAACAGCTGAACGTCAGTGTTATACTAGCGCTTCTTGTAGTGAAAGTGGTAATATTGACGCAGAATACCCACATAGCCGCTAGTTTATTTAGATCATTTTTTGGGGGGAAGTGCGATTTAGCAAAAATTTTTTTGCAAATATTATTTTTTAATTGTTAACAAATGTGTCTATGAAAAAGAAGATCTTAATAAGGCGAAATCTCAAAATACTGAGAGTGACCTTGCTGTACAGCCTCACCCCATTGATCTTTTATGTTGAAAATTTAATGGCATCAATGCCCCACAGACAGACGTAATCTGACCAAGTTTGGTCAAAAACAGCCCAGTAGTTTTGGAGATATAAGAAGTGGAATACCGAAGACACACACGGACATCCGGAAAATTTCCATCCGTTTTTCTGGGTTCCTTAGGTGTCAAAACGTCAAAACCCGGTGAAAACTGCATATACCCAAATTGGACTGACTATAATACTTTCTCTTCTAAAGCTATAGCTCAGCTATAGCGCTAGATGGGAAAATAAAATTTGTAGATGAAAGTATTCTCTGCGACATGCAAGAGATGGTAAATTATAAATTGATTTTAACTGTTCCTTATCAAGATCTTGAAGATTAATTAATATTATAATAATTATAATTATAATAATAATAACTATTATTATTATAACAATAAAAACTATAATTTAGAAATTTCAATACGGGATGTACAAAGCAGAATTTCATAAAATTTGAATACGTAAAACGCTATCTTTTTATCGTACAGTTCACGAATAATGAATCTATCTAGGTAAATTTAGGCTAAATACATGCTTAAAATCTCCCGAAAACATCAATAAAAGTAATCATTAAATCGATCCAGTGACTCTTTAGTTTGTAGTAAACATTGGCAAAAAAAATTTAATACGCATGAAATACCGATTTATAAGCTGCATCAGACTGTTTTTTTTTTTTTTACTAATCACAACGTGCATATTTTTTAAATACATAATTATGTATATAAATAAATATGCCGTAAGAAGAAAACCATTACCGATAACAATTGTTTTACATTAATAAATAACTTGTGACTAAAACCAGTAACTCACAATTGAAACGTTGATAATATTTTCTTGTAATTAAAAAGAAAGGTAAAGGTTACATTAAATAATTGCATGAAACAATTATTTTGGATGGTACTTCACACGTTTAAAAAACGTAGGTTGTAAATTAAAACGTTTACGATAAATAACAATTGTTATAATAATCGAAATATATTACGTAAATTTAGAATTGTAAGTTTATAAAGAAATTATAAATTGTAACGTAGAGAAATATAGGTTTATATATTTTCTTATGAATATCCCTGAATTCTCCAGATATTCCAAGCAGCTTTCTGGATAGGCAACCCGTAGGCAGCCACATCCCTTGTTCATGATATGTGAGTGAGGTGTATTTTTGAACAGACTCAGGCCGACCATACAAGAAACGTGAGGTTAATTGAAACCCAACTACCAAAGAACACCGGTATCCACGATCAAGTGTAGATGTTACATAATTAGTAAAGTGTATAAAAATTAAGTATTTATTAATCATTTTGTTTATAAAATAATTCAAGAATTAGCACCACCAATTTGTCTATTAAGGTATTACTTCAAACCAATCAGTATTATAAACAAATAAAAATAATGTGCATATATATATATATATATATATATATATATATATATATATACACATACATATACGAACATGTATATATATTTTTATTTTTTCGACTTTTTCTCAGCTGCAGTAATAAGCTCTCATTGAGAGAGCTTTCCAACGATATTTCATAAGTGATACTTATTTCAATTAATTCCAGAGTTATAGCCAAATAATATTTTAATTAATGAAATACTTGGATTTTACAAGGGGCAGGAACATAGGTTCAAGTCAGACTTAATCTCATTTTTTTCTCTTCATTTAAATATATTGATCTATTAATAATTATTAACCTCTGATTGTTAAAATTAATTTTTATAATAAATAATAATAATTAAAAAAAAGTCAGATATCAGTTAAATAAAATTTTAAGAACTTTTAAAAATGTTTAAGTTAATTTAATAGGCGTACAAGGAAGTCATATGGTGTCGAAATCAATTTTTTTTAGTTTTATTAAATATTAAATCTTCGACTAACAATGTCTTCTTTAAGGGAAACCGAAGGAGTAACTCTGTTGATAATGTACTGGTGTGGAAGAGTTCGGTCTTTAAAGAGGTATGTGATTTATTTAATAATATATTTCCAAACAGATAACCGATAAATAGATCGACTATGATCAACAGAATACAGCGGGTTGAAGAAACCGGTACTGTAAAGAATCGTCCGTGACGCGGTGAACTAAAAACTGTCGCAACTGATGCAAAATCATTAGATGTATCACAGACCTTTGTTGAAAACCCAAGTTCATCGTTTCAGAAAGTTGGTGTCGAATATGAAATCAGTTATTTTTCAGTTCAAAAAATTCTTAAAGCAAATAAATTTCACCATTATAAGCTACACCTGGTGCAAGAACATTCGGAAGATGATTTTGACCTTCGAGATGAGTATTGCGATATTATAATGAATAAATTAGACAAAAACGCAAATTTTTCTAATTTAATAATATTACTAATGAAGTGACTCTTATGTTAAATGGCCATGTAAATAAGCAAAATTGTCGATATTGGAGCGATAACAATCCCGTATGGATGCTGGAAGCTCATACACAGCACCCTCAGAAAGTGAACGTTTTGGCGGGAACGTATTGTAGGGCTTTTTATTTTACATGATAACCTTACAGGAGATGCTTACTGCATCTTGTTAGCCGATAGGAGTTTACTACATATCCGGAAAAATGTTGAACAGTTAAATAATAACGTATGATCTCAGAAAGATGGAGCACCACCTCATGATGATCTAAGGACACGGCAAATTTTAAATGAACAATTTCTAAATCGTCGGATAGGTCGTAGAAAAGCAGTAGAACGGTCTGCCAGGTCTTCAGATCTGCCTCCTCTGGATTACTTTTTTCGGGGTACCTGAAGTATAATGTTAACAAAACCAGCAGACATTGACGAAGAGAAGAATAACTGACGAATCTGCTCGTGTACCACCATACATGATGCAAGTTATAAACGGATGTTACTTGAGATTAGTATACCACCAAGCTGTGGAAATAAAGCATTTTGAACATTTATTGTAGAATGATATCCTTTCAAAATTTATTTCATTAGTAATTTACGATTGAAAACATTTATTTAAAATTTTTTAATAAATATTGTAATAACAAAATTAAATAAATAATGACAGTTGATATAGCCGTTTAATGTATTGTTAATAATTAGTTTTTCTTTATTATTATCAGTATTACACAACACTGTTTAAAATTCGTTAATGTTTGCATTATAAATGTAAAATACAATAAAATTGTTCATGCAGCGCGTTTTTCCTCGTTTTATTGTTAACACAATTTTTTCCGTCATTGCAACACTGAATACTTATATAACTCGATAACGAAGGTATAAACAGAAAAATGGTTTCACCATTGTTTTTCTTGTAAAATTTTTAATCGAAATCATGTGTCATATGTCCACCTTCCTATTTAAAAAAATTAAGTTTGATTCAGTATGCGGATAAAAGTTGGCGGCCAAAATTTGAAAACCCACCATACTGCAGTTTTTTTTTTTTTAATATGTAGAACCCCAATTCTTTTTGCCTCCAAATACGTATCAGATGTGCAGTATAAAGCTGTTTCTATACTTGAATATCACCAGATATAACCATCTGCCTGAAGATGGTTTTATATAACATTTTTTGATATTTTCTTTTCGAAATGAGTTATTGTTAAATACATAAAGTTTATATATATATATATATATATATAAAATAATAATAATAATAAAATAAATGTGCATTTTTATTTTAGATATGTTTAAATACACATTTTAATTAAAAATATTAACTTTATTTATTTCTTTGGTTAACCAATCAACAATACAAACGTATAAATTAAATACACAACGTTTCACTTAGAATTCTCTAAGCTTCCTCAGATGACAGTACACATTTTATACACACATCTTACCCATCCACACAATGTGGGTTTTATCCCCACATTTGTTGTAATAGATCACTCTACTTATACCTGACTCATCTTATCTTTAGATAATTATCTCTTTATATACCTGTTTGCTATTTCCTGTGTATTGAAACCTTTACAATGTACATATTTTTCTCAAAAATTATAAACATTGAACATTATTTTCCTTAAAACTAAATTTACAATACAAATATGAATTTTTAAATTAAATTAACATATACATTGCTTAATCCGGCTATATCCGTTCAGTTGCTGACAGCGTTTGTATTTTTCTTGATGTATATCATTTCTAGAGTGGTCCTTTTATATGTATTTTGTTTTTATCTAATATTTTGGTGCTGTTGAAATCGAACGAGTGTTATGTTCTATTGTATGTTTTATGAGCGCCGTCACTTCCTTTTTTCTATATTTATGGACTTCGATTCATTTTTTAAGGTATTGAGATGTTTTCCAATGTACAACGCCTTAGAATCTTTACACCTTAGAATCTTTTAATCTTTACGCCTTAGAATCTTCTCTAGTTGGCTTGTTTATTTTAATTTAGAAAATATTCTATTAGGTTGTTGTAATTTTGATGGGCTATTGCAAATTCCTTTTGTAGCAATTTTTTTATCTTTTCAGACAGATCTGTGACATATGGAAATCCAACATAATTCTCGTTCTTATTATTTTTATTAGGATAGTTGACTAATATATTATTATAGTGTTAATGAATTGTCTTTTAAATAATTTGTTTATAATATTTTCCGGATAATTATTATTCATTAATAATTCTTTTGCATTTTTTGTTTATTCTGGTTTATCTCCGGGGTTTGTAAATTTTATTACTCTGTTTGCAAGATTCTAGACTACTGATTTTTTTATGTGATAGTGGCTGTGTTGAAAGGAAATTTAGATATCTCCTGAAGATGGTTTTATATACCATTTTTTGATATTTTCTTTTCGAAATGAGTTATTGTTAAATACAAACTTTCCTTAAGTTTTTCTTTTATTTTAACATTTTTTAGTTTTAATTATGTGTTTTTATCTTGGTTTTAATCACATTTTTACATTTTAATTTTGACTTTGATTAATTTTAATTAACTGATCTTTGCAATTTTAAACAACTTTTTATATTTTTTTTAAATTCTATATTTTATGTTTTAATCTCAGGTTTCCAGTATTCTTTTGGATGTTTTGGTAATCAGCCGATACTAAAGAAAACAAAATTATTAAACAAACATTCTCTGTCCCACCCTGCAAAAGTATGAAATAAATATTTCATACTTTAATAACAATAAATTTCTCATCCAACCAGTCGATGAATCGTATTTGCACCTTTTTTTTAAATTTCTTTGATTTGAACCGCTGTTGTTTTTCAATACTACGCAAACAGTTTGAATCTTGATTTTTTACTTTTTTGATCATGTTTCGAGGTGGTACTTTGGTTTAAAAATGTCACCGATTTTAGAATCAGGAAAAACTTCTGAGAATTTTCTTGAAACAATAGAAATCCGTTTCAGATAATGAATTTTATCCATTTACGTACCGCGCACGCGTTCAAGAGAATTCATGTGAACCACTTCTTGATTCTCATTCTAAATTTGTCTTAGCCTTGAAGTAATAAATAATAATCAATGAGAGATTGTGGTGTAGAATTTATATCAAAAATATTACGTTACATCATCAAACGTTCACGTTCGGGTTTTTTTTTTATTCCTTTATTTTTTTTTTATTTTTTTTTTTTTTTATATTCCCACCTACTCCTCTGGAACGGATCTACAATCAAGTTTGACTCGCGCCAGAGGAGTGTCCTTTACTCTAGCTCGCCTCCCCGCCCGCCGGCTGTATGTCCGGCACGGCAGGTCAGTTCACCGGTTAGCTCTTTTATTTCGTAGGTGGAAATTCCACCTACGACAAGCCGTCATCAGCGAGCGGTTTCTTCTTGACGAGCTTCCTCATCTTTCTTCTTTATAACTGCGGTTATAAACGACGAGATCACATTAAAGTTATCCTCGTTAAGTAGCATTTTATCCACCACATTCTCCGTAGATAATGGCCCTATACGTCTTACACAGGATTGCCTGCTTTCAGTCCAACGGTTACATTCAAATAGTACATGTTCAGGGGAATCATAAGCCCCACAGTAAGGACAGTTGTTGTTATCTACCCTTAGTCTCGCACATAAATAGGACCTGAACAACCCATGCCCTGTAAAAAATTGCGTTATCCAGTAATTTATGTCCCCGAACTTCCTTTCTATTCATGGTCGGATCAAAGGTATCAAACGATGTGTCCATCGTCCCGTGTTGGCTACATCCCAACGATGTTGCCAATTATGCAGCATCTCTTCATATGCTTCTTTAGAAGGTTGTCCGCGTACTATATTCACTCGCATCTCCGCCAGTTGTTTAAGCGGAGGAACTCCTGCAATTACGAGTACTGCCTCGGTGGAGACTGAAGAATATGCGCATATCACTCTTAAGCCCATGTGCCGTTGAATTCCTTCAAGGGCTCTTCTGTTCTTGTCGGCACGCAGAGCTCTTTCCCAGACTTGTATACCGTAAAGTAAGATGGAATTAACTACGTGAGCGTAAATCTTACGCTTCGCAGTTCTGGATCCTGTCATATTACCGAGTAATCTGCTAAGATTTTTGACCGTGCATTCAGCTCGTTTACAATCTCTCTAGGAGTTTGCAGATGTTATTGATCATGCTACTTGTAAGTCATCGGTCCCCGGTTTCTTGATAAGGGCCAACCTGGACTCTTTCCATTGCATTGGAATACAACCATCTCTCAGGATCTTATTCATGATATTAAGAAGCTCTGTAGGCATCCTCTCTGCTAATATTCTGATTATCTCGGCTGGAATGCCATCTGGCCCGAGTCCCTTATGTAGCTTCAGTCTTTTCACCGCCATTAATAGCTCACTAGCGTCAAGAAGTTCAAAGCTATTATCCACAATCTATTCCCGAATAGGATCCGCTTGCTGAGGAAATAACTCCTTAACAACACAATGGATCTTATCGTCTGTTAAGGCAGGTAATCTCTTCCCTAACTTGTTGGTAACAATTTTAAAACCCCTGCCCCATGGATCAGCATCTATATCTTGACACAGTCGCGCCAGTTGCTGGCTAAAGCAACTAACACCCAGTTAGGTGTTCCCTATAACACCTAAAATTGAAAAATGATGACCATTTGTAATTTTAAATTAGTAATAGCTCCAAAAAATGTTATTTTAATCAAATTATGTTCTATTAAATAAAATTTTAAAATTTTTATTGTGAACATATTTTAAAAAAATAACGGCTTGGTTGTGCATCCTCCAACAACTATGCCCCCAAGAGATGCATTTCTGCTACGGCGGAAGGTATTAGCATCGAAAGGACTTCAACGGACGGACTGAAGGGCAATTCCTTCAGTCGGGCAATCCCGGGACTGAAGGGAAATCCCGGGGAAGCCGGGAGAACGAACCACATATGCGTCTAGTCTCCCAAGGTCAACCCGAGGTAATCTTTTCAATATCTTTTCGGAGATTAAAGAGAGAAAAGTTGTAACTTTTCTCTGTTTAGTCTCCGGAACCACCGTAAGATATTACTTTGATGATGATGTGTATGAATGTAAATACGTGTGTAGTCTTGTACAGTCTCAGGTCGACCGTTCCTTAGACGTGCAATTTTCGGAAGCAAAGTTCGGATGCAATTTTTTAAAATCAATACCATCATGATATATGATCAAATAAGGGGGAAATCAGAGTTAAAAGGGTTAAAAACTTCTATTTTTCTAAAAAAAACAACTGTACAAATTAAAATAATTAGGAAATAAAAGATGCAAGTTACGACCCATCAGTTTGTGGGGTTGAAGCTTTTTGTACTTTTTCTGGCTGGGATATAGGGAGTGACTAAAAACACTATAATTGAAATCAGCTGTTAATATCACTAAACTCCTAAAAAAGAGAATAATAATAAATTTAAAAAAAGAATAGCAGCCCTATGTCCATATACAGTTGTTATCACAATAAATTAAAAAATATCTCAAACATGTGTGGAGACCTATACTGTTATCCAATGTGCATCAGCATAAAATCAATGAGTGAGATACATTTTTTATCTGATGAAACGTAATATTTTGCCAAAAGTTCTACGAGGATATCACAATAACCCGCTGCTACCTTCTTCGGTAGCAGGTACCACTTTTATCTTTTTTTCTTCTATATATGTGGGTATTTGCAGAGAAATTATAAATATAATCTAACCAAATTTAATCTACACTCGCTAGTCAAAGTTAGCGAGCGAAGCAAGCGTAGGTTAAGTTTGGTTAGATTATATTTACAACTAACTGACGCGGTAATGCTTAGCCATTGCTAGATTTGAGTATATATATATACTCAAATATATATACTCGTATATATATATATATATATAGATTAAATGAACACAAATGCAAGTTTGATAAAACATTAAACACTGAACATTACGGAACTTCACAAAATTTAACCTTTCCTTTTTTCCTTCTTCCCTTTAACCCTTTCTCCCTTTTTCCATCTTCGTAAAAATATTTATTTTCACATAACTAATATATATTCTGAATATGAGCCAAATCGAACCATAAATGCATTTTCTGAAATTTCTCGACCTCAGCGCCACCTAGCGGGTCTAAACTAATTCAGAAACCTTCACAGGCGTGCACACACCATCGCAATCGGATGAATGCTATAGGAACGCATACGGAACAAACAAACATTCATTTATATATATATATATATATTTAAGATGTATTAGCAATAATGCTTATATTGGACCTATCTCAGGTACATTTAGAAGAGCCGTGTTTGATTAAAGTCTACGAGTGGAAATAAAATAATATAGAAGACTAATCCGATTGATTGTTAATATAGAAAATTAGTTCTTTTTCGGTGAAAATGTTATTTGGTTATTGGTTTATTTTATATAAATGTAAAAATGCGCGTTTTTATTATTATTTTTAAGAAAAAAGTGGTACCCTCTTGCCGAAAAAGTTCTACAATATTTTTCAAAAATTAAAATCTATTTTGGTTAAAAGTTAAGACAAGTATAGAATGTGAATCAAAAGTCGTTTCCGTGAATTAATTTTTGACGCATACGTGATAACTAACCGGATAATATCCATTATATGAAAAGTATTTCTCTACTTAAAGAAAATTCTCTGAATTTTTTTCAGATTCTAATATCGCGCAACTTAGATGAGCTCAGGTAAAATTTTTAAATACAAATAGCACCCCCAAATATGATTGAAAAGCATGAAATCAAATTTCAAAGTGTCACGAACTTCTTCTGCGTTATTATGAAAAAGCAACAATCCAAATTACGATTCATCGATTGTTGGGATAGAAGTATTTATTTCATACTTTTGCAGGATGGGACAGAACATTTTTTTTAGTCATTTTGTTTCTTTAGTACTGCTGATTACCAAAACATCGAAAATAATAATAAATAATGTTTTATTTGTTTTAAAAAAATTAATTAATTGAAAATGACACTAATGAAATAATTTTAATAATTTTTTTTTTATTTATATAAATTAAAATAAAAAATATTAACAATCCTTTCCTCTTTCGTTGATGTATGATTTAGTATTAATTTCATTGTTGTATTGTTAGTCCGTTCACTGGATTGATTTTCTTCATTTTCGCTTAGTCTCTCTTTATAGCACATTTGTACAGTACAGTACATTTTCTTAACACAAAACAAATTTATCGCTCTATTGAAGACAAGTTAGAGATTATCTTCCTCCACGGTCAAGCTCATAGAATTTATTCTCATTCCGTTTGTTCATTGAGACACGTCCAGACAAATCGACATTAGTTGCTCATTTATCAGGCTTATTCAAGAAATCCACAAACAGTTCAAGTATTAACGATGCTCCTCTAAGTAGAAGAATCTAGACCACAATGAGAGAAAACCCGTGTCTATGTCCTTCAGTATTATAATAGATCCACATCAATCAGTTCGTAAGGTTATAGTTGAAAGTGGTTCTTTCTTCGGGTTAATATACAATACAACTACTTTAGAACTCAGTGGAACGATCCAGATAAAAAGCGGCAAGTATGTGAAATACGATAGGCCAACATTATCGTGGTTATTACTACACGTATGTTTTAATGATGAATTGTTATTTCATGAAGGTTACATACAATAAGTATCCACAAGCTCTATCACTGATAAAAAATGGTTCAATGATATACGATCGCTGAAAATTCCTGCTCAAATATTTACACCTTGTGAATGCTGAATGACCCCCGCTAGTCGCTAATATTGATCATTAAATCGGCCCAAAAACTTTGACGTGTTTGGATGGATGAAGTGTTGATTCCAAATACTGCCTAATGTTAGATGAACTCCTCTACGACTCTACTACTGTCAGAAATATATGTGCCGAATATGTGTTTGAATATTTATTCTAAAAGAGAGATAATATTACTTATCATAATTTTTTTAAATATTTATTTTTTTTAAGGTTTAAAATTCTTTTAAAAAATAACAGGTAAGTAATTATTTTTTAATTGTTTATTTTTTTGATTACTTTTTTAAATTCCATCAGTTGATTTTAGGTATTTGCGGTTTTTATATAGTATCAGCTGATCAAAATATCATAAAAAACACTGGAAACTTCAGTTAGTTTGTCAATAACTTATTAACATTCCTTCTTAATTTTTTAAAACTATGTTACATATTGTTATTTAAAAATATGAACAGCTACGATTTTTTAATGGATCAATTTATCCAACTTCAACTCACAACCAACTTTTTTTTTTTTTAAATAAGTATTAAAAATTTGGCACGTGCCTTATCTTTATATTTATAATTTATAAGCCTTTTTCTGTATACCCTCAAAAATCAGAATGCTTGGTTATTGAGTTAAAAGGTGATTTTCCAATAAGTTCTACGAAAATTTAATTGAATTATTTTCAGCCTTTAGAAAATTAAGGGAGGCTCAAATGACGTTTAGAATGTACAGTATATATATTTATTTATATACAGCATATATATATAAAATCTATACATATAATAAAATGATAATTAGGGTCATCATGTGCGCCCATCACCCAAAAACTACTGGACAGAGATTAATAAAACTTTGCAGACGTACGTTAAAGACTTGATCATTATCTCCAATTAAAATTATCATGATATTCCTAATGTGGGTTAAGATATTAAAAACTTTTATTAAAGAATAAAACTTAATAGTGTCACTTCTTTGTACTATTTCTGTTATCATGAGTTTCAAATTTATATACTAATCATCAAACTTAATTTGTAAAATATTTATTATTTTATAAGTTTATTATTATTACGGTAAATAAATTAAATAAGCACATTAGCAAATCTTTTTGGGTTTTGATTTTTGGCTTTGATATTGAATTGTCTAAAGTTAAAAAACATATACCTTCATAAAAGAGAAGTAACTTTTCTTGCTAAAAGAATGAGTAACTTGTCTTGCTAGTCTGCTAAAAGAATGAGAGTATCTTCTCCTTTGAAACAGCTAAAGTGCGTGATACTCGGTTAACTGATCAGCGAAAACGCTACGCCCAGATTCGAGCTGTAGTTTCGTCCACAGCAGGAGCGTATCAGATCTTCTACGTTAAGAACAAGGGAATCGTTGGAGAAAAGGGAGCTTTTCAGGCTTTAATTTTAATTTATCAGTATCATCTTTCAACCTTGAGGATAACGAACACAGCGGTGGTTCTGCCATAAATACGATAGTCATAAATAAATTTAATACCCTAGCTGTTTAGAAATGGTCATTCAAAAGATCAGATTTCTGCTGTATGTTCCTCACATAAGACGTAAAAAGTACACATTACAATGATCCGGAAAAGCTTACAATTGATTTATCTGTTTTTTTTTTTTTAATATTTTTATATCGGAAATTCTCAGTGGATCTCCGTTTCCGATATGTTATTTATTGCAAGATTTCCTTATAAGTAAACATGGTAATTTTAGATTTTAAAATCACAAAATTGTGGTTATATGGAATTTTAAATCCTTAATATTTTCAAAGTTATTAATTTAATAAATTTTTTTTTATTAGATGATTTGTAGATATTAAATTGTAGAAAAAATATTTTTTTTAAACATGCTTTTAAGGAAATCTAAAAAATGGATTACCCAGTAAACATTAATAGAAGATAATTTTGCTTTCAATAAAACAATATCTATAAATTTGTCGATTTTCACAATACCACAATAAAATCATGAGGCGCGACCTCAGAGTCCTATTTTGTACCTTAACAAAAAAATTTACTAGACATTGTATACTGCAGCTATCATTTCCATTTTGCATCAAAACCTTTGTCATATTTAACGAATTTATGTAGTTATTGAATATGAAAGCGTGCCCCGTGCTTTTCATTGCAGTCTTGAAAAAATAGATAACATACATATTTTGTTGTAAACAAAATTATCTTTTATTTATGTTTACTGGGTAATCCATTATTTTAGTTTTTTTTTAAAGCATGTTTTAAAATTTTCTTTTTATTTTATACCTTTTATTAATGAGATGTTAAAATATTTACGGCAGTAAATATAATATGGAAGTATTCGATATCTCGTACAAGGGTGTTCGAAACGTTACGTTGTTTGATCAGCTACATCTATGTTCATCCCAAAAACCTACTGCACATGTGTATTGCTCTCCACCTTGTCCGCATGTGTACTACTCCTCTTCACCTTCTGCGCATGTGCACTACCCGTTAACCGTAATCGCGGGACGAAAGTGAACTAAAGAAAAAGATGTAAAAATAGCACCTTAATTATCGAATTATGATTTCAAACAACCAAATTTTGGTTAATAATTTTGTGGTTCAAATTACTCACTCGTGAAACTACAAAAAACAGTTTAAAATCTCTAAATAATATGTAATGCATATTCCTTGCCTTCCAAACAGCCTTAGATCACATTCAATGGTTGTCTTTCAGTCTTTTTTCTTTTCGTTTTTCAAAGTACAGCTTTCTCTTCTATTGCGCTTCTTACTAATAGCTTTTGTTAAAATGAATAGTGGAATTTCTAGCCCTGTAATTTAATTAAAATTTAAAAAAATAATAAAAAGATTTCGTAATGATTTCAGGAAGTTGAATCTTCTTTATTTAAGTGAGATTTTAAAAATCGGTTTTTCTGTTTTGTTTAAGATTGCTTAACATATTTTTTTTCTAATAAAACTTAAAGGTACGATGATATTTCAGATCGATAGATGATTCTGTATTATAGAAACAGGATAAAGAAAATGATAGAATCAAGATTTAAAATACCACGTAAACTATCTTCACCGTCCGGAATTTATACAATAAATGTAACTCTTCTCGATTCTGATCAGTTATAATTTGAAAGAACCAAATCCTAAAGAAATTACAATGCTGAACACAAGAGAATGAAAAAAAAATTAATTAATTATAATAATTAGTTATTATGTAATAATAAAATAAAATTACATTTCTTTTTTTAAATTACGTGGTTTTTTTTAATCTCGTAATTAATTATTTTTAAATTGTAATTATTAACACATTGGATCTTTCAGCTACTGATTATAAGATTAATCAATTTTCACAAATTGTAACTTTTGTGAGAAATAAATATGTAAATGATGTAAACGTAACAATGTTATTGTTCAATGAAATCTAAAATGAAATTAAAACAAATAATTAAGATGCTTAAATAATAATTATAAAAAAAAATAATACATCTATGAGAACATGTATATAGATTTATTTATTTATTTACACGTATGTTAGTTGGCTTATTTTGGAATGGCCTTCATTAGCTTATAAATCAAGGACATTATGATTTAATCATTCAAGAATGGCTTAGTAGAATCAAGATTTAACTTAATGTTTGTACCAGTATAAAGTGGTTTGTAAGAACGACATTAAATATAAAAAATTCTTCCGCAGTTCTGCAGAATCCGACTTTTCATTATTTTATTTTCTATAATTATTTTTTATAAATTTTTGCGCAAGAAATATAAATAACAAAAATTAAATGAGAAAACTAAAAGATATATATATATATATATGTTTTATTCAATATTAAACATATTTTCTGTTTATAAGAAAATAAAGTTATTATAACAGTAATCTGATGAAATAATTACTCGTAAAAATAATGAGTAGTCGCTAAACAAAAACTTGAAGTTTAAACTCGCTCACGATTCTGATACATTGCATAAACTCGTATGAAAAATACCTGTATAAAAATTCAACATTACCTCATTTGAAGTTATGTAACTTCAAATGAGGGGATTGCTGACAACATAACCTCTGTTGTCTGTCGTCGATCATAAATTTAGCGTAACTCAAGAACGACTAAACCAATCTTCTAAAATTCTCACACGCTCAACTCCAGAAACACTACTACAGCATATCTAAATAGACTTTAATGAAATTGATTTCGTAGTTTTGGAGATTTTCGATCCACACATTTTATACATATTATAGATATGTATTACATACACATAATACGTACATACATACGGTTCAAGTTTGTAAAATGCTCACAGATGTATATATGTGTATACATTTTATACATATTATATTTTATAAATTTTATATTTATGTATATATATATATATATATATATATATAATTGTATAAGAAAATTACTTTGTAAGTGAATGGTATTTTCTTGCTCCTCATAACTCAAAACGTAATGAAAATTCAGTTTCACCTCCTGCAAGCGAAATTCTTTTCTGAAAAAAGTCAGTCAAATTTAATAGCCATTTTTTTCTCAAATCTTAGATTCTAGATCCTGTTATTAAGAAAAAAAAGTGTGTGTTTGTGTGTACATTTAAATTAATTCGTATCAATAATTTTATTTGTTTTTGTTTCTTTTTAAATATAACAACGTGGCTTTAAAAATATAGTAAAAGATTCTGATAAACATATGTATATACGTTTATATACGTATGACTCTCTTAATGGTGGTCGTGTTAGTTGTGCTTTACGTTAGTGCGTCTTTATTTCTTTGTTTTGTATCCTTTGAGGGTTTTTTCTACGGGTCGTTGTGTTTTTCGTGTTTGTTTTGTGTTGTATTTGTTAGTGTTGTGTGTTTTGTCGTGTTCGGGTGGTTGGTGTTGATTTATTTCATGTTTTGTGGGTTTGGTGTTGGTCTAACCTATTTGGGCTGGGCTACCCTTTTTCCGTCTACTGTCTTGGTTTGTGTGTTTGTGCGGGTGTGGTTCTTTTTACTTGTTGTTTTGTACCCTTTTGCTTGGTTTTAGGGCCCTTTTTTTTAGTTATTTATTTCTAGTTTCGTTTTCTTCTCTGGTTGCTAGGGTTTGTTTGCCTTAGTTACCTTGTTTACGTTTTGGGTTTTTGTTTACTTTTAGTTTGTGTTGCTTTTTTGTTGTTATTGTTTGCTATTTGTTTTTGGTTGATGTTTGATTGTCTGCTTGCCTGCTTGGTTTGTATGTGTATTGTGAGTGTTTGTGTATTTATATATATATATATATATTTCCTGGTACGGCCTCTGGTTCTGATGGTTGGTCCTTGTCGTCTGGGCCTGTGGGTAGCGAGTTGCTTGGTGAGTATGAACGGCTGTTAGACGACTTTGAAGGGCGTTGTTGGCTTCTTCGCCGACGCTGTTTTCCTTCGTTGCCTCCATTTATATGGCTTTGTGTGGTAATCCGGGGTCTTGTGGTCTTGCGTTGCCATCTTCTGACTCGTCCTCCTCCTTTGGTCCGGTAACAACGGGTGATGTTCGTTCGCGCCTCAAGCGTTCTAAGGTACGTAGTGCTCCTGGTCCGGACGGCCTGAGTCGGGATATGTTTCTTGGGGTTGTGGGTATAAATGATGTTCTGGCGGGGCTTTTTAATTTGTTATTGTATTGTGGTTATTACCCATCTGCCTGGCGGCATTGTTCAACTACGTTGATTCTAAAGGAGGGTAGAGATCTTGCGTCCGGTGTGTACTGGCGACCGATCACTGTACGGAATTTTTTGGCTCGCCTCTACAGTGGAGTTCCTGAACAGAAGATACGGTCTTTTGTCTCGCTTTGCTCCTCACAGTAGGGGTTTGTCCCTGGGAACGGTTTCTTCATTAATGTCCATCTGATGCAGCGTGCTTTGTCGGTGGGCAAAGGGAGTCGCCTTTGCTCCGCCGTTTTAGACATTTGCAAGGCTTTTGACAGTGTTTCTCATGCAGCGATTCTGCAGGTTCTTCGTTCTCAGGGCGTCCCTGCTCCTCTCTTTCTTGCTGTGAGAGAGATGTATCGCGAGACGCACGTTTCCTTCAAGAACTGTGGCGGTTTCTATCTTTTTTTGAGGTGTGGGGTGAAGCAAGGTGATCCCTTGTCCCCGTTGTTGTTTAATCTGGTGTTAGACCCTTTGCTTCGACGTTTGGCGTCGTTGGACGATGCCTTTCAAGTTGATGGGGTTTCATTGCCAGTTCTTGCTTTCGCGTTTTTGTGTTTCGTTTTTGTGTTTGAGGTTTGTTGGCAGGGTAGGAGTCGACGTTTCTCTGCACGTTGTTGTTGGTGGTCAGGAGCTGCAGAATGTGTCTTCGGTTGAGGAATTGCGCTATTTGAGGGCGTATTTTTCTCTCGTTCATGGGACGTCTGGTTCGCGTAGTGTTCAGGTTATAGTCTAGGCCTGTGAGCGTGTGTTGCGTCTGTCATTGAAGCCCCGCCAGAAGCTTGATTTGATGGTTTACTATGTTTTGCCGGGTTTTTTCCACTGGTTTTCGCTTCAGCTTCTCTCGTCTAATCGGTTGCGGGCGTTGGGTACCGTTGTTCGGAGGCTGGTGTAGCAGATCTTTCAACTGCCTGTCTGTACCTCTAACGGGCACCTGTATGCGCGGCGGGTTGATGGGGGTTTGGGTGTTCCCCGTTTGGTGGATTTGATTTGGGCGTCGGGGCTTAAGGCTTACTGCGTGCTTGAGGATACTACTGATGTGGTGGTTCGGCGGGTTTTGTTGGGGCCAGCTCGGCCCAGGTTTGCTGCTTTGGCGCAGACCATGGAGCTTTCCTGGCCTGTCTTACTGGGCGACGTCGAAAGGTGGAAGCGGGCCAGGAAGGCTGCTGAGTTTTCCACTTGGGCTGAGGAGGAATCGCAGGGGCGTGGGATCCACGCCTTTAACCCCATCGGTAATGCCTGGCTTCGGCGCCCGGTTTTTTTCCGGGCGAGGAAATCGATCTCCTCAAAATGCGCAGCTTTTTGCGGCGTATCGATTCTACCGTTGATGTTGCTTATCGGCGTTGCTTTTCGGCGAATGAGACCTTGGCGCACGTCCTTGGCGAGTGTCCTGCGGGGCGGGGTGTCCGTATTCGTCGTCACGATGGTGTCGTTGACTCCATTGAGCGTACGGTGCGGGCTGCTGGTCACTTGGTTGCTCGGGAACAATTGTTTAACCTGTGGATCCACCACTTTGCAGCCTGACCTGGTTGTCAAAGCAACGGGGAAGGCCTTTATTGTGGATGTCACGGTTCGTTTTGAGCAGGGCTCCTCGCTGCGGGACGGCGCCAGGGAGAAGGTGACGAAGTAGTCGGCTATCCTGCCGGCGGTTATGTCGGCCTTTGGTGTGTCGAAGGTTACGGTGCTTCCTGTTGTTGTTGGGGCCCGTGGTGGTTTAATCAGTCTTAACGCTCCGCAACCTTGCGCTGCTGGTGTTGGGCAAGGTGTCGGAGGTTGAGGCAATCGTATCTCGTGTTCTTCGTTCGTCTGTTGCGATTGCCCGATCTCATCTCGATTTTGGGTGATGGTTTTTTTTTCTTTTATGGTTGTTTATCTTATGTTAGGGTTGTTTCTTTTTGCTGTTAAGAGAGTCTTACGGCCGACCCAAGCCGTTGATTGGGTACCACGGGGACGAGTGGCCCGATGCTTTGTTTAGCATGCTCGTCATTGGTGTTGGACTCGTGGGGGCAGTGTTTCAATTGGGACCGCGAGGATCGTTGCGTTTTGATGCGGGTTGAGAGTCATCATCCTTACCCTTCGGGGGAATTTTTTTTGCTTTCATATCTCGCCCTTTTCGGGGCATTGTTGGCAGTACTTTCATCTAACTAGCCAAATGCCTTGTCATCCCATTATTGACGCGCATGAATGGATTAACGAGATTCTCGCTGTCTCTATCTACTATACTCTGGTCTCCTGAAGTGCGTCCAGAGTGCTGTGGTTAGATTTCTATTTGGTGTTTTTGGCTGCTGGTCTAGTGTGGACCTTCCAGTGGTTTCAGTCTAGCTGAATAGAGCGAATGCGACTACAGTAAGTACTTTCCTGTTAAGTCTCATCATTTCGCTTTCTTCGGAAGGTGACTGGAGTAAGTTTTTTGCGACGCGTACCTGCTTCATCGGGGCTGATAGGTGGCAACGACTTCTGGTTGTAAGTCCCCGTTACAAGCAAGGGAATATTTTTGGCTTTCCCTAGTCCTGCTTGCGCTCTTTTTAGAGCGAGGGCCGTTGTCCGTGGTTTTGTTCCGTACGTGCTCCGTATTGGACTCAATCGATCCAGAAGCGGCTAAAAGGTACAATGAGTGTCAGGGGAATAAAGAAGGTTCCCAGCTGTCCGTGGCTCGCTGCGGGCAGTAGTCACATACGTGGGTTCGCCCAGTGTTATTGTAGAAGGAAGACAGCGAGTATGTCTAGACCCGGTAGTAGTAGGCAGGCTAGGGTAACTCTGGCCAGTTTAGATGACCAGCTGGTAGTTCGGCCTGGGCGCAAGCGGAGAGCGGAGATTTCGCCGTCTCTTTCTTGCTCGGAGAGCGAGCTCTCTGAGGTAGAGATGGTTAGGTCTCCCACCCGGGAGTGTGTTAATGATCCTTTGGTGGAGGATTTCGTGGCTTCCCAGGGTGTACCTGGGAGCTCCGAGGCTATGCTGGCGGCTGCTCTACAGAGCTTAGAATATCTCTTCAACTTTGTCGAAGGGCCCAAGAGCGTCAGCGCAAGTGCGAGGGGCAGAATGTTGCCCCGTTTGCGGCATGCTAGGGGTGTGGTGTCTGCCTTGGCAGATGGTTACGAGAAGATGGCCTCGAAGCCCGCCGAGGTCAAGGTTGTAAAGGTCCCAACGCCTGCCCCGAGGCAGCAAAGGCGGTTCGCTGATGTTGTCAAGGGAAAGCGTGAGGCTAGTCAGGCTTCGAAGCATCCCGAGGTTCTGTTCGTGAATCAGTCTGAGGGGTCTACTATAACTAGTAGACAACTCAAGGAGGACTTTCAGGTTACTTTTCGTAGTAACCGAAAGTCGCTCAAGATTAGGGAAATCAAAGAGACCAGCAAGGGTCTGGTAGTGGTTGCAAATGATAAGGAGACAGTCCGAGTCATCCAGGAGTCTCCGGAGGTGAAAAAGCTTGAGGTCCAGGTCGACCCCAAGCGCAAGCGTAGGCCCCGGGTCATTGTCTACGACATTGACCGGCGGTTATCCGACAAGGAGGTTTTGTCTCTCGTCAGGGAGCAGAACACCGAGTTGGATGAGGCTGCTTTCGAGAAAGAGTGTAGGCTACTCTTCAAGACCGGCCGCCGTGAGGCTCAGCGGTATCATGGCGTGTTTGAACTTGGTGCTGGTCTCTTCCAGAAATTTGAGGGTAGATTGTAAGTGGATTTCGCTTCTTGTAGGGTTAGGCAGTACATTGATGTAAAAAGGTGCTTCAAGTGCTGTCGTTTTGGTCACAGGGCCAAATTCTGTAAGTATGCGTCAGTCTGCGCGCATTGTGGCGCGGAAGGTCACAAGCGCGACGACTGTCCGCAGAAAGCCGAGGCTCCATCTTGCGTTAACTGTAAAAGGTTACGCAAAGAGTGCAAGCTTTCGGTCAACAGTAAGGACTGTGGCTGTTAATTACGTGCGGTAGAATTATATTTTAATTGCTTGGATAGTTAGTATCCTTCTTTGGGGCATTGTGTTTGCACACAGTAGGATAGTTGTTGTTGGAGTCTCGGGGTTGTTTTTCAACACCGCTCATGTAGTTGGGCGATCTGCCAGGTCGTTAAGTTGCTCTTTTAAAATGATCCACCTCATTTGTGATGCGGAAGGCTGTATTTTCTTATTGCGAAGCCAAATCGCTTCTTTGGCAGTTATTTCTCGACCGCGGGTTTCTGTTGGTGTCGCTCTGCTTGCAGAGTTGATTCTGCATTGGACATGGGTGGATTTGGTGGTAGGCTTTTCAGTCCCACACTTGTCTGGGCAGTGTTATTTCTTTCTTGATGATGTCGGCCTGGCAGAGTGTAGGTATCCTATCAGCTTACGCTGCTGTAATAACTGACTAGTCTTGGCTTCTCGTACTGTGTTGGCGCTTGCGGGGCCTTGTCCCGTAGGACTTCCGGGTGGCTAGGGCACCACCCAGGCAGTTAACTGGCCAGAGGTAGGAGCTTTGGCATCGGCCTCGGTTAGATTAGTATTAATGGAGGTTGTGTTCGGGGGGTTCGCTCCTCGTGCACGATTATTAACTTTAGCATGGCGATTTGTCGAATTGGAGTGCACACCTAATGGGGGTGATTGGGTTAAATTGGTTGCGATCGACCAGGGTGTATTCCGAGAGGCCCTCCTAACCGGAGCTGAAGTGGGAGATTAGAGGTTATACTCAGCTCCCGACAGACCAAACTTTAGGACCTCTGGGACTTGGTTTATTGTTTATCTAGCGGCTGTGCTCCAATCGCTTAAATTCATACGATCCGTTGCGGTTACCGAAAATTGCTGATAGATATGCTTTCGTGGCGTACTTGATGCATCTATGGAATAATTTAGACTGATTGTGGTAGGCGCGGGGTCTTCTTCTACGCGATTTTAGGCTTTTGCTTAGTTCTTGAGGGCAACGTGGTAGCGTTAGGTGTCAGCTGTCTTCTTCGGAAGACAGAACTCATACTATCTCTCGTGACGAATTACCGATGTAGATGTCCCTCGGGGCATCTGCATCGGTGGCATCTCCCCGTGGCCGGGCTGTACGCTGTGGAATGTATTACAGTTTGAGGGCAAGAAGATGTCCTCCGTTAAAGCCACTGCTGGCAAGGAAAGGAGGGGGTGGTGTAGCGACCTGACACGCTACGAGGCTGGGATCTTCTCCCCTCGGGGGGGAATTGAGATGTCTCTATCTACTATCTAGTGAAACCACTGCCTAGGGAACGGGCTTGGAAAAATTAGCGGGGAAAGATGACCCTGTTGAGCTTGATTCTAGTCTGGCACTGTAAGAAGACATGAGAGGTGTAGCATAAGTGGGGGCGGAGTATGGAGGGGCTTATTCGAAAAAAATATTTATTAAGTAAAATCATTTATTAAATGTCGAATTCCTTTAAAGTTTCTACTATTTTTGGATAGGAGCCTAAAACTTATCAAAGTAAAAATTATTGATATCACCAAGCATTGGCTCAGGGGATTGAAAAAATGGGGTTTTGAAGACAAAAAAACATACCTCCCTTAATAGGCACAGTATTGAATAGGTTTAAAGTGGTTGTTAATCCTCTAAACATTACCTAAAACTTTGTCTGAAACAACTTTTGATATGACCAACCCTTACGGCAAGGGATGACCAAACGTTTGCTAGAATTGTAAGAAGATGGGGCTTGTCGTATGCTAAGCATGTGAAACTTTTTTTTACATGCAATCATTGTCGTATTGAGTAAATTTGTAGTTTTCTTAACTTTAAGGTGGAAATCCTTTTTATCCCCTACTTAGCATTGGTGATATCTATTTCCGCCTTCCGACGTGCCGAAAGGGATTTTTTGTGTTACAAGGAATTTCCAATTTATACACAAGCCTAATGGATGATAAAAAAAAGGAATAAAGATGTAAATAAATATTTTCCCATCAGGATAGGCAACGTACACTCTCACAAAAAATGGCTTGCCTGCAAATTGTCTTACAAACAGTTATTTACAATTCAATCCATGTAATCTACGTTATTGTATTTTTCCCTCTTTACTATAGTTATTTTACATTAAATTTTCCTTGAAAATATCGTTTCTCCTCTTCCCTTATAACAATGGTTTCTTTTAATTATTATTACATTTATTTTGTAGTTTATCTAAACGAGCATAACAGTTTAAATATAAAATACAATAACCATAGTTGACTGAAGTAGTGATTAATTGAAAAATACTCCATAAGTGGAAACCCATTAAATGGCTAAATAGCTCAAAGTAAATGAGGAAAATCAGGAAAAATTTAATTATTAACTACTTAATAGGATATATTTTTAGAAGGGTTTGATGAGCTTAAGGTCAAGTTAGGTTAAACAGCCACAAAAAAATTTCTTTGCATTTTTTCTTAAATTAAATTAGATTAATGAAATTAAATTGCATAACAAAAAAAAAATTAAATTGTATACCTGTATTTACCAGCAAGTTATTAATTAGTTACAAAAGTGCAATCTTAGTGAGTCAAATAAACTTTAATTACGAGAGTAAATATATATTTTTTTTTTTACGTAAAAAATGTTACGATTTCATAATACCTTCAGTACATTTCAAATGCAATAAAACAAATGACCAGCGTTAAAAGAAAAATTAAATCAAATTTAGAAAGAATAATTAACATATGATGTTTCTGAAATACATTAAATATCATCGTAATGATAAGTGAATAAATCAAAATTGTCAGAATAATACTGAAAGCTATTATATATAAAATATTCTGTGGTAGTTTATTTTAACGAGAAAATTTTGTGACTTCGGAATCATTTAAACAAGTTTAGTTCTCATACACCTGGTTTATTAGTTAAAATTATCATGTATACGTGTTATGAAGTCAATCTGTATTGCCCTCCATGTTTACTTAATATTTCGACAACGCTCTAATCTACAATCATAAAACTGAAAGTGGGAGCATATTTATCAAAAAGATTTATTCTTTAGATTTTTAAATATTGGATGAAAGAGTTGTTCGATCATGGAAACATATGTTATTTCTTTTTTTTTTCTGTTTAGCCTCCAGGAATCACCGTCAGGTATTAATTCAGAAGATGAATGAGGATGATGTGTATGAGTATAAATGAAATATAGTCTTGTACAGTGTCAGGTCGACATTGTTGAGATGTGTCGTTAATTGAAACCCAACAACCAAAGAATATCGGTATCCAAGATCTAGTATTCATATATCCGTATGAAAGTAACTGCCTTTACTAGGATTTGAACCTTAGAACTCTCGACTTCGAAATCAGCTGATTTGCGAAGACACGTTCATCACTAGACCATCCCGGTGAGTCATGTTATTTCTTCTAATTGGTTTGTTACAAATTGCTTCTTCAGTGCAGTCAGTGCAGAGACTGCGCATCCGCTCTCTGCCAGGACATATGCCGGTTCCACCGGAGTACCGGAACGGACCTCTTGGGTTGGTAGCCCTGGAGTGGGGGTGTATCCCGGCGGCTAGCCTTACTACAGAAGGGATTATTTGTTCATGGAAACTGAACAACTAAACGTGGCAGAGGGTTCACGTAAACACCCTCGTTTAGAACCGGCCGTTTCGCCTGAGGCGAAACGCCGAAAGAGTGCGGAAACTAAAAGGAATGAGATTGAGGCTAGAAAAAGCTTACAAAAAGCTTTTTTCAAGAGCAATAATGCACCGAAACCTAAATATTTGGTCATCACCAAGGAGGATGGAAATTTTTCGAAGGTGAGTCCTTTTCTCATCGCTCGGGAGATAACCAAATGTGCTGGAGGCCCTGTTAAAGAAATAAGAAAAACCTTCACAGGACTTCATGTAGAAACTGTAAATGATATAGTCTCAGAAGATCCTAGGACTGAAGAAAATAGGAGATCTGGCTGTACGCGTTGATCCCCATGGCCCACTCAACACCTCAAGAGGTGTTGTGGTCTGTCGGGATCTTTTAAATTGTTCGGAGCAAGAGATTGTAGAGGAACTGGCAGCACAAGGAGTAATAGAGTGCCGTCGATTGAACATGAGAAGGAACGGTGAGGTCTTACCCTCAGCTTCTCATGTCCTCACTTTCAACCGGCCTACTTTGCCGGAAAAGATAAGAGCAGGGATTCACCGTTTGGATGTGCGGGCATTTGTCCCACAGCCAATGAGGTGCTTTAAGTGTCAACGCTTTGGCCACACTGCTCTTAGATGCAAAAGACCGCAAATATGCGTGTGCGGTGAAGATGTGCATGAGGGAGAGCCATGTAAAGAGCCTCCTACATGTATCAACTACAAAGGAGCACATTCTTGTAGATCAAGGAATTGTCCTGTCTACAAAGATGAAGTAGCTGTGCAGGAAGTAAAAACCCTGCAAAAGGTCAGCTACTTCGATGCAAAGAAGATAGTTAACGCCCGTAAGCCTAGAGCAACAACAACTTACGCTCAGGCTGCGGCTGCCGTTCCTGTTTCTGCTCCAGTTGCTGTCGATGAAGGTCAACTCATCAATAAACTTGCTCCGACCTTGGCTAATATGATTGAAAGAATTATTGACAATAAAATGAAACCTTTCAATAGTAAAGATTCTATAAAGCCAAAGATATTAGTACAGCCTCCTCCCGAAGATAAAACATCGAAAGTTGCTCTTGTTCAGAAGAAAACGGACGCCAAAGCAGAATGCCAAGTCCGACTCAGTGAGATTCTTGATGACAAGAAAAAAGTGATACCTACAGAGACTGTTATGGAGGCTCCCAAGCCTCCTGTAACTGAAGTGGCCTCTAAGCCTCAGAGGCCACAAAAAATTTCACAGGGGGGACGAGTGTCCCCCCCTCAACAGGCGGTGACCGGTGCGACGCCCGTGTTTGGGGTCGGCCAAGTTGCCGCCTCACAATCGGCGCCTGTAACCGGTGCCGATCCATGCCCGTCGTCGTCGGCGGCTTCGGTGGTCTCCGATACGAAGACCAGAAGCCTTACAGGCGACGACCTTCTCCGCGAACACGATGCTGTTCGTAGGATGGAGAAGAAAAGAAAAAAAGGATGGCCGAAAGGCAAACCCAGACAATAATTTAATTAAAAATTAGCGAGTCGATTGTACAATGGAACATCAATGGATGTTTTTCAAACATCCATGAGCTCCAACGCTTGGTACATGACGTAGACCCGATTTGTATATGTCTGCAAGAAACGCATTTCCGCCGAAATGAAAATTTTAAATTAAAAGGATTCGATATATTTCGGCGAGATCAACCGCCAAATGTAAGAGTTAGAGGTGGAGTAGCTACATTAACATCGACTAGAGCTACCACCGAAGCGGTTGTTCTAAACACAAACCTACAAGCGGTCGCCGTTAGAATGAAGCGTCCGCTTCAGATCACTGTTTGCAGCATATACTTGCCGAATTTTGATTGGAATAAGGATGACATAGTAAGACTAATTTCCGAGCTTCCCCCACCTGTTTTACTGGTGGGTGACTTTAACGCTCATAATTCTCTTTGGGGATCGGATCGAGTAGATCCCCGTGGAAGAGAACTGGAAGGGTTCCTGATGAATTCAGAACTTATTATTTTAAACGACGGATCAGGAACCTTTTTCAATGCCAGAGATGGATCGACGTCCTGTATAGATCTTGCACTTATAAGCGGATCGATAGCACCGAGGTACAGCTTCCATGTCATAGACGATCTGCATGGAAGCGATCATTTGCCGGTGCAAATTGTAACTGATGTTACAAGAACAATATATCCCATCCCTAAAAGATGGTTATTTGAAAAGGCAGACTGGACGAGCTTCACAGCTAGAACGATACTCCCAGAAACAACTGGAGTTATCGGAGACGATGTCGACGCCATAAAAAATGCAATAATTGAGTCGGCATCGAGATATATTCCCAAAACATCTGGGTAATTTACGAAGAAACCCGTTCCATGGTGGAACGATGAAATAAGTGAAGCTATAAAAAGAAAGAAAAGGTCGTATAACGCCTTTAAGAAGCGTCCTAGTGTAGAAAATCTTGTTGCCTTTAAGAAATACAAGGCGTATGCAAAACGTCTTATGATAGACTCAAAAAAACGATCCTGGCAGCAATACGTGTCATCCATTGACAAAACTACTACTGCATCAGATGTTTGTAGGAACGTGAAGGCGATTTGTGGGCGTAATGATTTTGCTCCCATAACTAGCCTTCAAGATGAAGATGAAATAAAAGACACTCCATATGAAATTGCAGAGCTGTTATCCAATCACTTCGAAAAGGCCAGCAGAACGGCCAACTACGAGGAAGGTTTTCGAACCAAAAAAGAAGAACTCGAAGGTCTACTAAATTTTAGAACTGAGTATAATTACTCATATAATGTACCATTTAAAATGGAAGAAATCGTGAAAGCGTTGGAAAAAGCAGGTAACACAGCTGCTGGCCCGGATGAAATCCATTATAATATGATCAGGCAGCTGAATACCACTGCAAAACGCAGATTATTAGAACTTTATAATAACATATGGCGGGATGGAACGTACCCGCAGCAGTGGAAAAAAGCTCATGTTGTTCCAGTACCAAAGAAAAATAAAAATTTAACAGACCCCAATAGCTATCGTCCTATTTCTTTGACGTGTGCTATGGGAAAAATACTGGAAAAAATGATTAATAATCGACTCGTCTGGGTTTTGGAAAAAGAAAACCTGATATCACCGTATCAAGCAGGTTTTCGGCAATACCATTCTACCACTGATCAAATGATCAGCTTAGACGACATTATATATAACAGCTTTATTAAAAGGAAACATTGTGTCGGAGTCTTCTTTGATCTTCAGAAGGCTTTCGATATGACCTGGCGTCATGGTATAATGCTCCAGATACATGAATGGGGCATTCGTGGCAATCTGCCTATACTCCTCAGCAACTACATGAATGACCGTACCTTCCAAGTACGCGTCAACAATGAATATTCATGTGAAAGTATCTTGGAAAATGGCATACCGCAGGGTTCGCCGTTGAGCGGTACCTTGTTTACCATTGCCATTAATAGATTGATATTAGCCATTCCAGCAGAAATCAGCAAAAGCGTCTATCTTGATGATCTGGCAATTGTGTATGCCAACAACAAGACTGCTATGGTAAGGTACAAATTGCAACGAGCGATCAATGCTCTAAATGAAGTTGCAAAGAATAACGGATTCCAATTCTCACCAGAAATAACGTGCTGTGTACCCTTTTGTAGGAAGAGAATTCCTCATCAAAGTCCTGCGTTGACAATTGATGATAATCCAATACAATATAAAGACAGTGTAAGATATTTAGGACTAGTATTGGATAAATCCCTTACATGGGGATTACATATACAGGACTTGAGTGATAGATTCAAAAGAGCCCTAAACATTATAAAATGTTTATCGAACTTAAATTGGGGCTCAGACAAAGAGACATTTTTGAGATTGTATAAAGCATTGGTTCAATCTAAACTAGACTACGGATGTATCGTATATTCATCCGCTAGAAACTCGCACTTAAGAAAGTTAGACGTAGTTCATAATAGCGGAATAAGATCTGCAACAGGTGCTTTTCGCACAAGTCCGGCGGCTAGTCTGATGTCTGAACCCGGAATAATGCCACAACATTATAGAAGAGAGATCCTCTTGTTAAGATATGCAGCAAATGTATGGGATTTCCCTGCTCATATAAATAATAAATTGTTTACGAATCATCCCATGGCTGCATTATACGAACGTCGTGCTACCTATTCCAGACCAGCCGGAATTAGGTACCACGAATTAAGAAATAAATATGAAATTGCCATTCCAGAGACACTAGCAAATTCTACTAGAGAAATACCGCCATGGCTCTTGCCAGCGGTAAATACAAGTTTGGATCTCTCTCAAGGAGAAATAAAAAAGAAACCAGCAGTGATCATCCAGCAGGAATTTTTAGCAACCGTCATTAGTTACGAAGAACATATTAGAATTTATACTGACGGTTCTAAAACCGAACATGGTGTTGGATGCTCGATATATGTAAATGAAGAAGCCCACTTTTGGATACTGCCAGATGTGGCCAGTGTCTACACGGCAGAACTCACTGCAATTCAGCAAGCTCTTCGCTACACTGAACACTATTGCGAAGAGAGAATGCTAATATGTTCCGATTCATTAAGTGCATTCGTTGCAATTCGGAACAAGAACATTAAGGATGTCCTAATTGCAAACATCCTGTCCATTTTATAGGTACTAAAACAACGAGGACAGCGATGCGTATTTGAATGGACTACAGGGCATGCTGGTATTACAGGTAATGAAATCGTAGACGAAGCTGCCAGAAAGGCAACAGTCTGCGATGACTTGGATGCATTTCCTGTAAGAGTGGCAGATGTTAAAAACCGTCTAACAAACATAGTAAGAAGCAAGTGGAACGCTGAATGGAGGAGTTTAAATACAAAATTAAACTCAGTTAAAACTTCTCCTTATAAATGGAAAAGCGACTTTAAGTTGACTCGCCGTGAACAAGTAGCGGTGACCAGACTTAGAATCGGTCACACGCGATTAACAAATTTATATTTGTTAACCGGCGAAGTGAGACCAATGTGCGGTGTTTGTAATAAAACACTGACAATCAAGCATCTAATAGAAGAGTGTACCATATATGAGGACCTCAGAAAGAGGTTCCGTCTTAGAAATAATATTAGTGCTGATCTGGATAATGGAAATGAAAAAATATAGTTGCATTTTTACACGCCAGTGGACTTCTTAAGAGTCTATAAAATGAAAGTTTAAAGCTGTGATAAAACAAACTCTAAGCGGTAGTTTATATATATATATTTATATATAAAGAAAGAAATGGTATTGATAAGTTAAATTTTAATTTTAATTTCATGGTCTTTTGAGAACCTTATCTCAAATTTTAATATCGGGGCCCTTTACACCCCGTAAGTGTTTGTGATTGTTTACATGTGTTTGTGTTTGTGATTGTTTTACATATGACGTTCCAGATGGTGATAGTAATTTCTTTTAAAGATTGTGACGAGGGCTAATGACCTTAGAAGTCGATGCCCGTAAAAATTCAGTTAAAAAAATAAAATAAAATAATAATAATAATAATACTATAACAAATATCTTTACAAAAAATTGATTGATAACCTTATGCAAAAAAAATTCCAAAACTACTGACCCACTAAAAATAGTAGATTTGATAATTTTTCTAAACTTTTATTCTTTCAGATTACCTTACTAATAGTCTTTTTCGGGTCGTTTCTCTTTTCCCCACAATGTTTTTTTTACGTTACGTATTAGTAATGATCATGTATAATTATAATTGTTTTAGATTTCCGTCTTCAAATAGGTTAAATTTTTTAAATTTGCGTGGTTATGTTTGTAGTAATAACTTACGATTTAGTATCTTAAATCACAGATAAATTTGTAAAACATTTTGTAACTTTTTATTGGTTTAACTTCTTTTTATTATACTTCTTTAGATTATTAAAAAAAAATAAATAAAAAAGAGAATTTATTAATGTAAAATAAATTTACAATTTTATACCTGGGGAATAAATCCAGTTTTAAACTCTATAGGTTTTGTCTTTAGCGTAGTATATAAAATGAGTTGGTCACATTAATTAAGGGTAAACATTTCTTCTAAAATATTCCAGATCAATTTTTTTAGTTAAAAATTAACTGATAAAAATTAACTCGGTGTTTTAAGTAACGAGTAAAATAATGTATTAGTTTTTGTAACTTACAGAAGTTATAGTTCTTTATACCAAACTATTTTGAATTATCTTAGAGTAAAAAAAGAAAATTAATGGTAAGATTTTTTTTTTAAATCTCTATGTATTTGCATCTAATTAAAGTAAGTAATTAAAAAATTATTATGAAATTTAATGTCACACATTGGCATAGGTTTGAAATGTTATAAAACACATAATCACGCTTTTATCTTATTAACAGTGATTGGGGGGGGGGGGAAGTAATTCTGAAAAACTCTGAAGTTCAATATTCAAAAAGTAATATTTAATATTACAATATTGCAATATTCAAAAGGGTTTTGAGTAACATTTCCCTTCTTACTGAGATTGTTTTTAATCACAAACTAATTCGTGAATGGAACTGCCTAAATCTACCTTACCAGACGGACTGAATGCCCTAACTAAATTAGATTCGTTTCAATCAGATCTCTTTATTATTTAAATAAGTAAAAGTTTGAATTACTTCTTGAAAGATCCAAGGTCATAAAAACAACACATTCAAAAAGATAGTGGTGTTTAAGAATATATAAAGAAATATTTTTTCTCAAACACAAATAGCTCCACTATTAAACATAAATAAATAAAAACATACACGGTTCATAATTGTATGAAATATGATAAATTTTATCTGATATTACCTTCTCACTTTAACTGCTAACAGGCAAAGTGTATTATCACTTAAGCCTATTCTAAAGGTAAAGTGGCTTTTTAAATTTTAAACTACTCTAAATAAATAAATAAGGAAAGTTTTTATATATGCTGTATTTTTGTAATATTTACCTCCCAGAATAAAAGTAAGTTAGATGTTGCGAAATTATCAACTAATTAAATAAGAACATAATTTATAATTAAATCATTTGTAGTAATATAAATTTATTCTACCGTCTTTTTTTGACACAATTAAACATCTACAATCTGTTCCCTTTGAACAATGAATAGGTATGTGTTGAATGACTATAATTTACTTGAAGAAGAGAAATCCCAGCAGCAATTATCTCGTTTATAACCTGTTTTATTCTGGCTGTTACCCTATAGCAGCTGCCAATGGATGACAATGAAATGATTTTTTCTTGAAGCTTGTGCAGTTATACCATGCCTAACCTGGACTCGAACTCAGAACCTTCAGACGAAAGGCAGAAAAGCTACTATTCTATCACAGAGAACGGTTTCTTAATTAATAATAACATTTTTTATGCCTGTTACATGCTATAACATATTGCCTTTGCCTGTTTCGTTAAAATAAAGTTTGGTTCATAAAATTTGTTTCTATTAGGCTATAGTTTCCATGATAAAAAATTTGTCTATATTTATCGCTTTTATATTATTGCTTGTTTTAATTGTTTTATTTGTTTTCCTATACTTATTTTCATACATCCTATAACAAAATTTACATTTTTATAGTGTCATTTAAAATCTCTTTATATCCTATATTTACTTTTTTTAAAATTAAATATAGAAAAAACGCATTTTTCTTATCAACTATTGATTTTAAAATAAAAAAAAATACTCATAAATACGAAAATTATAATTTCTTAGAATACTTTTTTCATGATATCTTTGTGTTTCATTAAAAAATTAGAAATTACATTATTTCGATTTGTATAAAAAATAAATTTTTATAATTTATAAAACTGTTTTAAAATTCTTAAAAAATAAACAAAATAACGTTGTTTTTTTAGTTCATCAGTTTCCTCCCCCCTGGAGCCGTACCCGAAACCAAGCATAAACACAGTTCCAAGGGGTGCCATCGCGTCAAACTGCCTAGTCGAGAACTGACATTCCCCCACACAGCCGGGACTCTGGTATTTAATTAGTCGCCATGCCTCTAATGAGGGGGACCTCGTAGTGATCCCCCCACCGGGACTCCAGTGTTGACGACACGCCTCAAATGAAGAACCCGAAAGGGATCCCCCACTGGGACAACGGTCTAAAAATAACATTATTTACTCTCAAATAACTTCAAATATCTATAAAAATTGGCTCTTTCTTAAAGAATTAATTAAATTTTAATTTTAGAAGTACTTTAAAATCTAAATACACATATAAAATTGGAAATTCGTCCTTCAATTGTTCAGAATACTTTTTCGTAAATTGTAATAATTTATGAAAAAATTTTGAAATTCTCACAAAATAAGCAGAATAATATTTTTTACCCCACAACAAAACTTCAAATATTTATAAGAGGAGCTCATACCCACTTGAAAATAGAAAATTTTTTAAAAATAATATAAACAGGCTAAAAAAATGTATTTTAATGAAAATAAAGTTTTTTTCAATTCTTTTAAGTATGATTTTTTAAATCGATACTATATTAAAAACAAATTAGTTGTAGGCAGTAAGTTTTGTTATTGGCAGTTGGTTTGTTGACAAACAAGTGCCAAAATTAGTTTGTTTTTAATTTGATATACTCTACACAACTAGAAGTTGACATTCAATAAAATGAAAAAGTAGTTTTCTTTTATTTTTAATTTGACTTCAGACAAGAATCATCTTCCCAATTCACTACGTACGAATATGTATGATTTAGTTAATTATGATTTTTTTTAAGAAAATGTAAAATTAATAATATATAATTGTCTTTTTAATTTGCGCCGACTTGAAAACTTTTTATTTTTTTCATTTTAAATCTAATTCTTAGATTTTTTCCGTTTCAGGTTACACGTTTTTTAACACTTTTCTTAGTTTCCCTAATTTTACTTTCCTGCCAGTAGTTTTTAAGTCTCCCCCTTACTGTTTTTCTGAATTATTTTGTTCCTACTCTTTTTGTTTTTAAGTTTCTACAAAGTAGGTAGTCCTTCTTTCCCAGATTTTTTTCTAATTATTTTCTTGATTAATTACTGATCTTGTAAGTCAGGAATTTTTAATCCTGCCTTGTTAAGTCTTTGTCAACTTTATCGTAATAAAAGGTTTTAGGTTCCCTTTTAGATTAAAAGGAAGGAATTTTTCAGGAATTTTATTATAATTCATCCTTAATATGTGACCTTATGAAAGTCGATCCCCGTTCATGCATAATTTCTGTTATTCCTTTAAATTTCTTTGTAGCATTGTGTAGGAGCCGAGTTTACATATATTAAAGTGTGCCGTGTTTTATAGGACAAAAATGTTTCTTTGAATCTTTTCTCTTTCATTTGAATTTCTTTTAAAAGGCCAGTGTTGATCATTTCCAATATTCTGCAGCGTACAAGCTTCCGATAAATCACATTATTCAAATATCTTAATTTATCTTTTGTAGATTTCCGGGCCGGAAAAACTTTTTATGGTAAAAAATTATGGGAAGATATTTTTCTTCAAAGTATCCCTGAATAACCATTTTTTGAAAGAAAATTTCAGTCTTACTTTCTGTAGAAATCCCGCCCAACTTAGAAATTTCTTAAAGTTTACTTAATTTTTTTCTATTTCATTAAAAACTATTTTTTTAAATAAATTATATTTCACTGATCTACAAAAACACTCTCATTATGAAAATAACATGAGTATATTAATAAAAAAGCGGCCTACATAAAAAAACTGAAAGAAACAAATGTTGTGAAAAAATAAGAACAAATATTAAAAGAAAAGATACGACGAGACTTCTACCACGCCTGAGCTAAGGCTTTTTGGAGGGGAATGTGTAAATTTAAGGTTAGCTAGATAACAAAAGAAGCACGGAGAAAAATATCGTTTCAATTTGATTCACGCAAGACTCATTTTCTGTTTACCCTCCGGAACCACTGTAAAGTATTACTTGAGAGGATGAATGAGGATGATATGTATGAATGTAAATAAAGTGTTGTCTTGTACAGTCTCAGGGATGTGCGGTTAATTGAAACCTAACCACCAAAGAATTCCGGTATCCACGATCTAGTATTCAAATTCGTATTAAAGTAAAATTCACACAAGACTGCAAAAATAAATTGTAGTATTTGTAATAACTAAGTAGTATTTTAGAACTATAATATGTGTAACTAAGAATCTTCTAATCGAAAACACTTTTTCTACGATAACGTTTTTAAATAGGCAATCAACAAACGTTATATAATTTGTAATAATTTTTTATAGATATGATGACAAAATAAATAAAAAATCTGACAACACAATTGTAGGACTTTCACGCGGCTAAAGCCGCGCTCCGGGGAAAGTCCTAAAACTGTGTGTGTTTTTATGATGCAAGGCTTACACACATGTAAACACACAATTTATTTTATTTTAATAAAAATATTTATGATTTTATTTAAATATAATATTTTTTCATTTAATTCAAAGATTTTAACTAAAGCGCACGCGCATACAGTATTTAATTCGCGCAGATGTGGCGGTACTAGCGGCGACGGTCGATATTAACTAAATTAATGTAATTTAACAACTTAGATAGTACAAGTTTCGCTTGTACGGTCGGCAGATGGATGTAGCCGTGAAGCTTAATGCATCTGGTACCAAATAAGCCGCACGATCGAGTTCAAGGCCAGCCAGACCGAGATACTTTTTGACACTATAAATATTATCCATTTATTTAATTCTATCGCTCACCTGTGATGTCACAATATAGCAGACAACTACAACAGCATTTTTCTTGGGTGGGAGATGCGATTTTGTAAAAACGTTTTTTGCAAATATTGTTATTTTTTAATTGCGACCAAATGTTCCTAAGAAAAATAAGACCTAATTAGACGAAATCTCGAGATACTGAGGGTGACCTTGCTCTGTAGCTCATCCCCTTAATCTTTTAATCGGGAAATTTAATGACAGCAGTGTCCCTTATACAAAAATAATCTGACCAAGTTTGGTCAAAATAGGTCCAATAGTTCTGGAGGTGTAAGGTGATTTAGAGGCCAACAACGAACGCGCACACGTACATAAGAAAATTTCCATTAACATCCGGAAAAGTTTTATCCGGTTTTTTTTTAGTCCCTTAGCTGTTTAAACGCCAGGATTCAGTGAAAACTGCATATGCCCAAATTGGAACGATTAAAACTCTCTCTTCTTGAGTTATAGCACTATCTAGGCGGGAAAATAGAAATATAGAATATTTGTAAACGTTGATATAAATTATCATCATTTCTATCCTGTTCTAAGATACTGTTTAATTATATATATATATATATATATATATATATATATATATAATTATAGTGATATTAAAGAATGGAAACGGATTCATATTTTTAAATTGAGGAGTACTAGGAGGTAGAACAAAATAACTCATATAATTTGCTAATTTCATTGCTTGTAACCCTAAAACGAAGGTATTTATCGAGAAACGGTTTACGTCATCGCATCGTTTATCTCATAAAACTTTACATTAAAATCATGTATTACATGTCCAGCTTCCTTTAAAAAAAAGTTTGGTTCTATACGGCAAATAAAAATTTCACACACCAAAAAGTAGTAATTTTGTAACTACGAATATGTACGTCCACCCATGTTTCTACCTCCTAGTATCCCTCAGTCATATGAAACCGTCTCTTTTCTTTTATATCAATCTTTGTATACACACACACACCCATGTATATAATTTTTTTTCGTAGATTTATTCTCTTTTATAGCGACAATATTTTTCTCACGGGGAAAAAACTTTAAGGAAGAAAAGAAATTTAACTTTTCACGATATATCTTTTTTAAATTTCTGCTGGTTATTTCACTACTTTGTGGTTATTTTATTTTTAAACAATTTTTTTTTTCTTTGCTTGAACTCTGCTTTAAAAAGTATTTTAAAGAGATAGAAATTAAAACAAATTGGACAGATTTAAGCAGAATGAAATTATAATTACAATACAACATTTAAAAAATGTTATTGAAAGATTTGCTTCCAGATGAAAAAAACAATTGTTTTTATGTACAACATAAATTTTCCAATTATTTTATATTTAATTTTATTTATCAACTTATTTTTTTAATAATAAATTATGGAATTTTAAAGACTTACGTGACTGCAATAAAACTGAACTTTCGCAAAAAAATAAAATCAGATGTGGACAACACATGACTTTTTGTACGCCTATTAAATGACATTTACACATTTTTTTTTAATGAAAAGTACATATAAGTTTATTTCATTAAAAACTTCAGATTTTTTTTTTATTAGTCATCGAAAACATTTTTTACAATGAAAGGTGGTTAATAATTATTAATAAATAAATATATTTATTGTACGTCCTTTACTTCGTACAAGAAAATAAAAAAAAACAAAACAAAAAAACGATGTAGATGATTATTGATCTTTTTGTAAACTCTTGATCGTATTTAGTATTATAGTCAAAACAAAATATCTTAATTTTCTTATTTAATAATTATTATTTATATTAATTTTATATCATAGTTATATTAAGATAAAATTATTTAAAACAATAGACGAAATGAAGTGCTGATATTGCATAAATTAAGTTGTGCCCATGAGCGCTAAAAATCAAAAGAAATTAAAATACAATAAAATGCAATGGTCATACATATATGACTGTCCAATACGTAGTTCAGTAAAAGTTTTTTTTTAGAAACAAACTTTCTTTGCAAGGAATAAAGAAGTGGTCAAAGAATAGCCGCCTCTACTGTGTCAGTAGCTGCGTACAAGACTTCAGAGACGGTACCTCCCAAGTTCTGCTCTTTTAACCCCCTGCTTACACCAGCAAAACTTGTGCTACTACATTGTTTTTTTCTTTTATCTTTACCGATCAAGACTTTTTTACCATCACGTCCCATCGATCTATATACTAATTGTACAATAAAGTACTACAAAAAATAAAGATCCGTTGCTGAACTGTGAGTTACATAAATATGGATAGAAAATAAAAATTTTTAATTCAACATTTTTTCCATCTAAAAAACAAATTAAATTAATTGATTTTAATTATTTATTTATTTTTTTTTTAATTGTTCAAGTGAAAAAAATACTATGGAATAAATCATTATTGCATCTAACTTTTCGTTTTTCCTTGCATTCAGTGCATTATATGCAAATAAAAATAATTTTTATTTATCAATATATACTACTGAAGCTAAATAACCCTAAGGTTTCTATTTTTTCCTTTATAACATCTTCAATAAAGACACACTTTCACATTTTTTGCTACATAAAATTTGATTCTAAAATTCGCTTTAGAAAACATAAATCAGATCATACATTATTAAACTGGACATCATTAAATATTTTTCCAGATGATTCAACAATTTAAAAATTATAATAGATCCTACTAATAATTCTAGAAATTACACTTACCCTTCATCAAGAAATTTATTCGTTGATAACAATACAATGAAATTATTCCATAATTTTCCACTTTTAAATACTTTGATATGATTTTTTCCAGTTTTTTATACGGTCATTACATATTAAATAAAATTTTAATCATTCTCAAAAGAATAAGTCTCTGTAATTTGCATCTAAAACTAATTTTGTAATATGGTTACCAAATTTACAGCTCTGATAAATAAAATATACAACCTTCTCGGTATATCAAATGATTGTGTTGCTAAGTGGTATGTACGAAATAAAAATATACATAAGGGACATAAAACTTTTTTCTAAGTTTTATTAAAAAAAAAATCGCTGAGAAACCAGATAAAAAAATATTGACTAACTTCTTTGTCATAAACACGATATATGTGTCAATAAAAAATAAAATATATATATATAGTATAGTATAGTATAGTATAGTATAGTATAGTATAGTATATATATATATATATAGTCTGGAAAATAAAATTCCTGACAATTTTTCAAGACGACTAAGAAGAGATTGTAAAAGAAAACTATTAATTTACTAATTTACAAACTTCTAATAATTACAACACTGAAAATATCTGTTTGAGCAAGAAAAAACAATTCAATTTTCAAATCTCCATCTCATTAATTATTACCATCCCTCATTTGTTAAACTTATATTTTTGTATATTAATAAATAAACTATATTGTAGTTAAAAGTATTAAATAATGTCCAAATATTGTTCAATAATTTTTTATTTCCTTGTACGAAGTAAAGGAAGTATTTTGATCGTGAAAAATTTCGGCTTCAGATTTCAATGGTAATATTCATTTTGATCATCCCTGATTCCATTTTGACTAGTTTCGGCGTGACGTCTGTACGTACGTATGTGCGTATGTATCTCGCATAATTAAAAAACTATTAGTCGTAGGATGTTGAAATTTTGGATTTAGAACTGTTGTATTATCTAGTTGTGCAACTTCCCTTTTGATTGCAATCGACTGGGCTAAAAGCATCCAAAAAAGCCCAAAATCAAAAAAAAAATCTGGATTTTGGAGTTTTTGTTAACTGCAGTAAGATAGCCTCATTGAGAGCTTTTCAACGATAATGTTATTATTCACCGAAATGGTAATTATTTTCACTGTTTTCAGAATTAAAGCCAAATAAAATTTTAATTAATCAAATATTTGGATCTTAAAAGGGGAAGACACATCGGTTCGAATCCAACTTTTTTTTAACCTAAATATATTAATATTGTACATATTATTATAATAATTATTAACCTCTAATTGTAAAAAAAAAGTTTTACAATAAATAATAATTCAGTAATAGCAATAAAAAAATTAGAAGTTATTACTGAAGTAATATTTTATGTACTTTAAAAAATGTGTATGTGTAATTTAATAGGCGTACAAGGAAGTCATATGGTGTTCACATCAGATTTTTATTCCAAAAATAAGTCTACACGTAATTTAAGTTTTAGTTATGTACTCTTATTTGATTTTTAACACTCATTATTTTTCTTTTTATTGTTTGGCTAACTAAAAATGTATATAATAAATAATTAGAGTTAGGTAATTTAAAAAAATTTGACCTGTATGTATTGATTAAAGTTTTAATACAATAGTTAAAAGTACATACTCAAAAACGTTTTCTAAAATTTTGAATTAGTATGAAATCGAGTTAGATTAAAAAAAAAAAATGTAAAAAGGAAAATCTTTTTAGTTATTCTTCAATCATTTTAGTAAAAAATAGAAACGAAATGAAGATATACAGACTCACAGAAAAAGGATCAGTAAATAAAATAAAATCACTCTAGATTATTTAATGTAACTATGAAATAATTTATTAAGCTTCTTCACATTAAGTAAGGGGTAATTTTAGCAATAATAAAAAAAAAGATCTAAGGTATGGATAAAATGCCAAAGGTCAAACCCGTGATAAATCTTACTCAGACTCTAATCTACTAAGACTGATGAATATAAAAATGATTTTCTTATTTATCTTTAATTTAAGCTGTTTACTGCTACTGCCAAATAACGGTACACTATATTCTAGACTGTGCTTGTTATGCGGCATTGCGTCCGAAATTTAAATTTGGGGCTAACATTCTTCTAAGTTAAACTTTAGTTATTGTATTTAACAGTGGGGATATTTCGCATAAGCACTTTCAATCTATACTGTATTTTTTACTTTGGTTTAATTTTTAGGTTAATCTTTGAAATTGAATTTCTTATTATATAAATATCATGTTCGGACGCTAATGACGACACTTCGTTTTGTGTCCAGGAAATAAAAACCCTATTATAAATAACATTTATCAGTTTCCTATGTTCTTCTACACCAGAATCTCCTTGTTTAGCTACTACTATTAAGTTAAATTTAAAATTTAGAGTTATAAAATTGAAATATTTCAGAATTTTTGGATAATTTATTTTAATATTTAAGGGGAAAAACGTTTATAACCGTAATTAAATAGTTGAAAAATACAAAAATAAAACATGGGAAAAACTTTAACCCCCTTATGAATTTGAATTATTAAATTAGTTCTTTACAAAAACGAGGGGTACATTTACTCTTGTCTTACAAAAATGAGGGGTACATTTACTCTTGTCTTGTTACATTCACTCTTGAATGTGTATAAATACTACGTCTGAGTTTTTAAATATAGAGACAGTCGCACTTTCATTAAAATAAGCGTTAACAAAAATAACCGATTTATTAGGATTTTCAGATTTGAATCCACCGGGTTAGTGTAGCGGTGAACTTGTCATCGTAAATCAGCTGATTTCGAAGTCAAGAATTGTAAGGTTCAAATTCAACTAAAGGCAGTTACTTTTATACGGATTTGAATACTAGATCGTGGATGCGATGTTCTTTGGTGGTTGAATTTCAATTAACCACACACTTCAGGGATGATTGATCTAAGACTGTACAAGACTACATTTACATTCACACATTTAATCCTCATTCATCTTCTGAAGTAATACCTTACGGTGGTTAGGAGACTAAACAGAAAAAGAAAGAAAGGCTTATCGGCTGGTTTTTAAACAGCTCTATACGTATAGAAAATGTCACATATTTATTTTTTACTATTTAATTGCATGTCAAATTTTGTTGATTACCCTTCATTTGTTTCTTTTTAAAAAAATTGTTTCTAAAAATTTAAGTATTAATATCCCAAAATTTACCAAGAGCAGAAGTTCCTGAGGTTATTGAGAGTAAAAAAAAACCTTTCTGCAGTCTATTTAACATACGTTTAGCATTGACATTTTTTCCGAATATTTTTTTTTATCAAAAAACTAAAAATAAAAGTTATTTTCAAAAAAACTTTCTGATTTTACGTATTGCGATTTAATTTCTCTTGAAAATTTCAATTCGTTAGCTTATATAGAAATAGCAAAAAACCTCCGAAAACACATAAATACAATAGTTTTATGTATTTTATATAAATATTTACTTTAAACATTTTGATTTTCATATGAAAACATATTTCAAAAAGATCTTTTAGTGAATAATGAAATGATTGATTTTCAAGAGTAGTTGTACTACTCTACACGTCTTAATCATTATTTTAAATTTTCATCTGCTACAACATTGTTAAAACAATAAAATATTATATAACAATAAATTTTTATTTATTTTTTTTTTAATTCACTTAAAAGAACATTTGTATTGTTTATTTATCCATTTTTATTCTAATTAATAAATACTTAAAAAGTGTATTACATGACTTCTTCTATACATCCAAATAAAAAATTAAAATGAAAAATAAATAAAAATTATAACTCAATCTCCTACAATGCCAAGGTATCAATAAAATACAACTTTCATTGAAAAACATATTGATTTATTTTTAAAAATTAATTAACAGCTCCAAATTAGATTAAACATTGATTTACAAAATCCTGTAACACATTATAATTAACAATATTAAATAAATTTAACATTCTATACGCTTGAAAATTTGCATAATTTATTATTACATTAATTTTAAGTTAATCAAAACGTTATTTTTATTCTTGGTTCAGTGAATTAGGGGCAGCTTAAGATAACTCCTGCAGTAAATCAGGACAATCAATAATACCAATGCAAATTTTATATTATTCGCAAAGCAGGCATTTCTTTTGACCTTAATAAGTTATCTACCTTACTTACTGGTATATTACTCAGTGTAACTTTTGAATTAATCTCTAATATAACTTTTATTATTCTGTAATAAAATGTGTATTGAAAACCAATCTTTGAATTTTACGGTTTTTTACAAGGAAACTAAATTAAACTACAAAGTTATAATTTTTTAAAACAATTTAAAAAAATTAGTATTAAGTTCCAATTTTAAAAAAAAATATGTTTTTTGTTATGATTAATTCAGTTTCATAAGTTTGAAGCTTATGAAAATATAAGATAGAAATATTTTAGGTATGAAATTTTATAGGCATGAGAAATACCATGCCTGAACGATATTCAAACTCGAGACTTTCAGGATGAAAGGCTGAGACACTTATCCCTCTGCCACATAGACGGGCCATTAAGCTGAGATTGCCTAGGGCCATAGTATAAATCTTGTAATAAAGCCTACGAATTAAAAAAAGTTATAAGGATATAATTAGAAAAATATTATAGCAATTATATAAAATCCCAAATCTTTTCATTTCATTTATTTTTTTATTTTTCTTTTTTTTTCTTTTTCGGTTGTACGGGCATCGACTTCTAAGGTCATAAACACTGATCATATTGTCTCAGAATAAAATAAAATAAAAAAATAAAATAAAATAAAAAAATAAAATAAAATAAAAAAATAAAATAAAATAAAAAAATAAAATAAAATAAAATAAATAAAAATAAAATAAAATAAAATTATTAACAGAATTGTCAGATGTACGGATGTAAAAGGTCTTACATAAAAAATAAAAAAACAACCTTTTTTTCTGTATCTCAAATATTTACAATCAGTTTTGTAGGTAGAAATCATAATTAAATTTCATCATAATAAGCAAGTGTAAAGGAGTTTTCTTTCAACATCTTAATTAAAAACATTATATAAATATCAATAGTAAATCAAAGATATCATACGCAATGATAAAGTCAACACAACTAGGTACCAGAATTCATAACCCACCGGGTTGGTCTAGAGGTGAACGCATCTTTGCAAATCAGCTGAATTTAAAGTCTAGAGTTCCAACGTCCAAATTCTAGTACAGGGTATTACTTTTATACGGATTTGAATAGACCGTGCATACCGGTGTTCTTTGGTGGTTGGGTTTCAATTAACCACACGTCTCAGAAATGGTCGACCTGAGACTGTATAAGACTACACTTCGCTTACACTCATGCATATCATTTCAATCATTCTCTGAAGCGATACCTGACAGTGATTTCCGGAGGCTAAAGAGGAAAAAACTGCTAGAATCCATAAAAAGTCAAGTGATACGAATAAAACCACAAGGTTTTTACCTTGTAATATAAAAAAGTGATTAAAAATATGAACAATCATAAACATTAACATAAATACTTACATAACGCACAAATCAAGAATAGAAGCGTCTTCCTTATCATCATTAGATTCCTAGTTCTAATACATGTAGCCGCTTTAACCGTCTAACATCTTCCCCATTGTCCAAGCGGTTTCCCCCCCCCCCCCAACCCGGATGCACAACAAAGCAAAGCACAGCCCAGGGGGTTGTCTAATCAAACGGGCCTCCCCGTCTGCCGCCCATAAGTCTAGTCCGACAGGTCAGCCCGCCAGTTAGATATTTTCATTGCCTGCCTCTACCTCCTACGGCGGGGTTTCCAGGCCCGACTATGTCGTTCCTGGACCCCACCCCAGAAGCCGAGACTCGGTCTTGAAGCCAATGCCTCTAATGAGAAGCATCTCTGTGTAGGGCACTCACACCGGGTCTCGGTCCTTTTCACGAAGGGATGAGGGTGTCCCAGTGCCTTATCACTGCCGCCCAACCGTGCAAGCACAAACAAACGAACGGCAGCTCCGCAGGGGGCTTTCCCTCAACCCCTTGCCGCGAATCCTCCCAGGCTTTGTGCTTGAGTATCCATGTTACAAAGTCAGTTACCACACGAAACCTCTCTTCCCCCGAAAACATACAGTCTATAATTGTGTCAATTGTAAGGGACACAATCACCAACTCACAGGAGCGACGTTCAGTAGCCCACATCCGGCAGTCGAACACATCGTGTTCCGGTGTATCGAGTTCTCCGCTAGAAAGGCAAAAGAGGTCGTCAGCTCTCCTTCTGGCATGTAAGTATACCCGAAACACGCCGTGGCTAGATAAAAATCGGATAAACCAGTAGGTGACCTCACCAAAGCTGCGGTTGACCCAATGCTTGACCTGTTGGATCAGACGATGTGTCCATCGCTCCGTGGAGGATAGGTCTCAGCGAGTCTGCCATTCTCGGAACAACCAACTGTGCATATCACTCCTGTCAGCCCCTCCAGTAACCCCAATCATCCTCATCCCGGCTAGTTGTTAAAATGGAGGGATGCCTGCAATGACTAACACTGTCTTAGTCCAAACATTGCCTCAGTTCAAGAGGTTGACAGCTATTTGGTTCACGTGGTCATAAAGATTTATTTTGTACTTTGTTGCCTATCGCTTGTCTTCTTTCCAAACATGCGGTAACATAAGTACTCCTGGATTAAGGCGTTCCGAACTAACCATGGCGGCTGCGTTATCCATGTCACAGATTTATTCTGGAAGCACTGAATATTGTTGTTACTTGCCGTACCTGAAAGCTGGATTCCGTATCTTTAAATCGGTTTTATGACCACTTTGTAAAATATTAGCTATAGTAAGATACGAAAAATTTCGATTTGCTGCCTATTAACCAGTACAGCTGCTTAAATTTGATATCTACTGCTTCCTTTTTTTCTTTAATATGAACTTTCTTCCATGTTGAACGATGATCTAGGTGAATACCTAAATGCCATACATTTTCTGCTCGCGGGATGTAATCCCCATATAAATCGATTCTTTGGCAGTTACCCCTTTTCATCGAGAGAACCATACGAATTGTCTTCACTGTATTTTCCATTTCTTTAACCACTCGGCTACAAGTCTAATCCCGATTGGAAGCTAGCTGAGGCTTGAGTTGGATAAAAAAACATGACATTAAAAGCATTTAAATAAAATGTACCAATTGTATACAATACCAAAAATAAAACACAATAGAAACCCAGTGTTCAGATGTAAAGAGCCTTCACACACGGGATCCGCAGTCATAATAACACAAATGTATATTTCGTTGAGGCTTACTACAGATGATTTAGTAACCCGCTGGATTGAATGTAAGCAACTATTGTTTTTTCTATGGCGTTTTCCAAACCAGCAGCAACATCGTTTCTTAATCCATATGGATTTCTGAGGTTTTTCGTGTATTGTGCAGTCTTTTATACTGTACACATCTCATATTGGTCTTTCTTCACCAATACGCATAGATTTTTTTATTTGTGTGTGACCGATTCTGAGTCTTGTAAACATACTTGTTCTCGGCCAGTCAGTTCTGCATCGCCGTTCTGCATTTTTCGTTTACTGTTCGTAAATATATATATTTTTCTATACAGTCATCATCACACCATATTTTTCTGTAGATTAGAAAGTCTATTTCTTTGGTAGCATAAATTTAATAGCTAATATAATTTTCTAATAACATATTTATAGATCAAATTATACTTTTCTAAAAGTTACGATCATCTACATTCAGTAGCTAATGAGGTTCTAACTTACAAAATTACTTATAAAAATAACGGGATTAAGGATTTTAAAAGGACTTAAGTCTATTGTTTAATTATCAAGAACGTATAAAAATACTTTCATACTTTAATTCTCAGTAAAAGGTTAAATTTGAATGAGAGTAAAATACTGATGTCAATCCTTTTCGCTTTTAAACATCCAAGTATGCCTGTTTTTACAATTTCAATAATTGAAACAAATCACGTACATAAGTAGTCAAATGTTTTTCGTTCGAACGTTTTACATGAATATTATTATCCAGATAAATACTTGTTTAATGCATGCAAAATAATCAAAAATATATATAACAGCTTCCTCCTTTCCCCACTATAATAAGTATTCCTAACACGATCGCAGAACTTTAAAAAAAAAAAATTCTCATAAATTACATTTTCATAAAGAATTACAGAAATAAACAATTGTGTCTGGAATAAGTTGAGAAAATTTTATAGACAAAGAAGTTACTGCTGGCTTTTTATGAAATGTAATAACATATTCATTCATTCATGACATTATTTTTACAGATTTCTGAAAACTGATTACTTTTTACACGCGTGCCTTATTGTGCGTGAAAACAACTGATAAAAAAGGCACCGAATGACTTTTGAAAGACCGATTGTTATTATGATATTATCATTATTATTACAACCATATTCTAATCGCAAAGACACATTGTATATAAAAAATTAAATAACTATTAAAACAATAAAATTAAAAATATATTCGCACAGTTTACATGATTATTAATTTCTATAATGTATATATAATGAATTATTACTATTATTATTGTTATTATAAATGGTTGGCAACAAAAGCCGAGATTTTATACACATCACGCATGTTAAATACATTACTACCCGGGTCCGACCTACGCAAGGCCAGACTAACGAGGCAGTTATCTACTTCTGTTCGTTCAGTAAACACCGCTACACACATTCTCCTTTTCAGATTTTAATCTTATAGTTTGTAGTCGGTTTTTTCCACATTGGATTAAACTAAACAATTTTATTTAATTTACTTATGAATTAGGTACTTGTTTTTTTGTTTTTTTTTTAATATCCGTATTAAAAATTGCTAAAAATTAACATAAACAATACACATGAAATCTGGTTTAGTATCAGCAATTTAAAAGGACAGACTGACTTGCGAGTCTGGCATACATATACATATAATAAATACTTACTAACATCACTAAACATAAAATATAAAAGTAATATTTTTTAATATATTTCTACTTGTATATATTAGGAAGTATTTTTTCGTAGCATAAATTTAGTAGTTAATATAATTTTCTAACAACACATCTATAGATCATATAAACATAAATCCTAAAAAAATGCTTCGTTTGCGAGTTAACTTATTCCATTATCATTCTTTGTTTTTTCTGTTTAGCCTCCGGTAACTACCGTTTAGATTATTATCATTGCTGACTGAGATAATTATTACTTGGAAAACGGCTGATAAATGGAAAATCATTGGGTCAAAAATCCCTCAAATTCGAAGAAGTGGATGATAAAAGCTTTGTTATTAGTTCATTAATATGGGAAGTACGCTACATTTATCTTGTTACAAACATTTTTTTTTTATTCAGGATATTTTATACTATTTAGAATATTTTTTCCTCGTTTAAATTGTGGTAAAGTCAAATTAGATTAAAAATTAGTCAGAAAAGGGTGCTTTTCTTTATTGAAACGAATTATTGAGTTTCAGAGTCATCGTCAAATATATATCGAACTAATATAATATAGAAGTGATAGTAATTATAAATTATTTGCTATTCATACAAATGGTAAATTGTTCATAATCATTAAATTTAATAATAGAATTCGCTTCTAATTTCCTTGTAAAATTAATCTGTTAGTAATTAATTTGTTAGTAAATTTTTCAACTAACAATAAGCAAATTACAGCATTACAGTTATGTTCATGAACAAGATCAGATCAGTAATACATATCCCTGATGTGATCTAGATAAGTATTATTATTTACCGGTTTAAAGATTATTTATTTGTTAAAAGTTACAACATCAAACTGGTTCTAGCAGAGATAGTGGCACGAAACGTACTCCATTGCACAGCCATTTTTCAAGAAATGGCCCCACAACAATATTACTAAGGAAATTGAGAAATAAAGTGGTTTCCCATTTGGCTACTTCTTCAATAGAAGCAAGCCCGCAGAAATACAGTTGATATCCATTTCTATAAGTGGTACTTTCATTCTCTTCACCGTATTAACTAATTTTAAATTGAACATCATTACTCGCAGTAAAAGCAGATCATATGACCTGTCTTGAGTATAGTAGACTGTTAAAATGAAGAGGATTTATTATGAATTTGAAATTAAAAACATTGCTGGGAACAATTTTTTTGTGGACTTTCACACATTATTGATTTAAAAAGCATAGAAAGAATTCTACTCTTTCTGTTAACTATATGATAAATGGAGTCATATACTGAAATAATATTAAAATGTGTTAATGAAACTGGTATATTTAAATAGCTACAGATTAATGTTACTGCAAATTTTTCATTTCATTATAAGTATTAACATACGTAAGCTTATGCTCAAGTGAACGAGCCATCATGTATACACAAACTTTCATAAAAACGTAGTATCGATTTTTTTTTAACTTTATTTTCATTTTCTTAATAGAACTTAGATAGACATAGAATAGAATAGAACTTAGATAGACATGTTGAGATAAAATTAAAAGTTCTAAAATGACATAAAGTAAAGTCATTATTTGTATCCGTTAATTAAAAGTAAATGAATATTCTTCAGTTATATTACGTATCTAAACAAATTTAAACAAAGTTGTCGTTTCTTAAACAAATCTTTTAAATCATAATTGTCTAATTGAACGATATTATATCAATAAAACGGTGTTAGATTCGATACCGAAAGATCTAAAAAAATATCGTTAAATTACATATAAAAATTTCGTATAGATCTAAAGTAGTACATTCCTCTGAACTATCTACATGATAGTGATAAACAATTTATGGTAGCTAAACCCGAATTCTTGAGCCGTGCTCAAGAATATTAAAAAAAACCGTACCAGTTTAACCAGGATAAAGTAAGGAATGAAGTGATTTCTCTTTACCGTCTACAATGAGTTAACCGTATACGTTAAAACTTAAGTTGAATAAATTCAGAAGATATTATGCCCTGCATATGACACTCGTTAACCTATCTTTGTTTGAAGTATACTTTATCTTTATTTTTTTTTGGAAATTTCCATTTTTCATCACAACAATTCTTTACTTCCTTGTGCGAAGTAAAAAAAAAGTATTGTGATCATGAAAAAAATCCGTTTCAGATTTCAACGGAAATATTCATTTTGACCATCCCTGAATCCATTTTGAATAGTTCGGCGTGACCTCTGTACGTACGTACGTACGTATGTACTTATGTATCTCGCGTAACTCAAAAATTAGTCATATGAAGTTGAAATTTTTGATTTAGAACTGTTGAAACATCTAGTTGTGCACATCAGTCTTTTATTGCAATCGGCTGAACCAGAAGTATCCAAGAAAGCCATGGATTTTAGACTTTTTCTTAACTGCAATAATAACCCCTCATATCATAAGTCGTACTTATTGGTTCTAGTGTTATAGAAAAATAAAATTTTAATTAATGGCATATTTAGATCTTGCAAAGGGAAGGCACATCGGTTCAAATCCTACTTCATCTCCTTTTATTTTAACTTTTTTTTAAATTTAATAATATTGATTTATTATTAAGCTCTGATTGTAAAAAAAAATTACAATAAATAATAATTTAATAATAGCAACAAATAAAAAGAAAAAAATATTAGAAGTTATTAATGAAATAAAATTTTATGTACTTTTCATTTAAAAAAAAAAATGTGTGTATGTAATTTAATAGGCGTACAAGGAAGTCATGCGGTGTCCACATCAGATTTTTCAACAAAGCTCTAGGCGCTATGCTGCAAGATGGAAAGTATGGTAATCAGTCAAAAAAGGGGTTATGGGTACTTTTTTTCATTTCTAGAAGTTTCATGACCCAGGGACCCCAAAAAAAGAGAAAAGAGTGGGATTAATGTTCGTATATACAATATGTACGTGTATTGGCGTATTTGAATCTTAACAACTTTTGACTGGATAAACCGATTTTGATGAAATCTGCCACGAGGGCTTGTGTGTGTGGAGAAATTTGTTAGTAAACTTTGGGGTCAATATCTCCAGGGGGTGGACTAGATATTTTCTTGGAGTCATTTTTTTTTTTAATTCGCAAATATATTATAATTAGTACATGCGGACATGCTTACAAATGCAAATCTTACGATTTCAAAAAAAAATTCTTCCAAATTCTCCCCCTTCCCAAAAAATCGAAAAGTTATCTTTTTATCTGTAACATTGTTTTTAAAAAACAAAGTGGTGGGGGGGGGGGGGGGGTTAATGTTCGAACATAAGTGTATTGACGTGTTTGAAGCTTAATAACATTTGAATGGAAAAGTGAGTTTGATGAAATCTGGCACAGAAACTCATGCATATGAATCAATTTGGTGGTCAATTTTTAGGTCAATATCACTATTGGGTGACGTAGATAGTTTTTCTTTGCGATAAATTTTTCAAAATTTTGCAAACATAACCCCACTTTATATTATGCTCAACACATATGTACATGTTTATCTTACAATTTAAAAAATTTTTCTTCCAAATTCTCTCCTTCTCCAAAATTGAAAAAAGCTATCTTTTTATTTATTTCATATTTTTAACTGATTTTTTTATGCCTTCCTAATCATTATTAGTAGTGCAATTGGCGCAAAAAATATACTTTGGGGGTAATATTGGGAGCAGATCATAGTTTATAAATATCGATTTTTTTTAATTTTGTACAACTTTTTGGTTCATTTAAACTTATGTAAAGGACACGGCAATGGACATATGCCAATGACCTTATATAAAGGTCCGCACTGACGGCAATGTGGGAGCCCAGCACTGCCGTCAGTGCGGACCTTACGGCAGCTGGCAGAGCGTTTTCCTCCCCCTACGGAAAAAAATTAAACTTATGATAATAATAATAACTGCAATAAAATTTCATCATCTTCACCCCATCTTCGAAAAAAGAAATCCATATCTAACATGGATTAATAAATAATGGTTATATACATGTTTACAATTTCTTCTATTTAAGATAAAATTCCATGTAACATAAATGTAGACAAATCAAAAAACTTACATTGGAGGTGATTTTGGGAATAAGGGAGCAGAAAAAATTTAAAAAACATCGATATTTAACATTTTTCCATGTATTTTCGCTGTTACTTTTCTACTGCATAAAAATAAATCACAAATGCCAGAAAGGAATAATAACTTTGTTGTAAGCTTTTTAAAAAAGTTGAGATAATTCTGATATTAGTAATTTCCTTTTTCAAATGATATTTATAGGCCTATTCTTTTATCTGTTTCTTGTGATATGTTTGTTTTGTTATCTTGGATAAGCAAATTATCCGCAAATGCCAGACAGTAAATAACCTTTCCAGTGGTCTTTCTATGTCAATTTTGAAAATAGTATTATTTTGCTCCTGAAATTTTTTTCTCCATTTGCGGATAGCTAGCTTGCGAATGTATCATAATGGATTGTTAGATATGGTATTAATTTAATTTAATTTTAAGGATTATATTTTTATCAAAAAACGGGAACATTTTTTCAATAATTTTTAAGTTACAACTTTAATTATTAGAATATTATATAGTATCATCTACTAAATTCTTAAGCAATTAATGGGTTTTTTTTTTACACTGAAAGGATTATGACACAAAATAAACAATAAAAAACTGAAAATTAGACATAATATTTAATTTTAACATAACCTGTCGCGGCTTTGCCAGCGTTATATGTGTATGTAACATAAAAAATTGGAAATAGTTTTTTAATAATTGGGCGTGGAGGCTGTTGCTCTCAGAATTATCGCTATTTACAACTTACCTGCTAAAGTAGATTAATTTAGATAAAAGATGAATAACAACTTTTCAGTAGTTACTTATGTAAACTAGTCGTCTTTCCCTTTAATTTCATTATCAAATTAATTCGATTCTGATTATGGATCTGAAAATGGATACGTAAGTAAAGAAGGTGACTAACTGGAAAACTTAGCAATTATAAATAGTTATTTATCCATTTATAATAACAATAATAAATAATTCTGTTAAACTGAGTGTTTATATATAGTGTATATGTTAATTTTTATTAACACAAAAACTTCCATTTATTGAAGTATCTAGGTGAAAATGTAGGTATATTTTAATGTTTTTCTTTCTTTCTCATTAATCTTAAAAGTAGTTCTCTGTCTTATGCGATGGTGGGATACAGATAAATACGGTAGAAGTGAGATGATATTTTGAAATTACCTCCTAAAACGAATTTATGTAAATAATCCGTGTCATTTAATAAAGTCTTTTCATGTAATATTTTTATTAATTATTATTCGATAAAATTTGCATAAAAAATATGTGTACTATTAAATAACAACTTTTATATAAAAAAAAAAAATTTGAAAAAACTGTTTTGTATATCTTTTTATATATTGCAATTTACTTAATTTATTTATATTAACATACTAAATCCAGGCATAACTGGTATAAAAAAGTAGTAACTTCAAAATAAAATATAAATTTATTTTAAAAATTTACTAGAATTATTACCGGATGAACAACTATTTTAAAGATAAAATTTACTAATATAAGATGAAAAAGTATTTTGTTATAAAATTACGAGACAATAGATTGTTTAGAAAGCAAAATTTGTCAGTCATATATAGCAAGAGTGACTTCCTCCTAGTCGATGATTGATGGTATAGATGGATGTTTTAATGTTTGACGTCACGGTCAAGGTAAGGGTCAAGGCTAGCCAGGTAGGCCAATATTTTTCGAGACTAGGAATGTCTCTCTGTCTTCTCCGGGGCATTAGGAACAATTGTTCTTCCCCTACGCAAACCGATCGAGTTGTTAAATCTATTCTGTTCTCTCCCCTTTTAAAGCTGTTGGTAGCCTTGTTTGAATTATGAACAGTAAAACCAGACAAGCAAGATTCTATACATAGAAATTCTTTTATATAATTAATCTGTAAATTTTTTTAATAATTATAATTAACGTACACCGAAACTAGATCTGCTGGTGTAGCCAAAATAAAATATATATTTACTCGATAAATTTTAATGAATCTAATGTGTATTACACACAATAAATGTCTCGTATTTATTACATGCTCAAAATACTGACGCTTTTCGCTGTTACACTTTGTATCGTAAAGTTAGTTAAAGTGATTCACTCAACCGATCACATATGCAATACAAAACAATTAATAATAAAGATAAAAATAAATCGACTAGTAAAAAGAGAATTTAAGGATAATAAACTAATAAATAATTAAAATTAATCGACCATATTTTTAATCATATCATTTAAACAGGGCTAAATAAAAAATAAATTTAAATAATTAAATTACTCGAGTTAATTATCTGAATAATTTTATTGCGTTTCGTACAGAACATAAATTTATGGTTAGTATAGATTAAGTTTATTTATTAGACTTTCAGCTCAATAATTTGATATTAAAAAAACCCTTGTTTGGATTTCCATCTTTAACTGAGACTTTAAATAATTTTATAATATTCTCAATAATAATTAATTTTAAAAAAAACATTGTTATTTATATGTATCGTATATATTTTTACTGCACTCGGCTTTCATACGTTTTTTAAATAAGGAATTAAATGGTTACTTTACTTATAGGAATTGTTGTTTAATTTTATATCTGATGTGGCTTGAAGATACCTCAAAACTGGACCATTCCTCATTATAAAAATCCAACTGTTTAAAAGGTAATGGCCAGCAATAGAAACATCAGGAAGCTTGCAAGATATACCCTGAAGAAGTATATCTTTAGAGGATATATCTCACTACTATTTCAGGATCTTGCTAATATTTCGGAGAAATATCGACAATATGCGGTTCCAGCAAGGCTATTTTTCCTCATATGGAACGAAACGGATTGCAAGAATGTTTTATTTTAGAGGATGTTTTATTTCCCTATTTATCAGAGAGCCTGATCATAAATCCCTTTTTGCTGGGTTTTTTATTTGTCTGGTGGGTATTTAGTTCTTAATGATGGTATACATTAATTTTTATTTTTTTATGATGGATGGAGTTTTAGATTGCGTTCCCTTCCATTGTACATCATTTTTGTTGAAATTAGTTTCACTCTGGTTATACCTTGGGAAATTAGCAAAATATATGCGTCCTTCTACTGAGGCTACTGTCTCCTTCAGTCCGTCAACTGAAAGCGTTTTGATGTTAATGTCTTTCTATCTGGCAGGGATGCACCTTGTGAGGCCGTAGTTTTTTGGAGGGCCCAACGCACTTCCTTCGTGGAGAGATTTGAATATGGTGGCTGTAGATTGTATAACTAATTATTATAAACTGAAATAATGATAGGGGGTTTGGGTTGTGCTTCCACGTATTAAGGTATATGGCTCTGAATGATAACGTGTAATTGCGATTAGTTCACATGCTTCACTTAGGTTTGGTCAATTTCGTGAACTGTGGATATATATGAGCACATAATAAATCTTCAAAGAGCTGTTAGCCATTGAATAAAGGATTATGATCTTAACTCTATAAATCAAAATATATCTGAACATTTTTAAGTGGTTTTTTCTGGGTTTTTTTCCAGTAATATAACATTTTTAATCCAGATTAAAAATTTGCCTCAGATCTGAAAAATTACCCTTAAATAATAAAGAAACTATCTACATGAGGTCGCAAAGAGATGCTTGTCACTTGCAAATTCGAAACTTTCCTTCTGATAGGTGTAGAAGAACTAGGTCAGCAGAAGGCGTACTTTACAGGGTTTCGCCTAGCACTGCTACCCTTTGTAACACCAATGACAAATACACCACGTAAAGACCGGTTTAGATAAGACCCTATAAATCAAGTCTTAGAGTGTTTCATTAGCCACTTTCTATGTGCTTAGCTTTGATATCACCGCAATCACCTGCCTATTGCTTTTTATGATCATATGTAAACTCGGCTTCAGTTGTGGCATGTTGATGGATCATCACAGATGAAACAATATATGTCGAAAAAGATTTAACTGTCTTAATAACTGTCTTATTTAACTGCATTCCTATCTACTATTTAATGTCCAGTACATTCTAAACATAACTTCCACTGTACATTTCCACTGAAAGTAAAGAAATTCTTTTTGGTGTGCACCGATCCGATTGGGCTACAACCCTGCCGTTTTCCAGTCACCTCTTCCAGTAACCATCTGACTTACCACATGAGGTGGAACCATTCCACCAAAGAGCAACTGATGATAATGAACCTAGCCAAACTTAAGAATAGCTTTACAGAACGAGAAACCAATTTTGGATGTTTAGAGTCCCAAATCAATGATCACTAGCAAAACAGTAGTCAACTCTAAGTTTGAAAATGTAATCTTTCTCCCGCCTTGAGCTGTAATGCTATTTCTTGCTACAAGATTACATACACTGTAAATATGAACTGTATCTAGAGAGTTTAAGCGATAGGAAAGAAGTATATGGAACCCTGAAAACAGATTCAAATTCCCTTCTCAATGATTTTATATGCTTGAACTTGCATCAACTTGCATTTCCTTAGGAAAGAGTTGTTATTGAAGTTAACCGTCAATTCAACAATAACTCGCTTTTATGTTTTTTTTTTTTTATCTAAATGACGACATCGTACAATCAATAATACTATCAGTGTTTAACAACAAATATAGCACAAATTTTATTCATTTATGTGATATATGACAGGTGTACTTATAGACTTTTCCTACTTGATTTTCATTGGTATTAAACGATAATTGACAATATTACTAATAGTTTCTTTTGCTGATGTTATTCTTCTTTATAGCAGATTATCATGAGGTAGTCTTAATATACCCATCTATTGTTCTCCATAGAACTTGTTACAGATTCACCCCTCTCATTCATGAACAGAGTTGTTAGTTGTAATCTAATCGGAGAAAATCAGTAGCATTATTTTTAAATGAAAACAAAATACTGTACTTGGATTTGAACTCATTTCCTGATGTACAGCACTAAAATATATTACATTACCTATTTAGTTATTTACAAGATCATAGGTTTGATTCTAAAAAAATATGCTATTAACTGTAACAAAAAGCCTAACTGAGAATAGATATATATTTACATATATACATAAAAAGCAGCTGGTCAGTTATTTTCAATTTTACATCTGCATTGAAGGTTGCAAACTAATTAATAATTCATTATGTTAATAAAAATTTGGAATAATATACATCAACCATACCTGCTTATTGATTAGAAATTATTTTTAATCAATTGAAAAAAATTATATTTATAATATGTGCCCATAAATATGATCGAAAATATTCTTCAAAGGAAAAAGAGCGTTGGAGGGAGGAGACTGATTTGCATAAAATTTGCAATGATATGTTTTTTTCAGAAGATGATGGACAGGATATTTAACCGATGATCTTAGTATTATAATACATTATGCAGAATTTAAAAAAAAAGATATTTTTAAAAAAGCAAACAAGATTAAAAGGATAGAATGCAATAAATCAGTGATTGTCTACCCAAAAGAGGAGAGAATCGAACAGGAAAAATTGTATAAGTATTTAGCTAGCATAATAGCAGAAAACTGGAAAAATTAAAATGAGATAAAAACCAGAATAATTGATGTACAAGTCTAATATAAGGAAACATTTTAAAAGGTAGAAATAGAAATTATTTCTGGTTTAGGAAAATCAGAATTTGTCTGGGATGAACGAAATAAAAATGACGGGGGGAAATATCAAATTTATAAAAAAATATTTAAAATTGCTTTAAAAAGTGTTTTGATAAAATAAATTGTGTTCTTGTTAATGTTTTAGTATTTTGAGTAAAATAACGATCAAATGAGAAAGTAATTTTTGACTACGAGGGCGTAAGGACTCTCTGCATATAGTTTTAATTCTATGAGCTATAAGTTTAATTAAATAATCTTTCAGTAAAACAAACGGATAAGCTATTTTACAGTGATAACCAAACAGACTAATTTTATTTTCATTTTCAGGGATAAATAAAACAGTAGTCTATGTTTGAGAATTTATTTATTTTTTGAGAAGATGAATTTTTATACTTTCACTTAGATGTAGATCTAACATCAGCATATTTTGCGGATATTATGTTTTTTTCATAGATAAAAAGTGAAACGATTTCAATTTATATATAAATCTTTTTGTCACATAGTAATTCTGTTTTTTCCATATTTTATCACGAAATATGAATTTTTCAATAAATACTTACGGATACTTATTTCTATTAGCTCTTTATCCTACTGATTGCACAACTTCCTGAATACTAAGGTATTGAAGGATTAAGGGATGAAACTTTTAATCCAAAAAAGAGAACGTTGACTTTTTTAGACCTGATCATCTAATATGAACCCAAAATGCATAAACCACAGTATATCAGAACGTTCGAGAAGAATAGCAGAGACTGTAGCGATTATTTCCTGCCCAAAGTCCTGGTAAAACATTTTCTAAGAAACCAACTGGTTCACTCCTTATTCAGTGTTTACAGAGAAAAAATCAAAAGATTTTGGATTGATAATTACTAAAGATAGTATAATCAGGATATATTTTATAAAGGTAAAACATGAGGACAAAAACTGATAGAGATATTTTAATAAAGCATGTCCAATGTCCATAAAATTTGTGAAAAGCTGAAAAGTATTTTTAAAATGATGGTCATAAGCTGAGAAGATTTTCGACCTTCGGATCCTGGTTATCCTTTTGGGAATGCTAAGATCCTAAATATAGATCAGAACAATGCCTATCCAGCCGCTAGTGCTGGATATATAGTGGATCCCTTTTACCTGTATATTGTTTGGGATTGGAATACAACAATAAAGAACACGTAATTAGCGAGATAGATCCTAAAATAAAGGGTTTCCTTTTTCTCGAGATTTATTAATTACATTATTATTAGAAAAATTATATAGTAATCTTCTATACGTGTACATCTCATAGTTGAGCTTATCATTTATCTTTATTAACTAAACGTTAATGTATTGGCTCATTATATTCGTACATGTACGACTATTGGTCTTCCGGCGCCGCAGTGGGATCGCAGAAGTATATTCACGTCACGATAACAACTTTTCAATAAGAAATATATCGGCACGCGAGAAGGATGTGTATCAGATAAAATTGATTTTTTTTCATACCTAGTGATGAAAACGTTATTGGAAACCGGAGGGAAAATTTAGGGCATTTTTTCACTGAATCAAGACTTCTTAAGAGGAAGTTTTGTTACATCACTCTTAGACCTCAGAGAAAGTTCAATTAATTTTCATTACTAAACAATCATTTGATAAGCTTGCGGCAAGAATTACTGACAGAATCAAGCAAGAAAAAGTAATGAAATTCATACCTTCAGTTGGAATACTAAAGTATGTTAACCTTTTACACACATCATCGAAATGTTTGTTTTAAAATGATTTCAATTTAAAATTATATAGTTTTCCTTTTGGCTAAATTTATTAATATTATTTATAACATCCTTTGTTTAATGTCTCCTTTAGGCTACCCTTAATAATTTTTTTTTTAATAAAAGTTCCTTTACTATAGCCTATATTAAGCAACTGTTAGGGAATTTTAAAAATAACATCTACAAAAATTAAAACAAATAAAATTGTTTTAATTATTGAGTGGGCCTTTGTAGAAGATATACTTTTCTTTCTTTTTCTTGTTTAGCCTCCAAATTACCGTTCATATAATACTTCAGAGGATGAATGGCGATGATATGTATGAATGTAAATGAAGTGCAGTCTCGTAACTTCTCAGTTTGACCATTCCTGAGATGTATGGTTAATTGAAACCCAACCACCAAAGAACAACGATATCCACGATCTAGTATTCAAATCCGTGTAAAAATAACTGACTTTACTAGGAGTTGAACGCTGGAACTTTAGATTCCAAATCAGCTGATTTGAGAAGATGCGTTCACCACTAGACCAACCCGGTGGGTTTGTAGAAGATATTGTTTCTAATCCTAACATTATTTAGTATTTTCTCTTGCATTGTTATATTTTGCATTATTTTGCATTTATTTTTTCTAAAGATCATCTGGCGGGTTACATAATTTCCCATTTGTAGTAGTGTGAGACTGGTTTTTTAACCTGCTCAACAACTGCTTATAATGATGCTAATGATAAAGATTAATTAATTAAAATACAATTCCCTTTAAACTGTTTTATTTTTATAATATATCAGTAGAAACGGAATCAAACAGCAGAAATCTATGCAAGAAATTAAACAATAAAATATTCAATGCCTTGGAATTTTCCCGGGTTATTTTTCTAATTTAAAAGTAAAAGCATTATTATATTAAATAATAATTGTTCGACATATATATAAAATTCATTTTTCACTAACCATATTTTTTTATCATGAATTTCAAAGAACTACGGCTAAATGTTATCCACGAGGTTCTTTTTTTGCTGGTTGTGGAATTCTTCAGCAGCAACACTCAAAATTTTGGAAGATTTATCACAAGTTCAGTGAAAAGTTAAATATCCAAATACTAAATACAGGGGGCTACTACCATTTTAAATCTTCATCAAGGTAGCGTCACCAATTGGCAATAGTATAGTCTGAAACCGGAGCTGATTGTGCGGTACCTGTGAGTCTGAGGTAGACTACGGACAAAACTGATAGCAAAACTTTTGAACGGTATGACACTACGGGACTGTAAGTTCTTTGACGTTGAACAAAATAAAATAATACTCTTCTAGTCTACAACTCTGGTGACGCAATGCGCCGGACACTAATAGTTGTACGTGGTACCTGGGGCCATAAAAAAACGTATTCTGAATAAAATAATAATGACTATCTTAGTCATCGGTATTGCACACTAAGATAGAAAGAATAATTTATTTTTAGAGAGAAAGTGGGTGTTATATGTTGAGCTTTCAGTTGATAAATGTCAGGAACGAACTTACGGATGTCATAAGTCGTGGTGTTATCATGTAGACCTTCTTACCAATAATTAAATTTATAAGTATATTCTTAGATTAGATACTAGCTGCTCAGCTCGGCATCGTTTCGCTCTGCTCTTTAAGGGGGTGAAAGGATATTCAGTTTTTGAAGACTGATTTATTTATCTAACTGTAAAAATACATAACTTCAGGTATAAAATTCACTAAAATTAAAAAAAAATAATTGTTATTTCTACACAATCCATAAGGTACAGCCAAATGCGGGTTTTTTTTTATAATCTTGACAATTTTTCAAGACTCGATTCATTTTTGCGTGCCTCACATTAACTGTGTATTACGAAAAATTACTGTAAGTAAAAGTATTTTTTCTATTTGTTTTTCCGATACTTTAGTTGTTCATTTCGATTTCTAATTTCTAGTTCATAATTTTAACGTTAGCCCTTGTACTGCTTTCAAATACGCTGTTTGAATTTTTAAAATTGGTCGTACCGTTCCGGAAATATAACTGAATTTCGGAATAAGATAACGACCGGATAACCGGACAATCAGATAATCGAGAGTATAAAATAAAAATCCACCCTTGCAATAAATAGAAACCTTTGGCCTAATTAGATGTTTTTGTATACCTATAGATTAATCCTATCCTTAATCTTGCATTTCAAAGAAATCAACTCCTCTTTTGTGTATAGATTAGTGATTATTATTATTTTTTTTTTTTTTCATTTACAGAAATGGTAAATAACCTGTATGACTTTACGTGGATCTCTTGAACAAAACTTAACTAAATGAAATTAAAACACATTCTGTCAAGCCTAAATTTTCGTTCCATCATTTTTGTACTACATGAAGTTTCTTTTATATTTCAATATAAGACATTATTTTCTACATACAACTCCCTAACAATGCCTAACATTGCCTAACAATGCCTAAGCGTATTTATGTTAAGGTAATGTTTTTTCAAACTATTTATACATTAGATATCAACAAAAAAAATGTGACGAACAAAATGTTAATCACAGATTATTTTTATATAGTGTTCTTAATAGTGTTTCATATCTTACTGAATTCATCCTGTAGAATTTGTTGTAGGATAAAACAATATTCTCATATTAAAATGGGATCCCTATAGAAAAAAAAAGGAATCGTTCAAGTAACCGATTTCGTTAATCGATTTATTTTCAATCGAAAACACTCAGGACTTTGGCATACTTGACCGGTCTTATTTATTATTTAATAAGTATATACCTGACCACCACGAGACATGTACTCGTACTAATGAATAGGGATTTTTCGCTACTTTTCGGAATCGGGTCCGCTACTTTTCCGGTGCCTACTTTTTGATTATAGTTCATAATTTTATAAAGAAAACCAATCACATAAATGGGAAAAATATATATTATTAGTTTAGTATTTCCCATATAAATCGATTAAATAAATAACTAAATATTACAAGTATAAATAATAACAAGCACAAGTAATAAATGTACAATAATATAACAAGTTTACACCTGACCACCACGGGACAAGTACTAACGAATCGGGATTTTCCGCTACTGATCGGTACAATCCGGTGCTAAGCTAAGGGGGACGGACGGACGCGCGCGCGCGCGCGCACACACACACACACACATACACATACACAGACACACATACAAATGCCTTTAGAAGGGTAGGATGATACAATAGATCCGATACACTGAACTAGATTTTAAAGTGTAGAAATCTACATTACTGTTGAAATACAAAGAGAAATTATTTACACACTTCTAAAAGGATACAAATACTGTACCCTTTCACAGTTTAGTCAAAAGAACATTTCGTTATTTAGTTACTCTCTTCATGATAAAACAAAGTATTTTAATAAAATTTTTTTTTTTAAATTTTAACCAGAATCTGCTCCTTCAAAAAAAAAAAATTGATTGCAACAAAACAATAATAATAGAATACAAATTTAGAACTAATAAAGTGTTTTACCGATACAAAAAAAAAAAAAAAAACCCTGAAAAAAATTTTAGGTTACAGCAGAAATTATTTGGTCAGATTATGAAAATGAATAATAACAGGCCCAGAAAACAAATCTTTTACCACAAAAGAACGGAAATGAATGGACTTCAGTCGTTCAAAAAGACCTAAAAGAAATGAAAATATCTGAAGAAATATTAAAAAATAGAACAACTTTTAGAAAATTGATATAAGATTTCAAGGGTTTTCCAAGAGAAAAAAGAACCAAAGTCTGAATGAAAAGGCAAAAAAAAAAAAAAATTGGAGAAGATTGTAAAATATTGGATGACCAGAAAGAAAACGCCCAAAAGAAAGTGAAATGAATGCAAAATGTTACATCTCACTATCCTCCTCAGTCGATCAAACTCGAACAAAACACATCTTATTTGATATTTATTCTTGTAGGATTCCACATAAGTTCTCTTTTGGCCACAATTCAAGAGATTGTCAATGTTTAACATTATTTGTCACAGGAAAATGATATGGACACATGATACAAATATAAATGCGAATACGACCGAGAAGAAAGCTGGTGACGCAGGAATATTTCCCGAGAAAATCCTGATATTTCAGTTAGGATTATAATGTACAAGATTATTATAATCACAGTAAATATTCTAACATCAAGTCTAATTTATTTATTTATTTTTTAATTAAAGTCTCTTTTACCGTTACTACAATTTTTTTTATTTGTTAAATATAATTGGAAGTAATTAATTAACTTCAGTAAAAAGCAACGAGAATAAATTTAATATTAATAAACATGCAGCAGGTTATTTCTTTATAATTTATTTTAATTAAATAAATAATAAGATACACTATTTGTCATTACGCAGTTTGTTGCTGTTGTTGAATAACAGGTTATACATTTGACATTTTCTTCGATCTAATTCTTTATGTTAAGGTTTATTCAGTCGGTCCAATTACACAGCTACAATGATAGGTTATACGTTAACAGAGAAAAACCACCCTGAATATTACTTCCGGGTTCCGTTCTCAAATTTATCTTATTTTAGTAATGCAGCTTATAAAATAAAATTAGATTTATTTATTTTTTATTTTTTTGTTACAAAACGAAAGAATCCGAAACAATTATTAGATGTAATTTTAATAACACTACTCCTATTTACCCATGATTAAGAAAAAATAGATTACCAATCAAAATTCTTTAATTTTGCTCTTTTAAAATAGTTGCAAATAAGTACGGTTAATGATGTGTTAGATCTTTGTACATGGGAGTGAAACAAAAATTACTCCTCAGAAAAAAAATAATAATAAAAAAGGTCGGTTTTCTTATTTTTGTCTTAGAATTGAAGGCATTTCCGTTGAAATTTAATATATTGCAGTTAGTTAACATTATGAAAGAAAAAAAATTATATATATATATATATTTAATACCTGTAATAACCTTTAAATAAATAATTAAATTTATATTTTTGGTTAATTGAACAAACATAATAGATAAAGAGTGTTCAAAAAGTAACGCAACCTTACGGAAGGCCGGCCTCCGTGACGCGAGTGGTAGCGTTTCGGCCTTTCATCCGGAGATCCCGGGTTCGAATCCCGGTCAGGCATGGCATTTTTACATACGCTACAAATCATATATCTCGTCCTCTGAAGCAATACCTAACGGTAGACCCGGAGATTAAACAAAAAAAAAACCTTATGGAAGAATGTTTCCTTCTTTTATTGATGAAAAAATGCAACAGAGAATATTAATTGTCTCTCAATACACTAGATGTGCTAGGTATGCCCAGATCGAGAATGCCTTTACAGAAAATTATGGTGTGGATGCACCAAGCGGCTGTACGACAGGTTCCAAGAGAAAGAGACTATGGCAGATGCAGGCAAAAGCGGCCAACCGAAGTTGCTAACACCACTAAATTTGATCTATTTTCAAGCTGCATATTCTGTTAGTCTCAAGAAGTCTATGTAACACATATTTAGCCAGTCTGATCTCACCATTTCTTTTAACACGGCAATGCTCATGTGTTAAAAGATGCATCCGTACAGAATTGGTGCTGTTCACGAATGTTACCTGCAGACACTGGAAAACGGTTAGCTTTCTGTTACCGGTTCACGTCATCTGTAACAGCAGATGAAGAAGAACTAGAAGACTGGATTTGGTCTGACGAGGCATGGTTCCACCTCGATGGATACGTGAATGCACAGAATTCACGCATTTGGTGTACGGAAAATCCACATCAGCTGCACGAGTCTCTGCAATGACAAAAAGTGAGTATTTAGTGTGCAATTTTGCGTAGGCGAATCTTCATGATATTCTTTCATGGCACAGTGAACAGAGAGCTTCCCAAATCAGCCGATTTGGAAGTCGAGAGTTCCACCGTTCAAGTCCTAATAAAGCCAGTTATTTTTACATGGATTTGAATACTAGATCGTGGATACCGGTGTTTTTTGGTGGTTGGGTTTCAATTAACCACACATCTCAGGAACGGTCGAACTGAGAATGTACAAGACTACACTTCATTTACACTCATACATATCATCCTCATTCATCCTCTGATTATCTGAACGGTAGTTACCTGAGGCTAAATAGGAAAAAGAAGAAGAAGAAAAGAGAGAACAGAGAGCGCTACATACAGATGCTCCAACAATTTTTAATACTATATCTGCAGTCCGGTTAGAGTATACGTGGTTTCAGCGAGATAATGTTACGGTTACTATGACTTTCTTGGATCAGTGCTTTCATTGATAAGTTTCAAAGGGACTGAAGCGCTCCTCGGTATCCTGATTTATCCCCTGCTGACTTTTTCTTGTGAGGATACCTTAAGGATCCTGCTTACAAAACTCATCCTCACACCATTCACGAATTGCAGAGAGAAATTGAACGATGTGTCGTTGCAATTCCTTAACGAACGTTACAATATGTGTATAAGAACATGCAACGTCGTATTTAATCACGTAAAAAGCATAATGAAGACCACTTTCAACAACAATATAACTTACTCAGTTTCTCATAAGGTTGCGTCACTTTTTGAACACTTTGTATTACACTTTAAAAATAAAAACATTGTTGTACCTTTTGGTACAATTATATTAACTAGCATTATTTTGTATCTAATTTTAAAAGTACGGGTTCTAGTGATTTAAAAATTCAAGCTCGTTGTAACTTTTCCTCTAAAAATATATAAAATATCCACAAAACATTCCTGCATTAAATGTGTTAAAGCTAATAACACGTAAATAGATTAGTATAAAATTAATTTAAAAACAATTAAATAAATATTTAATTGACGAAAATATTTATAATAGGTTTTTTTTCGTTATGCCATATAAAAAATACATTTTTTTTCTACTTTAAGGTAAGAATCCAAAAAAGAGACAACTTAACATTCTCGTTGTCAGCATGATTTCCATGAAATCTGTTAATTCAGTAACAAATTTTACTAACGCCGTGGCAGAATTATTTCAAACCAGAATTACGTGTTCCTTTAGATTTATTTCTAAAATATTACAAGTGTGTTCAAGAATAACAAGCATCTTATGGCTGATTTTTTAAAGAAATAGTGATTTCCCGTTTTCTTCTCCGCTGAAGCCGAATATAGAGTAACATATCAGCATGCCAAGCCCACAGAAACATATTCAGCCTGTCAGTGATAGTTTTCCATTGTTCACCATTAGGACTGAAGATATATTGAACATAATTATTTTATTACTTTTAATGAAAGCAATTCTGATTAGTGATTTTTGTACTACAGATGTTTTACATGCGTTATAAATTTAATAGAGTTTTGGATTATAATCCATAATTCTTATAATTACCATTTTTATTGTAAATAATTCCGTATACATGTCACGCGAAAGACCGATATCTGGGAAATGTCAACATTCTTCTGTGAATGTCGACACATAAAAAATACGTAAAGACCGAAATATTTGCATTTATTATTATTCATTCGCTGGTATACATCTCGACAATCACAGATAAGATCTGTTGGGGGTCGAAATGATAACTAGAAAATAAAAAGAAAATCACCCAATACCAATCTCTAAGCTAAATAGATTACGAGAAAATCTCATAAAAGAAGGAAGTTTAAATTTAATACAAATATAACCTACGCTCGCTAACCTCATCTAATTAAAGTTAAAAATACAAATTAACAAATTACATATGTTATTCTCCAACATTGAAGGTAATTAATCAAATTCATCGCATTCAGCACGCACTGAAGATGCAAGTTAAATAAAAATATTTTTATAAAAAATTGAACAAACGGCACGATTGGCCCTTTCAATTTATAGAACGCTAAAAATGTCATTAAATATTTTTATAAACGCGGTAAATTTTATTAATCGCCTTCAATTTTGGAGAATAGGATATATTATTTTTTTATTTAACGGTAATTAGATGAGGTTAGCGAACCGTGTGAGCGTAGGTTATGTTTGGCTTAAAATTATACTTTCTCATAAGGGTTTCTCATAACTTATTTATCTTAGTAACTGGTATTGGGTGATTTTATTTTAATATCTTGTAATCTTTTCAATCCTCACCAAAGCTTATCTGTGTTTGTGGACATATACCGGCAAAGGTCCGAATAAGCAAATAGTATTTTGGTCTTTCACCGACGTTTCCTGTATATCGACATTCACCGGAGATATCGACATTTGCTAGTTATATCGGTCTTTCAGGGTTTTATGTAATATATATATATATATATATGTATATATATATATACATTTTTTTTTTTCACTCTAGGGGAGATTTGTTATTTTTATTTATAATCATTATTAATTATTAAAATGAAATAAATAATGATGATTTGAATTATAATACTTATTGCGGTAATTGTTATTGTCAAAGTATAATTTACATTTTAAATTATGTTAATTATTTAATATAAAAAATACAATTTACAAATTATTTTTTTAGATTAAAATAAAATATTTCCTACATAATTAAAGATAAATGATGAATTATAATCATGTTGTAACAAATTTACTCTTTGTTTACTTATTTTTTTTAATATCATAACTTTATGTACTTAATAAAAAAATATACTCGTATAAGGTATAAAAATATGGTGCAGTTTTAAAAATTATATAATGTTTTAATAACACATGACGTTTTTCACAAAAGTGACAATTACACATCATTAGTCATGTTTTACTGTACTTACATAACTCATTCAGGTATTTCACCACTCTCTCGCTTCCTTTTATATTTCTCTCTATTTTTTGCACACACTCACACTTTCATTTTAATTCTCACTCCTTCACGTTAGTATTTACTCCTATGTATATAAGCCACATATTTTACTCAGCCTACAGTTATGAATTGTGTCGGTACACAATTCTCTTGTTCATTAACTCCTGCAGGAACAAAACAACTTTTGGCACAACATGTTTGACAGTGTTTTAACACTTAACTTTTTAAAAAAATTATACATAAAAATAGTAGTAATAATAAACAACAGACCTTCTCAAACGAGATAATATACTTTTTTCATTTATTTACTTCTGCTGATTTAATTTTAAAAAGTAACTCGTGTGTATATATATATATATATATATATATATATATATACACTCTAACTTGAACTCTAATATAAATATATTTATTAAAACATTATTTTATTTAAACAGGAATTTATTTAATTTAAAAATGTAATATATTTCTATCTTAGTTTTATATATATATATGTCGGAGAATAAAGTACAGTGGAGTGTCTTCCGACAAAACGATGAGAATATTCTTTAGAATATCTGTATTTTTAGTAGTTTTAAGAAATGTACTTGTAATGTTTTGTAAAATAAGGTTTAAATTGTTTTATTGGGGTAGGCTTAGGCCTAGGTAGGCACATGGTTGTCAACGTAGTCGGGATCCCAGGACGATAGGGGTATCATAAAATTAATAAGGAAAAGGAAATATGCAGTAGGTATATTATTTGAGAATATTGAGAAAAGGTAGTCTTGCTTTGGAACCCAGATCGAACAGACGTCCTGGTGATCGCGAATTCGTTATTTCCCTGAGCCTCGGTCTATCGCAAGTTGTTTTAATATTATTTGAATTCTAAATAGAATTAGTCTTATATTATGGTTCGTGTACTACTGAGTTATTGATGAGTGATGGTTATCATTTGTAATTGTTTCATTGTGCGAGTTGTCTGCTCATTTTTATTAATTGAACTTTATTATAATCTTATATATTCTCCACTTGTAATAGTAAAGATGAGTGAAGCACAAAACGTTGAATCCCTGACAAATCTCCTCGCCTGTCCGACATATATATATATATATATATACACACACACCTATTAAAATATATAATTTTTTAATTTCAAAAGCATGTTTTGATTGCTTAAATTGTTGAAATTGAAAGTTTTTTGTATTATATATACAGTATGTAAATTTTTTTTTTTAACTATGAAAGAGCAGGCTCAACAGCTATGGTCATTAGACCGGTGGAGATTGGTAGCGTATGAAAATTTCCATTCCTGACCGGGATTCAAACCCGGGATCTCTGCATGAAATGCCGAGATACTACCTACTCAACCACGGAGGTTGGCAGTATGTATTTAATTATATGAAAATTCTGTATTTTATTTTTTTAGTAATATATATGGTAAAGTACACGCAGTTATTTTACAATTGTTAATAAGAGTGTTAACCATAAACTAATAAAGAATGTATAAATTATTTGAATTTTTTAATAATTTTTATATTAAATTTGTAAGAAGTGATGAAACTAAAATAATATACAATTTTCTTAAAATCACTTTATTTTTATTTTAAAATCTAAACTTTTGCTTTTACTTGGACTGAACATATTTTTAATTTTTTTTAATTTTATAGTATAAATACCGATAATGTTCTTTCTTCAATTCTTCCTAAATGGCTTTATTATGTTTTTTATTTATTATTTTTTGATAGATTTTATTAAAACCTGTTTATTGAAATACAATATTGGTGATGGTAGCCAGACAACCGAAACGTGCATTTACCTCTTTATATTTTATGTTATAAAAAACTTTCCTCAAAGATTCGTAGTTGTTTTATAAACAAGATTTTTTTAGTTTATTCATCCAACATCAAATTTTACCGATTGAAAAATCAACAGATCAAATAAACTTTTTTTTTTTTAATCTTATCATACAGCTTTTTTGTCATTTGTAAAATTTTTGTTTTTCGGTTTATTATTTTTAAATTTGAAACAATTAATCTCCTTTTTAAATAAATCTCCACTTTGAGAAAAATAAAAAAATAAAAAATAAAAACTTCAAATATAAAAAAATTGTAGGATGTTATTAAAAAAATTTTTTTATTAAAAAAATTGTAGGATGATATTTAATATTTAAAGACACAAATAGCTAAGGAGGCAAATTAGTCGGTAAGAGCGTTATGATGCAGAAAGTAGTCACCCTATTGACTTTTGATCAGCTCTCAGCTCGTTTAGTAAAATTGTTTTGTTTATAACCTCAAAATCTTATTTTACGATGGTGGCTCCTATCGAAGATTGAAAATTAATTGGACACAGTGCAGTGATCCGTTTTTTGTTTTCCGAAGGTGAAAAACCGGTTAAAATTTACTCTCATACGACAGTACAATACGGACAAAATTGTATAAACAGCAGAAAATTTTACAAGTAGAAAAATTTTAAATCGAACTTCAGTGAATGATGGACACCGTTCTCATGTTTAATTGAAATTTCAAATCCACTTAAACATCCAATAAGACCAACGGATTATAGTTGTGATTATAGCCAAAAAATTACAAGTAACTGTTGTACAGTTCATAATTTTGTTTTCTTTGGTTTTATATACACCCCTCCCGGAGCTGCAATTAAGCATAACTCAGCTCCGGAAGGTGTCGTCACCAACTCAACCTAACCAAGACCCACCCGGGTTTTGGTCATAAAAGTTGCTTGCCTTTAACCGGATCCCCCAAGGGGGCCCTTGCCGGGTCTTGTTCTTAACAGCTTAAGGACAACGGAGTTCCCTCTATCATCTTCCACCCACCATGCCCACATTATGAGGGCGAGGTCGTCCGCGAAGGCAATCGGGACAACACCCTCGGAATAATTCAGTTGGAAAACATCGTCATATACTATATTCCACAACGTAGGCCCCAATATCGTACCTTGTAGTACCCACATGTGACTTGGAAACGGATGGGTGAATCAGTTGAATAATAGATTAGATATCTGTCTGAAAGTTATCACTGCACCATTTTCCGCTGGTTGTTGCCAACCTCTCAATCTTTGAGAGCCCCAAAAATGGCATCCATTTGGGCAAAAATGGCAAATGGTAGGCGGTCGGTGAAGCGCCTTGTCCCGGCTTCTTCAACAAGACTAGTCGGGATTCCTTCCATACTAGAGAAATGTAGTCATTAGCACCCGCAGGATCTCAATCGGAGCCCTGTCCACTAGTATTTTAACTATTCGTATAGGGATCTCATCCAGTCTTGGACACGCATGGGATCTCAGCTCAAGTTGTCGGCTAGAGCCGACAGCCGTTCTGGAAGTTCAATACGGCGACCTCCTCTACACTAAGCGGTAGCCATTGCCATAGAGGTCCTGATCCACTGCATCGCAGAGGCTCCGCCAGCATTTCTCTTTCGCCTCCTTAATAGCTTTTTATAGGCCGCCCTGGCTGTGGTATACATTCGATGAGTGTCAGTCAGGAGGATCCCTCGTGGCTATTTGTTGATGTAAGCGTCTAGCGGCCAGCGCCTTTTTCCGAAGTGTATCGCTATTCTGATTTCACCAATTTATGTGTCTGGCCGCCGGGCGATGACAAAACACCCCTGACCTCCGACATTTATCTCTCGTGGCGAATTACCGATGTAGATGTCCCTCCCGGCATCTGCATCGGTGACATCTCACCGTGGCCGGGCTGAACACTGGAATGTGTTTCAGTTTGAGGGCAAGAAGATGTCCTCCGTTAAGCCATTACTGGCAAGGATCGGGGGGGGGGGTGATGTAGCGACCTGACACGGTACGAGGCGGGATCTTCTCCCCTCGGGGGGGAATTGAGATGACCTCCGACAATCTTTTTGTATATTTTCTAGATCACACGAATATCGTCGGCCAGAGCGCCTGGTCTAGAACTCCCGCCTAATACGGTTATCAAGGTGGCGGCTCAGGCTGAACCATAGGCGTTTTTAAAGACATAAAACGCCTGTCTTAACGAGACAGTTTTTTCTGGTAGATAGAAGCGTCATCGGCTGGTGCTGGTTCCTAAACCGGGGAGGGATTTGGCACTTCCCTCCTCGTACCGGCCGCTGGCGATGATTGATGCGCTAGCGAAGGTACTGGAACGTATGCTTCAGCAAAGGATAATTGGTGTACTGGAAGAGTAGGATGGACTCTATGCGAATCAGTTGGATTTCGTCAGGGTAAGTCCGCCCTCGACGCTGTGGCTGCTGTCTGCGACTTGGCGGGAAGAGCTTTGAGGAGAGGTGATGGTAGGATCTGCATTCTAGTTACACTGGACGTACGAAATGCGTTTAATTGCTTTCGCTACTCAGCAGTAATGGGAGCAATGGAGGACCTTCTTGTCCCTTCTTACCTGCGACGGATTGCGAAATTACGAAATTTCGATTGTGCGAAATTACCTCATTGGGCGTCAAATGACCTTTAGACTGTGTGATAAGTATGTTGAGAAAAACCTCATTGATGGGATGCCATGTTCCAGAGGGTCGATCCAAGGACTGACCCTCTGGAACATGGCTTATAATGGAGTGTTTCGGGTTGTTCTCCCACAAACGTTTACATTACTTGGCTACGCAGATGATATAACGTTGCTAGTGGAGGTGGGTACGTATGAGGCTGTAGGCAAAATAACTGAATCGTATACAAGGATTAGTGAGTGGATGGCTTGGATAGGACTGGAGTTGTCTCCCAAAAAGACGGAGATGTTGGTAATCTCTGCCGCCAGGAGGAGGCCAACTTTACGTCTGATCCTTGATAGCAGAGAAATTGTGTCTCAGGTGGCTATAAAATACTTGGGAATCTGGGTTGACTCCAGACTAAGATTTAGTACTCACGTACTCCAGGCTTGTGAGAAGGCGGAGAAAACGAGGAGGCTTACTGCTAGCCTACTCCCGAAAACAAGAGGGCCCTCCCAACATAGGAGGCAATTGCTTACTGGTGTGGTCTATTCAGTCCTGTTATATGGCGCCGAATTGTGGCGGGCGTTGTTAGATTTGCCAAGTACAGGGGTAAATTGGAATCCATCCACAGGTGGTGTTACATCAGAGTAGCGGCCGCCTATAGGACGGTGTCCAGGGAGGTGGTTGAGGTGATTGCTGGATGCCCGCCTGTAGACTTGCTGATGATAATGCAGTGTAGCAGAACTAGGGAACCACTCCCATTAGAGGAAAGGGAGCGTTCTGTTGAAGAACTAGAAGAAGAGTTCGCACAAACGTGGCAGGAGCAGTGGGATCGGGCCACGAAGGTTAGGTGGACCCACCGCCTTATTAGGGACATCAGGGCGTGGTGCCGGAGGATCCATAGCACGCTGAGTTTTGAGTTAACAGAATTCCTGGTGGGTCATGGGGGATTCAGATCTTATTTGTAGAGATTCGGGTTCGATCAATCTGAAAATTGTTCGGAGTGCGAGATGGAAGAGACCCCCCAACATGTTTTCTTTTTGTATCCGTGATTCGCCATAGAGTGTAGAGAGATTCTCGTCAACCTGAGACTTGAGCACATGTTTCGCCCTGAAAATACCCTACTAGTCCTATTATAAGGTGAGGCACAGTGGAAGACTGTGGAAAGATTCGTGAGAACGGTCATGAGGAAGCTCCAATTATATGAGAACTCTCGCTGAGGAGAATGACTCCTCGTGTTCTAACTTTAGCTCGCTTATTACTCCACACTTAGCAACATTACCAAATTTAAATTATTCACAGCTTCATACACTCCAAATTTTAGTTTATTTATTCCCACAATTTTTCTTTTAGAGTGACAGTCCACACCAAATTATTTGAAAGATTCATTGGGATTTTGTGTTTTGCCCAAACTACACTTTTCTAATAAACTATTGTTTGTAAAATTCTGAAAGATTGGTTTTATAGCACTCATTATTTCTTTAGACAATTTAAAATGTTTATTGTGGACATAAATTTTTTCTTCAATTGCGCTATTTTGTATTTAAACTATATTTTATTTTATCTGATGTTCGCACAGATAATGTTCTTTCAGTGTCCTCATTAGAAGCTAAAATATGAAAATATACTGACCAGATTTCTGTTTTCATAGACTGAATTCTTTCTACTGCAGTTCTTTGAATTGCTAATCCATAATATTTCTGAATTTTATCTATCATTAAACAATCAAATGAATTTTATCGTTTGATAATTTTTTTTACGTTTTAGAGTTCAGTGACCACGCTACTTATAGTAGCGATTACGAAAAGTAAAAATTAAAAAAATAATTAAATTTTTTTTACTGTTTAGGTCGACTTTTTTTTCAGGTTTTTTTTATGAAGAAAAAAGTAATTTTATTCCAATTTTTTTTAAATGCATTTTTATTTAATATGCCGTTCGTAGGAAACACGCATCTTGATAAAAAGAAAAAAATAATGTCGAGAAACGATGTAAAGAAATTGAAATCGTGCGTGAACTAAGGCCGACTGGAATGAAAGAAAATGTTTTATTTTTTATCCTTTATTTTTCATTAATTATTCTTTAACTTTTGTCGGAAATTACTTTGATTTTCAGTGTGATAACTGACTAACTGCATATCATTAAGATAAAACAATACTACAGTAAGTCACAACAATAAAACAATAAAAAATGTCTTCAAATCGTTTAAATGGAACGTAATTTTTCATTTAAAAAATAGTTTTCACCAAAATTATCAGAAAAATCTTTTTACCTACAAAATAAAAGGATAATCCAAATTGATGGTAAAATATATATACATCTCCATGACTCAAACGTATATAAAATAAATAATTAATATATAAAATTTATATTGATCAAATGAAAAACCTCCTCCAATTTTTTGTTATTTAGAGATAAAATCTCAAATTTATGAGATTTTGCCTAAATCTAATTTTGCAAACAATTTTTTGAAGTACGTTTAAATTTTTTCGGTGGTTTCAATAGATTAGAAATCTCTTCCACTGAGCAAGATCCACTTGAAAAGTAGGTAATCTAGTCTCACAATTGTCATCCAAATGTATCGGAGGATTCTCCAGGAAGTCTTTCATAAGAAGCTGGAGCCTGGATAATAAATGTATCTTCAGGTGTCTCTTGTATAAAAACCGTAGGGTTCATATTGGTTTCTGGGTTCCCAAGGGCTAACTTTACAAAGTTTTATGATAATATGAATATGATTATATATGACAGCACATAACACAAATCGTTTTCTTTTTTAATTAAAAGAAAAAAATTACCAATTAATGAATTGTTTTTAGCTGCTATTTAAGTGGATTAATTAGGTACATATTAAACTAATTACTAAATTATTCAATTTGTTTCAATTCTACCAGTTTTACAAATACCTTAATCTACTTTTTTCCCTTACATGTCCGTGAATTTATAATTGCTGCTTTTCAGAACATGATGGAATTCATTAATTATATAGTTATGATTTTCATTGACTACCTTTTATTCCATACTTTTGGCTAAGGACACCTACATAGTGTTGCCTTGAATGAGTCTCACACAACACCTAGCAATAACTTTGATAAATAAAGAAAAGCCTTCCACATGATGATTACACAAAAATGATTATTATAATTTTTTACTTATTTCACAGCTTTTCGTAATGTCAAATGTTAGAATTACTTTCTGTCCATAAAGTTCTTCCAGTATGTATAATATTTATTCTTAATTCTGTATTTAATTTTCCAAATTTCCTTTTTGCAGAAAACTTTTGCTTCGTTACCCTAAACATCTTTATCCCTTATAGTTCTCACTAATTATTAAAATACTAATCTTTGTTACATGAGCTATTTGCAACTTCCATTAAAATTCCCTTAACAAATTCTGCTGTTCAACCCGCATAAGCCGTGCATCACACTGCCATAACCTTTTTTTATAAAATACACAATGAAATGTACCACACTAAACAATATAATTTTCTTTAAAGAAGTATATTTTATTTTACATAGCGTACTTAAGTGATTTCAAAAATCTATAGGTTTATTAGATATAATTATAATTGAATGCTGTTTATTCAAGATTTATTAAATATGTATTAGTCTTTTCAAAAATATCCAAAATATAAATTTATACTAGCAATCCAGTGAGACTGCAAGACATTTATTCATGCATTTTATGACTCTCAAAAAAATAAAGTACATACTGAATATTCTTTCTTCCAGTTAAAAAGACAGATTTGTTAGGTCAAATGTTTTGTCTAGCAAACTGGTGTTACTAGAATTGGATGGATAATAATACAAAAATAGCTTTTTCTTATTTCAAATGGATAATAGCAGAAATAGGTTCTTCGGACTTATTCCTCTTAAGATACATTCCTTATCGAAAAGGATATTAAAAAGTTAACATTTTGTAATCAGAAGTTATTAATAAATAATGTTTGTATTTGAAATATAATAATTTTTATAGGTCTACAGTAAATTTGCGTAACTATTCATTTAATTATATTCTTAATATTGGTAAAATCAGATTAGTTATGTAACTAGAATTATTATTTAATAAGTACAAGGTTGAACATCAGTGTTTTATATATATATATATATATATGTATTTGAGAGTAATAATATTTTTATAGCTTGTAACCTATTAGCATAAGACTGTAATTTTAGTATTATTTTTTTTTTAATGTTTTGCATTGACACCATTAAAAAGATACCAACTACTGGTATCTTTTTAATGGGTACTCTAATGAACCTGCTTAAATATTTTGAAAATAACTTTTGAAAATTATTAAGCATATTGTTATAGATTCAATTATACAGATATTAAAGATAATTTATTTTAGGTAATTGGTAGACTCTTTGAATTGGCGTTGTATATTAATTTTAATTACTATTAATATATTTATATAAATTGCTGATATGCAAGATTTTCCTGAAACCAATTTAGTTATAATGTACAAATATGGGGGACTATTTGTAACAGTAACGTTAAAAAAATCCAACGATTTCAAAACGAGATGCTCAGAATGGTATCAGGGGCTCCGTGGTTTGATAGGAACGGTGAGGTGCACGGGTATCTTGGGATGCCATTTGTTCTTGATGAGATATGAAGGCTCAATAGAAATTGTCTTAAAGCTTGACAAGTATATGAATCATGTATCACTGGATTTGCTTGAGAATGTTGAAGAAGTAATACAATTGAAGAGGCTACATTTAATGGACCCTAACTAATCTCTGAATGCATGGATGATCATTGGAGAGCGCTTGACCCGTTAGATAATACAGTGGATATTATGTTATAGATAATGTAACCTTTTAGAATCTATACTTTTTTTAATCTGTCTTTAATATTTGTGACTTTACTTGGATGAGTTTAATGTATTGTAACTTTATTATTATTATTATTTCCTTTATTTGACTTTTTATTTGTTACTTGTTACCTTTATTGATTGTTATTTTTGATTTTATTAACTAATTTTTTGGTTTGTGTCATGAGAAGTGATGCAGATTATTAATATTTTATTTGAGCTCTCTTTGGATAGTCTTGTGACACGTTTGTTAGCTAAAGATTTTTACTTATGGTTTCAATAATTTTGGTGATCGATTTTAAAAATAAATTGCTAAAATATATGTATATACTCGGGTGATCCCAAAAGGACTAGACAAACTTAAAAGCATATACAAATTTATTGAGGTAACTTACAGATTCGGTTGAGATAGAAAAGCATATCAGTTTTGTCACTCAATATTCACTTTGTTTTCACATGGCTTCCATTTATAACGCTATATATATTCCAGCTGAAGTCGATTTCATTCCAGACTGTAACCAGCAAGTCGGGCGTTACCTCTGAGTTGAGGCGGTAATTTAAGATCTTGTTAGCATTACAAGATCAGCAGGCAAAGGTGGAACTTAAACCCGATCTTTAATGGAACCCCACAAGAAACAATCTCGCGGGTCAAATATGGGAAGCGAGGTGGCCATTCAATTGGACCTTCACGACCAACCCCGACCTGGAATCGATTATCAAGAAAATCTTGCACTTCTAGGTGGTAGTGACGTGGTCCCCCGTCTTGCTGACAATAATGACATCCATCTTGGTCATAATCGTCTAACTGAGGAATTAGAACATTTTTAAGCATTCCCAGATAAACGATATCATTTACGGTTGCCTGATTGAAGAAGAACGGGCTGTTTTATCTGGAAGAACAACCTGACTCAACAAAGGTTTGGTGCCAAGAGTAAACTGTATGCCAGTTAGGAGGCTCCCTACCACTACTATCTACGAAAGTTACGTTGAACTGGAGTTGATGATTACAAATCGAAAAACAAAAACATACAGCGGTCACGTACCTCCACCAGAAAATATATCCCTTTTTAACAACGCTGGTGACAGACAGTACTGGTGGCCAAATTCGATACTAATGTACTACGTGAGTCAAAACTTGATGTGTTTTACTATGAAATGAGACCACAACTGAATCTGTAAGTTATCCAAAAATGTTTTTATTGAGATAAATTTTATTTATATGAAATACTGTTTTACTTTTGATACTTAATTTTCATCAATGAATTTAAATATCATTTTGATTTGTTTCTTTGTTTTTGTACTATGAGTAATACTTGTTTAATGCCTAAAATAAATTTCGGAAGAGATTTACAACAGTATATTTTTATATTAATGTATGAATTACCTTATGCTGTAATCGAATTACTTTGCCTTAATTCATAAGATTAAAAGCATTCAATAAATAAATAAGATAAGCCTTTCATAATTAAGAGCATATAGCCTAGATAAGCTTTAAATCAAAGGTATAATTTACTTCTTTAGTAAAATGTAAAGGAACATATAAACGTTCCTTTAAATTCTTACTACCTACAGAAGAAGATTAACAAATTTTATTCTTTTATCTTAAAATTGAATTCCTCTCCTAGGATTGAATCAGTATCATTCAAAACTTCTAACTCATTTATCAAAAAAAAATCGAAAAACTTTTTTCCACGATATTTTTTTTTATTAAATTCATTTAGTAAAAATTAAAAAGTTCACACTGCCATCCAAAATGATCTGTTTTTAACAGAAATAATCTGTATTATGAGGGTCGTCCGGAAAGTTTTCGGAATGAAAATAAAACACAATTTTTTTATATTTCAACATAATCATCTTGCAATTCGATACATTTAGACCAACAATTTTATAACTTTTTAATATGTTCAGGATAATAGGAATTTTCCAACTTTGAAAACTAAACTGTTATCTCAGCTTTATCCCATCAATTTTAAGTAAATTTTTGTCCCATCTGGGAGCAAAATACGAGAAATACGGCGCAAGCGGAAATACTTCAAACGTAGGTCATAGAGTTTTGCAGCAGCAACATGTGTGTGCAGACGCATTATCGTGGTAAAAGAACACATTATTTTTGGCCAGATATATTTAGCCTGAATAACGTTTTTTCACCGGTCCAGTAGTGAAGCGTAATACACCCTGTTTTTTTTTCCAGTTAGTTTATGACTACCGCACCGAGAGAATTCCAAAAAACCGTAGCCATTGTTTTTCTTGTAGATGGAACCGTTTTCGCTTTCTTTGGTGCAGTATCATCTGCTCCCACGCACTATTGAGACTGCTGTAATGATGAATCCAACTTTCATCTATTATTGTAAAACAGCGAAGAGATTCAGCGGAATCGTTTAAATAAGTGTAAACACATTTGATAATTAAGTTGAATGCATCTTTGGTAGATTGTTAAAAAACGCGGAACCCATCAAGAAAAAGATGTTTTCATACCGAAACTATTATGTAAAATGTAGTGGACACGGTCTAACAAGATATTCACAATGTCAGCAAGCTCACGTCTTTTCAGTAGCAATGACGTGATATAGCATTGTGGATTTTTTAATGTAGTACAGTGGTTTTTGGGCCTCCCGAGCGTCCATCATCTTTAATAGTTGTACGACCACGTTTAAATTCAACAGTCCAATTTTTTAAGTCGAAAACGAAGAGGAAAAATTCGTTAAAGTGGAATCTAACATTTTTGTATGTCCGTTAAACCTTTAAAACAATCTACTTTAATCAGCTCAAATTTCAATTTTATCCATTTTTCTAAAATTGCTGAACTTCATTGATTTACTTGAATTCCACAAACAAGCAACTAAATGTATGCATCTGAAACTTCGCAGCACGCTATCTAATGGATTATGCTTAGCAAATATCATAGTTATTTGGTCATATTTGCTTCATCTCTGTATCAGATTTAGAACTTTCCGAACTTCCCTATTCAAACATTTTACAATAATTTTATGAAGGGTCTAGAAGATAACGAAATTGTTACTTTGTTGTACGACGTAAAGGAAGTATGGTCGCGAAAAATTTTCGGTTTTCAGATATCAACGAAAATATTCATTTTGACCATCCCTAAATCCATTTTGACTAGTTTCGGCGTGACGTATGTATGTATGTAATCCGCATAATTAAAAAACGATTAGCCATAGGATGTTGATATTTTGGATTTAGGACTGATGGAACATCTAGTTGTGAAACTCCCTTTTTGACTACAATTGACTGAACCAAAAGTGTCCAGAAAAGCCCAAAATTAAAAAAAAAAAATGAATTTTGGACTTTTTCTTAACTGTAGTAATAAGCCCTCATTGAGAGCTTTTCAACGACATATCATAAGTGGTACTTTTTTTATTGGTTCTAGAATTATAGCCAAATTAAATTTTAATTAATGAAATATTTAGTCCTTGGAAGAGGAAGGTATATCGCTTCAAATCTGACTATATTTCCTTTTTTTTAACTTTTATTTTTAATTTAAATATATTGATTTATTAATAATTATTAATCTCTGATTATACAAAAAAAAAAAAATACAATAAATAATAATAGAAAAAAGTATCATAAGTTATTAATGAAATAAAATTTTATGTACTTTTAATTTAGGCGTACTCACGTGGAACTCCCATGAACACATGTGGAACTCATGTATTGCCCACATCAGATTTTTTATTTCGGGAATGCAGAGTAAGGAAAAAGTTTATTCTGAGTGTTAGTTTTGTGGGTCAACTGTTTTTTGTCTGGTTTGATGCCATCCTCCAAAATTTTCTACTCTTTGCTAATATTTTAATCTCACCTTATTTACTATACAATCTACATTTTCAGTTAACTCTTTTACAAATTCAAACCGTCGTTTTCATAATTTTCAATCCCTTTACATAATTTATGACTAAATTAACTAACCTTGATATAAGACCAACTGTAATTTTAATTTGTCCAACATTCTGCCAAACGTTTCTCTACTTTCCTTTCGTTTTACGATGTCTTCATTATACATTTTATAAACCCAAGTAATTTTCAATATCTTCCTGTACAAACACATTTGAAAGACCTCAGTTTTTTCCTTATAGCTTTATATATAATTCACAATCATAAACCTTTATGCTGCACATAAATATTTTTTAAGGATATTTCTAGTTCTTTAATATTTATTTGACACCTGAGGTTTTACTTGCGTGAAATCTCTCTGCTTTTTGTCATTGCAGTATGTTTTTGAATTATGTGGTAAATTCTGATCTTTCAGTTTTAGGTTGGTTGCGCTATGGGTACGTTGGACATTGTTCAGTAATAAACCAAGATGTCATTTGTTGACTTGGGATTGAAGGTGCTTCGTTTCGTTACGTGTTCTTTCGTTTATCGAAATCAATAGCTGTATCGGAACGCATTTATCTCGTTGAACATGTTTTCCGTAAAAGTAACAAATGTAATGATTTAGTAAAGCAAAATTTTTCTGAAAAGTTTCTAAACTCTCTTGTTCCTCACCCCCCCATGTTGTCCGAACTCTTATCCAAAGATTTCGGACAACAGGCTCTATTAAAGACGCTGATCGAAGTGGAAGATCACCTAAATTAAACGAACAGAAGCTACTTAATATTTCAAATGCTATGGCTAAATTACATGAAACTCAATGTGCAAGTTATCATAAGAGCAAGATATCGGACTTGCTACCGCAAATAAAGCTGTAAGAAGCATTTTTAATACCTTTTATAACTATTCTAGTTACTGTAATATCCGTTTTTATAAAATAATGAAATAAAAATTCTGAAAATGAAAATTAAGAAAGTTTCGTCATTACACTTCCATAATTTCAGTGCACAGCAACTTTCCGAACATGCTGTATTATCTATTACCGTATTTTTAACAATCCTTTATTCTAAAACTTTGTGACTGTATTGTCTAAATAGAAAGATTCGGCAATTTTCGGTAATTATTTTCTTCATCTCAGTATTTATTCTTTTTAAATTTTATTCTAGACTATTTATACTGGATGACTTAATAACAAAAAAGGATAATGAATTCAAGTAACGTACTTGTTACGTTGTGTGAATAAAATGTTTACATTATTAACTACCGTCACAGGAAATAATCATAATAACGCGCTGCCTGTTAGGAAAGCTACTGTAATGTTACATTGAATTTTTTCGGTTATACTAAATCGATAATATTACCTAATACAATTAAAGAATACATATTATAAATAAATGTAACCGCCAGCCCTTATTACGTATGAGTTGTTGAATTGTTCATGAAATATCAAAAGAGTAACTAACCGGTTCACCTACTCAAGTGCGAGGGTCAACTTAATACAACAGTAAGGGTCAGGCAAACAAAAGTTAACCCCTATTAAATATAATGGGGAGAGTTTGGGAGATGACATCGGTACAACATTAGTTACAACGCTACATGAAAAAGTTTTAATCGTGTAACTGCTGATCTTTATTCTATTTTGTTACGGTTAAATATTAAAAAAAAAAAAATAAATAAAAATAACCAAATTTGATTTTTTAATTATAAAACGTAAACAACTTTTTTTTTATAGCTAGTACTATTTTATTTACTCCCAATATTTCTAGTTGAAAGGTTTTTTAAATGATTTTCCTCTTGTGAGAACTTTTTTTTACAAAAAAAGGTAAATTAAACGATGAAAAAATATGAAAGAGAAATAAATCTATAACTTTTTATAAGAAGTACAGTTCTAAAACTACATAAATGTTTCTGTAATGTCTTTCACTAATTTATAGCAAAATTAGTAATTCCTTTTCACTGATCAATTCTATTTCTGCAATGAAAATTCAAATAAAAAACACACTATTAGAAAGTATAAAATAATAAATTAAATTTACCTAATTTTATGAAATTCAAATGGTAAATAATAAAAAAACGTATATATTAATTATAATTATAATTTTAGAAAGGTGTAACGAAAAGGTAGAATAAACCACATTGAAAAAACATAAAATGAAAATAAATTTAATAAATAAAAGGAATATGATAATCAAATGTGGTGTCTTATCTGATTATTTTAAAAATTCAGCTTTTAGTTTCTAAATATTAAGATTCTGTATGATACTGGCAGATAGTGAATTGATTTAATACTGAAAAAACATTACTTAATGTTTTTTTTTTTTATTTAACTACTTATACGTAAACGCATACGTTTACGTTTGTTCGTTTGTTTGCAATTGCATAACGTGAGAACCAATTGACCAATTGCTTTAAATTTTCAAGATCTACTGGTGTTATCCCAGGTAAGGTTTAAGTCATCAATCGTGACCCCCAGCCACCCTTAAGTGTTAAGATATTAAATACAATTCATTAAAGAAAGAAAATTAATTCTTTAATTCATTATTATATTTCTATCACCATGACAACAGAAGTGTACTGATATAAAGGAGTTTTTTTTTCTTTAATGAATATCTGTAAAATATTTAATATTCTCACAACCATGAGGATAACGAACGCGTCGGCTGTCCAGGGGATAAAGCCCTCTCGACAGACGTTTTGGCGAGTGAAACTAGCCCTGATCGGCTAGTTTTTTTCTATATTTAATTTTGAGAACGGATTGTAATTTTGCTAACTGTTACATTAAAATTATTATTTTTCGGTTTTTTGTATAAAATAACAATGTAAAACGTTCTTGAATAATTTTTTTAACCAGTTAAACAATAGAAAAAACTCAGTTCTGGATTAAAATCTATTTCAAGGAATCATAAAATATCCTTAGATAAATTCCATAAACAAAATTTTGGGATATTTACAAAAGAAAAAAAATCAAAAACATTTAAAAATTTATTCTGAGTTTCTTTGAAAATTACATCCAGTGTTCAACAATTATTTTGAAAAAAAAAATTTATATATAATTAAAAGATAAAAATTTGTCTTTATAATGGTGGTATTTTACCCATAACACTACAATAAGATTTTAAATTATTTTAATTCTGATAACGATTCAAAAAGAAATTTAAAAAAATTCAAGTTGGTTTGTCTAATTGAAATTAAAAGATAGGTAATATTTTCAAGTTTGATAATTACATAAACTTTTCTCACCTTGATGAAAAGACTATCAACACCACTCAATCTTCTGAGTACTGCGCAGCTGAAAGCGATGGAAAACTACAGCTGCTTTTTTCCAAGAAAATATAACTCTCTGCATTTCCATGTAACAAAGATGGAGGCGCCTTCCGTGGTAAAATATTCCGGATGTAAACTAGTCCCCCGTTCGTATCTCCGAGTGGGGACTACTAAGGAAGGGATTACCAGCGTTGGGAAGAAGAAAACGACTTTTGGTCAGCTGATTTTAAAATAATTAACTCTGCTTCAAATAAAGGGAAGGCAGGCCCTTTCGTAATGAACGAGAAGGTAGGGAAGAGAGTAGTGTATTTCAAAAAGCACAACGATGGAATCATTGTAATAAGTATAATATCAGAACCTAAACCGACAACGATTGTTAACGTATATATGCCTACAAGTAACCATGATGGTGAGGTAGAGTGTGTATACGAAGAAATTGACGAAGTAGTTGAACACATAAAAGGGGAGGAAAATTTAATGACAGTTGGAGATGGAAAGCAAACGTTGGAAAAGGCAAGGGAGGAAATATTGTGGGTGAATATGGGCTAGGCAAAAGAAATGAAAAAGGGTACCGCCTTATAAAGTTATGCTCGAAGTATATTTTAGTAATTGCCAACACCCAGTTCAAAAATCATAACAGAAGAATATACACATGGAAAAAGCCAGGTGATACTGCAAGGTATCAAGTAGATTATATCATTGTTAAGCAAATATTTAGAAATCAACTCGTCGACTGCAAAGCTTACCCTGAAGCAGATATTGATAGCGACCATAATTTAGTGATAATGAAATGTATATTGGGGTTTAAAACCTGAAGAAAAGGTATTAGATGAATCGGTGGAATTTAGAGAAGCTTAAGCAAGAGTAGGCAAAGAAGGAGGACATCGCATTAGAGAGGAGGACATCGCAGGAGGTCTGAGTAAAAAAGATAAGATAGAAAAAGTAGAAGTAAAATGAGAGAATGTTAAAAAGGAAATTCTTAAATCATCTGAAGCAAACATAGGCGGAACAAAGAGAACTGTTAGAAAACTTTGGATATCAGAGGATACATTGCAGCAATGGATGAAAGGAAAGGTTGATAGGTGGGTGGAATATATTGAATAGTTAAGGAAATGAAACGAAGGAAATTAATTAGAAAATGGTGTTACAGAGGAAGAAGAGGAAGTCGAAGAGGATGAAAAGGGAGAAAGAATACTGATATCTGAATTTAAGAGAGCATTAAAGATTTGAATGAGAGAAAGGCTCCTGAAATAGACGGAATACGTGGAGAATTACTGCGCAGTGCAGGTGAGGAAGCAATAGATAGATTTTACAAACTGGTGTGTAATATTTATGAAATAGGGGAAGTTCCGTCAGGTTTCAAAAAGAGTATTATAGTCATGATACCAAAAAAAGCAGCAGCGGATAAACGTGAAAAATACAGAACAATTAGCTTAACTATTCATGCAACAAAACTTTTTACTAGAATTCTGTACAGAAGAATTGAGAGGAGAGTGGAAGAAATGTTAGTAGAAGACCGTTTGGTTTCAGGAAAAGTATAGGGACATGGAAAGCAATTTTAGCCCTCAGATTAATACTAGAAGGAAGATTAAAGAAAAAAAAAACCAATATACTTGGCATTTATAGACCTAGAAAAGGCATTCAATAACGACTGGAAATAAAATGTTCAGAATTAAAAAAATAATAGTGTTCAAGTCTAAGGATAGAAGAATAATTGCCAATATTTACAGGAACCAAACAGTAACAATAATAATTGAAGAATATAAGAAAGAAGCAGTAATAAAAAATGGGAGTCTGACAAGGATGTTCCGTATCCCCGTTACTTTTTAACCTTTACATAGAACTAGCAGTTAATGATGCTACGGAGAACTTTAGATCCACAGTAACAATACAAGGTGAAAATATAAATATGCTACGATTTGCTGATGATATAGTAATTCTAGCTGAGAGTAAAAAAAGATTTAGAAGAAACAATGAACGGCATGCATGAAGTCCTACGCAAGAACTACCACATGAAAATAAACAAGAACCAAATGAAAGTAATGAAATGTAGTAGAAATAATGTAGATGGACCACTGAATATAAAAATAGGAAGGGTAAAATTACGGTGCTAGAACAATTTTGTTATTTGGGAAGTACAATTACTACAAATGGACGAAGCAGGAGCGATATAAAATGCCGAACAGCACAGGCAAAACGAGACTTCAGTCAGAAATAAATTTTTTTTACATCAAAAGTTAATTTAAACGCCAGGAAAAAATTTGAGAAAGATTTTGGCGCATAACTTTATATGGAAGTGAAAATTGGATGATTGGAGTACTTGAGAAGAAAAGATTAGAAGCTTTTGAAATGTGGTGCTGTAGGAGAATGTTAATAATCAAATGGGTGGATAAAGTGACAAATGAAGAGGCAAATCGATGAAGAAAGAAGCATTTGGAAAAATATAGTTAAAAGAAGAGACAGACTTATAAGCCACATATTAAGACATCCTGGAATAGTCGTCGCTTCGATATTGGAGGGACAGGTAGAAGGGAAAAATTGTGCAAGCAGGCAACGTTTGGAATATGTAAATCAAATTGTTAGGGATGTAGGATGTAGCGGATATACCGAAACGAAATGACTGGCACTGGGTAGGAAATCTTGGAGAGCTGCATCAAACTAGTCAAATGACTGAAGAAAAAAAAGTTAAAGGATTAAAAGTTAAAGGATGCATTACTCTTAACCAATAAAAATATTACTGTAAATAAAATTTCTTCGGTTCTGGGTGTTTTGAAAGACTTTTTTTCTGTAATATTTTTTTCTTCTTTTTTTCTTTAATTGAATTGATTCTTTTGACGATAGATTGATTAACTTTTTTGTTAAGCTGTAAAAACCTTAAAACTTTCATTACTCTTTAAAATGTATAATTTTCCCCAAAACATCTATTTCTTTTTTTTAATTTAATAAAAATCAGTTCTCCCTAATTCACAAAAAAAATTGAAAAATTATAATTTTAAATATCCTGAAATTGCTAAACTGTAGTCTTATTTAATCCTTAGACGTAAATTTAAACAAAAAAAAATTGGTGAATAATACAAATCCCCCAAAAACATTTCCAGTGTGAATGTATCCCTCAAAAACAATTGTTTGTCTCGAATCTCGAAAAAAATTGATATTTTTAGAATTAAGGTTCCCTCATCACGGGTTGTTTTTTTTTAATTACAAAATAATATATAGAAAAAAAATGTTGCTCTAAGTAGATCTTGCTCTTAACGATTGAGTAGCTTGCTTGTTTTTTTCGCGATTTTTCTAAACCAATTGTTATACTTGAAACCCTCATGGCGAGTAAACTAATTTTAAAAATATCTTTTTTTTCGAATTCTGAACAAACAGTAGTTTTGGAAGGATATATTTTAACTGGATATGTTTTTTTGGGGGTTTGTATACTAACCATTTTTTTTATTTCATAATATTTTTGTTATAAGGAGATTCACTAATACTTTTATAATAAAATTGTTTTTTTGGAGGTTTGGAGGTTGCTATGTCAGTTATTTTGGTTTTAATATCTTTCATCAGTTTCGTCATGATGTGTATATATGATGACATAAAATATATAAAAATAAATGGGTTATTTTACCTTTAGATTCTAGTTGTCGATTTTTCCGGCAAAAACACGTTTTTCAAACGTGTGTATTATTTATTATTTACTAATAATAAACGTATGTGTATTATTTCCATTTAACTGGTAATTAATTACGTTATTATAGACCAGCCAATCATAATTCAGTTACTTCTTTTACTATGTTTACCCTTTCATCATAATAAAAAACAAAAAAAAATATAATGATCTTTATTATTACTTTTGTTTATAATTAATAATTATTCATTAATTCTAATTTAATTATATTTAATTAATTATATATATATAATTAATTATGAAGTCCTACGCAAGAACTACCACATGAAATAAACAAGAACCAAATGAAAGTAGCTGAAAAGTGTATTTTTATGCATCGTGTTGAGATACATATATATTATACTCTTCTTATATTTAATTAAGAGATTAGTGAATATTTTTTATAAAGCCAACATACGTCTGCTTGTTGTCGGAGATAATAAAAATGGCGGATTCATTTTGCGTGATGAGAAATATTAAAAACATGATGTTAAACGTGCCAATTAATAAATATTTAATAGTGAAAATAGATTTTATATAAAGAAAAATGCATAACAAAGCGGTTTTACCGGTTATCATGTTGGTTAATGTTTTTTTAGTGAACGAAAAGTCACGAACTTTCATAAGAAGCTATACCGTTAATGTGAATAACACCCCCTTGTCATTTTCGTGTTTTTTTTTTCACTTTTGTTTTTGGCGGAGATTTGTCTCCCAAACGGGAATCTTGAAAAGGATTACTGCATATACTGTGATGAAGAAATACAAAATGTTCTTACTCGACATTTAATTATTTTGAACTGAAGATATCAAAGAAAAAGTAGAGAAATTTAAAAATCCGAAATAACTACTCGAATTTGATCTTCGTCATTAGTACTAAAATGACCAAAGAAAAAAAACGTTTTAATTCACTGATTAAGATAATTATTTGGTCTAATAATATATATAGTATTTGGTTTAATAAAGAAAGATTAATAAGCAAATGTATATTACATATTTATGCTACACATATATATATATATATGGTATGATGAAAATTTTAATTTATATTACAGTAAAAAATCGTAATAAAAACAATCATTTTTTTATTAAAAATTTTGATTAGGGATAGAATATAACGATAAAAATTAAGGAATTTGTTTCTTACTGTTTTATATGAGTAGAAACAAGAAATTACTATAAAATCAATAAAATATGTCTTTCTTTAATTCATGACTATGACCAGAATTGACCATGATCAATTCATGATCATAATTTGTCACCTACCTGAACGATTTTTTTTTTATCGTAACTATTTCTTTTTATCGTAATTGTATTTTTTTGATTCGGCCAATCAAACTGTTATCAACAATCAACAGTATAAATCAAACTGTAGAAGAGACTAAGCATGTATCAAAAAAATGCATCCGACTTCATAAACTTTTTTTTTAAACAAATGAACATTTAACCTTGCCTATTAATTATAAACTACATGTCTGAATACTAAAATTTACTTACAATTCTCCCAAACGCTCAATATCGCCTCTCCGGATGCACAGCATACATTTATAAGATAGTTTACATATCTTTATAAGAGCTAACTTGGCTTGTGTTACTGTAGGCACTGTTGTTTCACAGTTGCTAGATGAGGGAGAACATAAACGTGTATATTTTACAAATCCCTACAAAAAAAAAAATCATAATTATTGAGATCGGATGACCTTAGTGAGCAGTTGTGAAATGAAAAATCAGCAGGCACTTTACGGTTTATCCATCAGAAGCTTAAGAAATTTTCGTACGTGTAAATGGCAATTTAGTACTACTCCGCACTGTTGAAAAAATGAAATGTCCAATATCTGCTTGAAACTGCGGAAAAGCCAGCCAGTTCTCCAAGATTTCTAGGTATAAGATTTCCGTAACCCATTTCCCATAAAAAACAGTAAGGATCGTAAAATTTTTCTTGGGGGAAAGAATAGTAGACATTGACTTTTGAAGAGTTCTCTCTCTCATGTTCAATTGTTGTTGATTGCCATATTCTTACTTTACGGGATTCATCTTTCTATTTAGATGAAAAATGGCCTCTTTACAAAATATAAAAGAAAAGTGTCATCTTCTTCCTGCTTATCGAGGATAAGTTCGTAAAACTTCACAAAAAGTTGTTTATAAGCTCTAGGAAGGGCTTGTATGAATTTAATCCTGTACGATTTTAGCAACAAACGTCGCCGCAAAACACATCAGACAAGCTACGGTTGTATGATGTGTCTGATGTGAGAGGAATTGCAAGCTCTTGACTGGCATGACGATTGGACGACTTTTCTGGGTTACTTACAAAACTCTGTCAGATGCGCAACGTATTTATCTGGCACAGGGAGGTGATCTGCGGATTTCCCTTCACACGAACATTCTGTTTCTTGTTAGTGCCATCGTCGAATTTTTTGAGAATTAGGAGGTGCAGTGCTGAGGGACAAAAATCACACAGCATAGTTATTACGAACTCGCAATTTTTACGCGGAGAATGCAGAATGCTTTCCATTGCAGTGTTGCCATCCTGATGCAGACTGAACGGAGCACGTCACAACAGAGTGACTTGCCAGCAACGAAGTGACATATTAGAATCCCCTTCCTTATATGCTTCCGCAGTGGTGAATTGTTGAGAAGTTAAAGCCTTTTGAAACCGGATGAATCTTTTTATACATTCTTTATTTTTATAGCTTGTAATATTTTGTGAAAATTGAAAGATTTGGGACAATATACGAGTTTTTCGAATAATTATACAATTATAAAATTACTTTATGTAACCTATCATAAGGGCAGCATAATATTTCTCGAAACTTTTCTGTGATTCTACTGAATCAAACTTTTCCCTTTATAACAAAAAACTAGCATCTAGCATGCTTCTATGTCTGCTTTTAGTTATACCGAAAAATAAAACCAGAAACAATTATTGATGTCAGAATTCGTAAAACAAAAAATTGTTGCTTAAATATCTTTTAAACAAAATCACAATTGAAACAAAATAAGAAACACAAATGTATTATGATGAACCCATAAAAAAAGCTATAGAAAATAAACAAATATAATCTGATTAAAATTTCGAAGTTTTGATTAAACCTTTTTTTTTACTAAACTAATCAACTTACTGATGTTATTAAATACATTCTCTACACTTTACCCTATTGTTCAGTAATTTACCTACGCTAAATACAGCCTATAATTTAGCATTATTTATAAAAAGATTTTTATATTTCTTTTCAAATTCCCTAAATATAAAATCGAAAACAGTATGGTAAAGACAAATAATGATATAAATTCTTATAGAATAACTTAAGTTTCGATAGTAATTCTGATCATTTTTACCTTCCTGTCATCATAGCTCTTGAGCTACGCTACAAGAAGGATAGTATGATAATCAGTCAAAAATTGGGAACGGGTTATTTTCATTTTTCGACATTTTATGATTAAAGAACTCAAAAAAACTAAAATAGGGCTTCGTACGTACGTACATTTATACATGTTTTGGCTTGGTAGACGCACAATATTTTTTGACTGGATAAACCGTTTTTGTTAAAATTTAGCAGTGAATCATCTACACGAGACAATTTGTTGATAAAAGTTTGGGGTCAATATCTTCAGGGTTGGGAAATATAGTTTCTTTGATGTCGAGTTTCTCAAAACTTGGCTAACATAACTCCACTTTATATTAATCTCAGTACATGCTTACATTCTTACCATATAAAAAAAATCCATTCACACAAATTATCCCCTTCCCCACATTCGAAAAGTTATCTTTTTATTACGTTTTTTTTTGTTTTTTAACGAAATTTTTTATGTCTTCCTAATCATCGTAGTACTGCAAGCAGCCTCAAAAAATTGTTTAGGAACAATATTGAGGATGGAAAGCCGATCAAAGTTTAAAAATATCGAATTTTTGAATTTTTAAAAACTTTTTGTGGTTTATTTTAAACTAAACCTTAAATAATAATATTAAAATAAAGTTTCGTCATAATTCACCCACACCAAAAAAAACTCAGGTAATGTTTTATTGGTTGTACAGTTTTCAGTGGATTTTTTTAGTGTTTTTCATTTAACATAGTAAACGTAGACATATTAAAAGAAATTTTTGGGAGGTAGTTTTGTAGGGAGCAGAATAATAAAAAAGTATTGATTTTTTTAAATGTATCATTACTTTTTACTATGTAAGAATAAATAACCAATGTTAGTATAGTATAACAACCTTTTTGTCAGCTTTTTTTATTCTACACGCATTAAATGACAAAGGTACAAAAGACAGCAGTGAGATTTATTTTCTAAGAATAATGATATGCACTGTACAGTAACTCTCTATAGAGAACCGAGTGAACATAATGTTTATGTGGTTGTGTTTAATGTGATGAATTTATTTAGATTTTGGCTTAAGGTGATAATTCACTGCAGTATATTCAAAAACAGTAAAGAAGACCTTTTGGAATTCCTCTTCAAAATAAGTTTAGCTTGGGATTTGCTTCTTGAGTAACTTATTTCTCACATTAGATTGCCTACGATTATTTTGGAACAACAGATAGATTCTGTAAATTTTTGGCTTGTTTTATTATTGATAAATCTACTTTAGATATTAATTTTTAATTCCTGATGGAACATATTCCAATAATATTAGAATATTGAAAATAATATAATAATATTAAAATATTTAAACAATTATTCCCATTTTATTACTGAATACCCTTTTCTAGATCTGATAGAACAGTCTAAATAACCCGGTTCATTTACATACTACAAAATCCTGGGTATATACAAGGTCTTTTTCTTAAATAATAACCATCGTTAAAATATAAACCTGATATCTCAGGTGGCCTTTTTGTATTATATATAGAAAAAAGCGATCTGTTGTTGGGTAAATGAATTGGACAATGTAAAATCATTGATAGGTTATGCGCTACTCCAATCTTAAAAGAAAGTAGCCCAATTTCATGAGAGATTTTGGGAGATATGAAAACTTCTTGCAGGAGTTTGTGATTTCTTTACTGATAAATCATTCATTTCTCATTGACCAGCATTTATTTTTTCTTTAGTTTTTGGTCATGACTTTTTTTGAGATTTGGACAAACGTTTACAGGTTTCGTTCAAAAGACCTATAATAATAAGTTCTTGGTAGGGTATGATGGGAGAGGACTACGACACTATCTATGGATTTACCTGCGGGTTTGTTTCCTACCCGCTAGCTTTCCAGAAAGCCCACACTCCATGATCAAGATGCTTACTACGTAAAGTCTGACCTCCAAATGCGTACATACAAATTCACTAGAACTGGATAATTTATAGATAAATTTTTATAATAAAATAAATAAATGAAATAAATGAGTGAATTTTATGCCATGTGTAAGTATCCGTAATAACTGGTGCAGATTTATTTAATCGGGACCAATTCATTCATTCTTCCCTTGTTTGAATAATGAAAGTGCGTAGAGACTTGTTTAATTTATAGGTTTGAAGATTAGGATATATTTTTAATTCTTCTTCTTCTTTAGCACTACTGTTCAATTTGAGACACGACTTTATTCTTCTTTCAAGTATTATCAGCGCTTCTTGCTCACCTTTTGGTAGTGTCTATGTCTCACTTTCGTAAGTGTCAACTGTTCTAAATAGTGTTTTCTATATTTTTGTATTATAACAGATTAGCTTGCTTCTCAGCAATCCTACATTTGCTAATATGCCTTATTCTCCATCTGAATCTAATCTTTAATTGTTGTGTAATTACTCTCCTCATTATCTACCACACCTGAAATTATCAACTGTTTCGAATGTACGCCCTCTATCCATATGTTCTGTATGTTCCTCCTTTTTTCTTCTACAGAAAAAATGTTTGGTTTTGCTGATATTTATATTTAATTCCATTCCAACTGATTTACTCTTCACCGCTTTATATGCCTTAAACATGCGTTTTCTTGATCTGGCGATTATCACAACATCGTCAGCGTAAGCACATATTTGGCTAGTTTTATTCAATATTGTTCCTCTCTGTTTGATGATACTATATAGTGCAATAATAAATAGAGTTTCCGACAGACAGTTGGCCCAGAGGTACCTCTCTTTGTTCAGAAATCATACTGGTATTCTAATACTTTTTCAACGCACTGTATCAATCCTTCATTTATGATTGATGTCATGACTTTATATACCGTTGTGAGTAATGGTATATTATTAGTTACAATTCAGTAAGCAGTGATGGCTAGAAAATAAAGTTCAGAAACGAACAGATAGTGTTAAAAATTTACTATGATAATTTTGCAACGTTTTCATTTTTTTTTAATCAGTTTTTGCTTATTTGAAAATGATCAGAACAGAGATTAATGTGGTACTAATTGGAGAGAAAAAGTTATTTACTAGTATATAACTACAGAGATTGAAAAGGCATTTGCAGTAAACAAATTCAAGTATATGCGGCCAAACGTAAAGAAGCATGGGGGTCTTGAGAATGAAATAAAAACTAGAATAAATTATGAATGAATGAACTGAAGAAGGATAAGAAATCTTATATGGAAGGGGAAAAATATATGAAACTGTGATGAAGTTGACAATGACATATGATTTTGAAGTATGACCGTTTACAATAAAGAAACTGATGATAATAATAGAGTTAGTAAAATGAGTTACGTAATAAGAAGGGACAAGAATTTTTGCGTCAAGAAAATAAATATATTAGAGGAACGGTAAAGATGGTACCCATGAACAGAAAACTTCACTAATATATATATATATGCTATGGTGGTTTGGACATGCATACGAAAAGAGTGAAGAGTATTCAGGAAGAAAAATTCGTAAAATGATGACAAAAAAGGAGCGGAAGATTAAAATTAAGATCGAAATAAGGTAATACAAGATCTGAAGAGAGAAGGAGATTGCAGAAGTGAGGAAGCCCAGATTATAAACTAATGACAAAGAGGAATTACAGGTACAAAAGCTCATCCTATATGGTACAATACCAAGTGTTTTTTTTATTCAATAGCAATAAAAACCATACTTACTTTTTTACCAGGGATAGATTTCAGATTCTTTTACGTAGTTTTACCGAAATTTTAACCTTATTCCTGAATCTTTTAAGTTCTACTATTCATAAAGTGTATCGCTATGAAATTAAAAACTAATCTATCGCAACAAGAAAATCTAAGTATTTTTCAAGAAAATTTCAATTCTCAGGTTTTATAATTTGAGATTTTCTTGCTGATAGTGATTTGTATTTAATTTCGTAGTATTACACTCTATGAATTACAGAAATTAAAAAGATATATGTATTACGTGTATGTTATTCTAATTTATGTTATTCTCTTATAAATTGTGGATTACATCAATGTCTTGAAGAATGTTTCATTTTTGTCGCAAATTATTTGAGAATCTAGATTGTTTATGTAAAATATTATGAAATTTTGACTTCTATTTTGAATTAGGAATCATATAAGTTCAAAGATTTTTAATAAATATATATATTTTTCTATAAAATTATATTTTTATAACGATCTATTTCAGAATTTAACAGCTGTTTCTCTATAACCGGTACTCTAATCGATAGATCGTTTTTCTTTTATTCGTAAAGACACAAGCTAGCGTAGTATATTAAATTTTAATAAATCTTACAAGAAAGGTGTATAATGTTAGTCTACTATAGACAGCAAATTGTTTTCAACATTGAAAATAGCATAGGTCGGTCGATGATTCAATACATTTGACAAACCACAAAACCACAAAACCATCACATTATAGACCGTAGACTATCTTATATGATGATCATAATAAAAGTAACAATGAATGCAAAAGATAATCTTCATGCACGAGTGAAGAATTAGATCAATTTTCTATCAATATTAACTGCTTTGAGTCCCATTATAGATTACATTATGAATTACACGTACATCAAGAGCTTTTTTCCAGCTTCTTTTATCGATTATTATAAACAGAATAAGTAGTTTATATTCATTTATTACTTAATAAAATTACAATAAACTACAACCTCTACCTGAATTTCCTTCGCCCAACTGCTTGCCTCATCATCCCATCCCCTTTTCTCCTTTTTCATTCTCTTACGAAAAAGTACTACTACTTTCTACTACCAATTCAAATGATTTATATTTACAAATACAAAGTGATTCAGAAAGAATGTGATAAATGTTCAAAACATGTTCTATTGGTGAAAATGAAAAAGAGATTTCAAATAAATATAGGTTCGGAAACTTAGAACTAGTTAGCGAGTGTCTGATGACGAAAGATTTAGCGTTGATTTGTGCGTCTTCTGTAAAATTAAGCCAGACTATAATTTTTGGGACTCAAATTAATCGGTAAATTTAGTGGTTTTATATGAAATATGACCTGAAAAATGTAAAAAAAAAAAAATAGATTACAAAAATGTGTTTTTAGTCGTTTTCAGAAATCTCGGGTAAAAGACAAAAATTGAAATCTAAAAACACATTATATGTTTGACATGAAGTAACTTTGATAAACGGATAATAAAAACGTAAAAGTTTTAAACAAAATTTGTAGAAAATTTGATTCTAATTTAATAGTATGAATAAATTCATAGAAATTAAAAACAAGAGTAAGAATTTCGAAGTTAATTAAAAAAAATCTGATGTGGACACTACATGACTTCCTTGTACGCCTATTAAATTACACATACACATTTTTTTTATTAAATGAAAAGTACTAAAAATTTAATTTCTTTAATAACTTCTGATTTTTTTCGTATTTATTTTTTTATTATTATTGAATTATTATTATTTATCGTAATTTTTTTTTTACAATCAGTGGTTAATATCGTTGAAAATCGTTGCAATGATTGCTACAGTTAAGAAAAAGTCCAAACTCCAATTTTTTTGGATTTTGGGTTTTTTTGGACACTTTTGGTCCATTCAATTGCAATCAAAAGGGAAGGTGCAGAACTAGAACTTATAACAGTCCTAAACCCAAAATTTTAACATCTTACGGCTAATCGTTTTGAGTTATGAGAGATACATACGTACATGTGTACGTACTACAGAGATCTCGCCGAAACTAGTAAAAGTGGATTCAGGGATGGTGAAAATGGATATTTCCATTAAAATCTGAGAACTGAAATTTTTCGCGATGATAATACTTCCTTTACTTCGTACAAGGAAGTAAAAAGTGACTGATTTTAACTAAGTTTTAAACGAAAACTTGTAAAATTTTCAAAATTACAAATCAAAACAAAAATTAAGTTTTCAGTTAAAGTCTAAGAACAAAATTAATCACAAATAAAGCAATTTATTAATGCGTTTGATTTCATATAAAACCACTAAATTTACCTCTGAATTTGAACCCAAAGGATTACTGTCTGACGTAATTTTATCGAAAGCACAGAAATCAGAGCGAAATCTTTCACCTCCGACCCTTACTGACGAAGCTTTTCTGGAGCCTTTGTTTATACGAACTTTCTTCTTTGTTTTTTACTGCACTAGTATATATATATATACAAAATTTTTAAATCTACTAATTCAATCATAATTAAAAATTAAAAAAATTAATAAAAATCCAGTAAAAAAATAAATTATTAATCTACAACGAACTTAAAATGATGAAAGATTCTAATCCAAAAAAAAATTATATAAAAAAAGAGCTTATTCACCTTAGTATAAAATTTCAACATGAAAAAATAAATAAATTAACCAAAAGAAATTCTCGATTGAATCAACTTACCAGATAAAAAAATCAAAATAATAAAAAATAAAAAAATAATAATCAGATAAAATATATTCAGAATAATAATTATTCTGAATAGTAATTTTATAATTAACTAACTATGCCATTTATAATACCAATATGATAAATTAGAAAAATATTTTTGATAAAATTGTGGCTATATATGGACAAGAAGAATATTTCTACCATTTTCCATAGCAACGCACAGTTCATGAATCCATCATATCATATTCCCTTAGATTGCTGTTTGTAGGGAAGGAAGAAATGCGAAGTATCCAAGCAAAAAATATATAAACTGAACGTTCACATTCCCAATTTTGTTTCCCTCATCAAGACAGAAGACAAAAACGCGACAGACGATGTGAGGAAACAAGTTGAAAATCGACATCGATGTCAATGTCGGAATTTTTAAACATTTATTACTAATTAATACGATATAAACCAAAGTAAAATTATTTTTTTTAAAGTAAATTAAAAGTATTTCAATTTTTCAAGTCTAAATTTATTATACTATAAACAGCTATAAATAACATATACAAAAGCTTCAACTGGAACTTCTAACCTTCCAGTTACGATGGGAATCGGTCATTTGTTTTTCCTTATAAAAACTGTTCGATCCGTTTATAAAAATTTGCACGGTTAAAATGCTTTTTACCGTACTGTTTTAACACCCGCGTGTGAATTTTGGGAAATTTTACAGCTTCAGAAAATAAAAGTTTTATCACAGCACGGTTTTATTTTGCAATACACATTTCAAGGGAAATTGATAGTTACAAATAAACAATAGAGGATATAATAATAGAAATGTTTTTCAGTAACTGATACCTTCTACGTCAGGGATGCCAACTTGAACGAGAGATAGTTTCAGTTTATTCTAATAAATACTTTTTCCACTGTTGTCCCCTTTAATTATTGAACAACCCCCTGAATGAAATAAAATATCTATACAACTGTGTAAATATTTATTTTTTATAATATTATTCAACTTTATTATATAATCAGTTCAAAATTTAAAAATTATCAAATATAATCTTAATATCCTAACTACTTTGTATGAATAGTAATATTATTATTAATGTGTAAATATTTGTGAAAATAGGATGAAACTTTCAAGTTTCCATCATTATTCAACTTAATAATTAATTAATGATAGTGATAATTAATAATGGTGAGCTTAATTATCTTCACCCTTGTGGTAATTCTCAGCCACCGAATTAAATATCACCCTGGTGGTTGTATTACGTATTCATCTGATATCAAGTTACTTTTAAATTTTTCCATAAAAATAATAATCATATTTAATTGTAGTAAAAATGCAATAATTTTTGTATACGAATTGTAGAGGATAAACACAAAATAGATTATATAAATAATTCTTTAGTAACGGTATAAAATAACAATTTATTTCCATTTAGAACATGATAGTTCTGCAACAAATGGAACGTCTTAGAAAGTAGTAACTTGAAAACTGAAAGCTACGAAGTTAGTAAAAAAAAATACCGCTAAGTCAGGTTTAAAACGCCAGTATTCACGTTTAATAAAAAAAAAATATTTTTGTAGATCATCAATGTTAAACGAGTTTCACTGGAATAAAAATTGTATTAGTAAAAGAACCAATAGAAAATTTAAAGAACTGATCGATACAGAGAGACTTTCCCTAGCGAGCTCTGTATTTATTAATATATGCAGTATAAATTATTGTTACAGTAACAAGCTTTGTTGTTTTCGATGTACTAAGTAAATAGAGTTTTTCTTTTTTTGCGTTCAAATAAAAATATCTATTTATATATTTAGCTAAAATTTTATATTTATCTGGATTCCTTTGTTTTGTGTTTGAAGTGGTTGCTGTATGTTTATAATGAGAATATCCCAACCTTTTACCTTTCCTACCATTATGTTCACCACCTAATCATTAATTCGCTGTTTGCTTCTCTTAATATTCAAAATGTGTTCCAATTATTACATTAACTCATACTTATCATAAAATTTATTGCCACATTTTTTATACTTTTCATAATTTTCATTGTCCATATAATGGTATTCATAGATCAAAGTATTTTTATTTATTTACAAAAAATATTTTATGGCTTTTTATTTTCATAATAAAACTAATAGCAACTATTCTGAACTGTTACGTAACAAAGTCCCCATATCTCTTTGGATAAGTGGTCACTAGAAATTCCAGTAGTTCTTTTTGTGTCTAATCAACCAGCTAACTATTAGCAGATACGCTGTTGAATTTGTACTTTTGCGTTCAGGGCCTAAATAAAAAATTCGAAACAACAAAGAAAAGGTGTTCGTTCATGTTAGATACAACCGATGTGAAACTCCAGATTATTTAAGGTTTACGCAAAAAACTAAATCTTTAAACAATTTAAAAATGTTTATTATAAATATGTATGATCTACATTAACTTTGTTTGTTACGTGCTAAGAATGCTTTCTATTTTCATATTACAGTTTATTTGCGATCCATAAAAATTGAAAAAATTCCTATTTCGATTTCAGTCAGTTATTTAAAATTTGCGGTTATGTCCTATTAATCTTAACCCATTGCCCCTATTGGTATCTTTATGTCATTATGGGTTTAGGGATGAAAGAAAAAACTTATGATTATCTAATAATTGTAAATTTACTCAGCTGCTATGTCTTTCCTTGATTTAATATCTCTTTACGTAAAGCTAATTTGTGATATTTATTTGGTGAAACCACAGTTACAAACATAAAGTAATAGGGTAAAATATTAAACCGTTCCTATTTTTATAAAAATTTTTTATAGGATTTCACACGCACTGGAATCCATTTTGTAGCAAATAATTACAAAAGAAAAACACAGCTTGAAATAATTTTCGTTTTAAGTCTTCTTTATCATTTCGACGGAGAACGCGAGCGTTCTAATCACATTTTAGTAAAACACTTTTTTTTTATTAACTTGCAGTGAGGTATTGTATTAAAATATAAGTACTGTTAGTTAAAATAATGGAAGAAAAATCGTAAAAATATTATTTTGTGAATAAATAAAATTTCGCCTTTAGATAAAAAAAGAAGGAAATATTTGGCTACTGAAAACTCAACTACCAACAACACAAATAGATTAAAGTTGTACCAAATTTATTTCTAAGGCTGCGATCGACTCAATTAATTTTTCATTGTGAAGGGTTGATAAGAGATAATTTCTTTAAATTTATACTCAAAATATTCAATTGCTTATACTGTATACTAGGAAGAAAATATGCATTAGTTCAACATTAAACTTATTCACATAAAATAAAATAAAAAAACACGTCAAAATTAAAAATTATTAAACTTTTCTTATGACTCTGCGGCTTGTATACTACCATTCTATATTAATGCTGAGCTGTAGAATATGGAAGAGGTTTATTTCGTGGGTAGTGTTTTAGAAGAAATTATTCTTACTTTTACTTTACGATCTTATTCCGTTTTCCTTATCACACAATATTTTTTTAAGTCTCCTTTCATTCATATTGTATTCTTTTTCCTCTCTTCTTTCTTCTCCTTTCTACACGCTCTTATCTATCAAATAAAACGAAAATACTGAGCCATATCAACCAGGCTAAGTATGGATTTAACACAAAGTGTGATCTACTAGTTTCAAAAAAAATAAATATGACCTACCTCAAGAAAAGCTGTAAAAACGTTTGTGTGGAGTATTTTTTGTACGAAAATGAGATATAGACCTTTTTGAATTGACGAGAAAAAATAATTAAAGTTTTGTGATGCGGTGATACCGTAAAATAAAAAAAATCGCATGGAGAGACAACGTGACTAATAAGACGGTAAAAAGTAAATCTTAGAAAAAAAAGAAAGAAAAAATAACTGGAATTATCTACATTAACAGAGAAGTTAATTGAGAAGTAAAATACGATGATTTTAAATCTTTACCAATATTATTAATATCTTTTTTCTAGTTTTTTTTTTTTTGCGGAGACTTTGGGTATTGATTACTGTGGTCATTACCCCTTGCCCAAAACTAAACATATCCACCCGGCTCGAAAATAGCGACCAAGACAGAAAACTAGTGTCAGAAAGATCATCAAAACAGACATGTCATAGAACATTAAAACCCCAAAAGAAACACAAGATGACAAGGCTGTATAGGGCACTCACTTGTCACTAAAAAAAAAATCCATTTCTAAACAAATACTTATAAAATTAAACTACTTGCATAATATCTCTATTATGCCAACATTTTCTCTTAGGCCCACCTTTTTTTTTGTCTTTTTTGATCCTCCTAGGCCTCCACCTCTGAGGAAAGGATGTGTGAAGCCTAAGAGGTGGAATGTTTATCCAATCTTTATCCATCACCGATATAACGGAGGATTTTTACAACCTGCATCAGATGATACTTACTAGTTCAAGTGAAATGGGGAATACTGCATCCACGTCTTGACTAGTTTTACTTCCCGCTGAAATTTTAGGGGCGGCTAAAGTGCTTTCCCTCTCTTTTGAAATCCTCTTGCTATCGAAGTGTCCGTTGCTGCTCAGTCAACAGTCTCTTTTCTTTTATCATTATACGAGTATGATCTTTTATCCAGATTCCCTGAATGGGGATTTTCTCTATTTGAACTTTGAATTGCGGTGCAGAAATTTTAGGCTTCTTCTGTGTGTTAGCTATATTTTATCAAAGGCTCATTCCTAAGTTGTACAGAATTTTTTTTTAGACATATGATTTTTTTCTGAATCGGTTTTGGGCTGCTCTTTTCTGATGGCCATCAGTCATCAATTTTTCATTGATGATATGTCCTACTATATTAGCTAAGGTTGGTGCAGGTTGAGAGATTTTCTTTTGGTTTAAATCAAGCTACGAGAGCCGCAGAAATCTGTGCATAAAACGTAACATTTGGCGATCTGCTAAGCAAACGTTTCGTAGCTTCAAAGTAGCTGACCTTTTGAATGGTCTTTATCTGCTGAACAGTTATTTCTTCCTTATAAATCGAACAATTCCGAGATCTCGCATTTGTGCTCACAACTGATTCAGGCCGGTGAATCTGGACGGATCATCGGGATGCAATGATTCCCCAGAAACACAGATTTGTTTCCTCCTCAATCGTTCAGGTATATATCTGAATCTATGAAATCAAACCACCGCAATGGATTCGGGATGAAAAGAAGTTCGTCTAATCTGTGGAAATCAGCTTATATTTTCTTTGAACAATTCGGTTTATTGAAAGTCAGAACATGCAACGCGGTAAGTACAACTTCTTCTTTGCGTTCTGCGTACAATCGTCGACGCGTTACAACTCATTGTTCATACAGTTTTTTACGCGAATGCTAGATCAGCGGAGCATAACGCGATGAAGAAACTACTCCGCCAAACCATTAATAGGAGCAAAGCAGATTCGGTCGACAGGAATTCGTTAGTCCAAGGTTTCAAACCAGGAACCCAGAGAATGGGAGCCTTTCTATAGCCAGCGTGTTGGAAAAAGATGAATCAGATCATGTCGGCAAAGTGATTCATCAGTGTTTGAATAACATAATGTAAATGAAAACAAATAGAAAACATAATAATAACAGAAAAAATGAATAAAAAAAAAAATTTTAAAAATAAAAACCACACTCTTTGTTTTTTTTTCTAAAAATTATTAAATATCAAAACGGTTACTTGATTAAACGCAAACATTTCTTTAAGGTAGTTGCTCAATGTGGCCGCCATTGTTCAATTCACAGTTCAGCTCGGCGAATCCATGCTAGCGGATACGCCTAATAGCATCATTATTATTCATAACAGTACCTCCAGTTTCTATAACACGATTCTTCTTCTGTGCCAATGCAAGCAGAATAGACTAACGACTTCAATCAACCCCAAAGGAAAATATCCGCTGCGTAAATACGGGAGATTGAGGCCATTTTACTGGTCCGTTTCGACCAATCCATTGCTAACTAAATGTGTTGTTTAAATGACTCATCATATCACGACAGTAGTGAGTAGATGCGCCATCATTGAAAAACCACATCTGCACTCTATCTGCAAGTGGAATCTTCTTCTGATCTTTCAAGAGTACGATCAGATTTGTTTGCAAAAAATGCAAGTAACGCTCTCCATTTAGCCTCATAATAAATCCATTTTGGCGTTAAAAAAAAGGCTTATGAAATTATCACCAAGAAAATCACACCAGATATTAAACGAAAAAGTCGTTGCAAATGATTTGCAGCAGTCTCGCAGTGCTTTTCTTCTGCCCAGTTGTGAGTGTTTCGATAATTTACAATGTCAATTCTTGTAAAAACAGGATTCATCAGTAATTAAAATGTTACTTAGGAAATCGGGATGATGTTCACATTTTCTATTTAACTATCGACAGAATTTCACCCGTTTTTCAAAATCAGGTGGTAACAACTCATGCACACATGGAGTGGAACGGGTATACTTGCTCCCATAACTTTCGCCACACGCGAAATATGAAACCGATGTGACAATCTTTAGGTGCTTGAGATGGAAGTTAATTGTACCCCATTTAATATTGCTTCTTCAGCGTTGGCATTCCTGACAAAACGTTCACGACCAGCATCGAATCGTTGTGGGTTAAGCATATCTGTATCTCGAACTCGCCTCGTCAAACCCCCAAATGTTTTAGGATCCGGTAAATTTCGATCTGGAAAATTTTCCTAGTATTCACGCACAGCAGCCAAACCACTTTTATTTACTTTACCGTAAATTAATAACACGACAGTCAACTCTCCAAATGAAAACAAATGAATCACCCACTGTGAATGACTGACCGAACAATGACATCATACCCACTGATTAAATGAATATTCAAATGCTAAAAACTAAACTTAATAGTTGATCAGCTGTTATTGTCAACCTATGAAAAAATAAAAATATTTTATATGTTTTAAAAGGGCCTCTTTCAAATTTATTTTTATAATGTTTAGCTTTTGTATTTAAATTGTTCTGTTTAAAATCGTATCACTTTTCCGATACAGTTTATGTGTTTTATTTCTAATTAACGTTGAAATTTTCCAATTTCTGTTTAATTTTAATAGATGTTATTTAATCACTTTTTCAGATTTAAATTCTGTACATCTGCTTCGTTTAAAAAAAAAATTGCAATGGAAAGTTATAATTTTGCAATTTAAAATGGAAAACATATTCTCTCTCGCATTCTTTCAAAAAGAGTAGAACTAATAATGTCTATTCATTAAAGTTATACTTCAGTTGAGATTTTTAATATTTAAATCAATAACTTTGTCAATTTAATTTGCTGTCTCCATGGTTGAGTACAACCAATTATGTTATAGTAACTTAATAATTTATAACCGGCAAATATATAGGCAATAAACAAAGTACACAGAACCTCAGAATGTACAATAAAACTAAAGATGTTATTTGGGAGAAAAAATACTTCCTTACTAATAAACAAAATTTTACTTCTTTTCTTGAACTACAGGTCGCTGTTTTTCTTTTTTCTATTATTTTTATTATTTTAGAAGTGCACATACAGCCAGTTCAACCGTAAATTGAAACTGTAAATTTCTGCAATATAAAAACGGGTAGACTGTATTAGTAACCTAACGTTTTATTACCCTACGAAAACTACAAAAATATTACATTAAGATTGTTTGCCATTCACGTCATTTCATATCAGTTCCTAAACCAATAACAAAAAAAGATTGATCACTTCCCGAATACATATTTTTTAGTTAATTTAAGTATTTACAAATAATTGTTTATTATTAAAATTTACAAATTGTATAAAACAATAATCTTGTTTACCCGAAGTCATAAAAACCAAGATTTTATAGTTGTAGGTGGTATAATATACGCTCAATTCGTTAAAAAAAACAAAATAGTGCTATATTTTTAATTCTTGAAAGAAATAAAAATCAGGCAGTCTGGTTCTAACATCAATATTCTTGATTTTATTACTTAATTGGTCATCTGACTGGTTTGTTGTATTTCTCAATTTTTTCTTCTATTTTCTAATCTTTGTATAATAATGTACAGAGTGATTTACAAAGAATATAAAAACTTTCAGAACATGTTCTTATAGTAAATATAAAGAAGAAAGTTCATTTAAACATACGTTCAGAAATATTTTTTTACATACACTCTACAAATATTTTTTTCAATTTTTCAGGTTAGATTTCGGATAAAACCGTTAAATTTACTCCTTAATTTGGATCCCAAGAATTATAGTCTGGCCTAATTTTACTGAAGTCACAGAAATCAGGGCTAAATTTTTCGCCAGCCGACACTCGCTAACTAAGCGTTACCGATCCAATGTTGATAAGAAGTTTCTGCTTATTTTCACCTGTAGAAGAAGTCCTGAACGTTTGTTACATTCTTTGTGAATCATTCTGTATTTACCGAATACTAAAAAACGATTAAGGTATTGTCTGAATCAAATGAAAATAACAGATTTTGAAGTTGTTCACCATTTCATAACAGATATAAATCCACTCGTCAATAATTCTTTTCAAATACAGTATTGACAAAGATCTTCATTACAGCTTCGGTTTTTTTTTAAATGAAATTGTGCAACGTTCTAAGATTTTTGCTTTTAGTACCTTCTCTCTACAGTAAAATTTCTCTGCCTAGGTAAAACACAACAATCCACCGGGTTGGTCTGGTGGTTATCGCGTCTTCCCAAATCAGCTGATTTGGAAGTCGAGAGTTCCAGCGTTCAAGTCCTAGTAAAGCCAATTATTATTACATGGATTTGAATACTAGATCGTGGATACCGGTGTTCTTTGTTGGTTGGGTTTCAATTAACCACGCATCTCAGGAATGGTCGAACTGAGAATGTACAAGACTACACTTCATTTACACTCATACATATCATCCTCATTCATCCTCTGAAGAATTATCTAAACGGTAGTTACCGGAGGCTAAACAGGAAAAAAGAGAGAGAGAGTTCAAATTTCATTGAATTAAGTAGAATCTCATTCTATACGTTAGAACTAAATAAATAAAAACAAAATTGATGTAAATATCAAATATCCATTATAAAAAAAGCAACCTGATAAAAATGAGTTAATGTTAAGCTGATTAATCACAGTATTGCAAGTGAGTCTTTTACACAGCTCACAAAAGTTTTGAAACATTTTTCTGAAACTAAACGGTACAATTCTTGAGATACTCCAATTCCGTAGACTGCAGCTTCGGATGTTTAATGTCTATTTGACAGATTAAATAAATGCTCTAACTTACTGAGACCACTGTTATTCCTACAATTGTGTTGTCAGTTTTTTTCTAATAAAGATTTCTTACAGTGTTACTTTCCTAGCGAATAGAGCTCGAATAGCAACATTAAAGGGGAAAATATGGATATCATTTCAAAAGTGGGATATCCGTTTTTTTGCAAATCTTTAGGTTTTATAGTCCAACTAGTTCATCTAGACCAAAATAATATATGTATGTTTGTATGCATGTGCGTACGTATGTGTCGTACTGCCTTTGACCCATCTCAGGATTAACCAAACCGATTTACTTCAAATTTGATTTAAATATTTATATATATGGGTCATTTTAATTTTTTATTTTCAAAATTCGTTGAGACGTGGGGATATCACGAAAAAACAATTTTGATTTTCTTCGGAGGTATTTTAGAGAAAATTTTATTGACGCAAATTTGGTTCCTACAATACATATAAAGATTGTCCAAAATAAATTAAAAAAAACCATCACCTTCTAAAATTAAAATGTATCTTTTTTTTGTTCTTTTACTCTATCTCCCTTCGGTTTAAATACTTTTCAATAATTTTGTTAATGTTTATATTTATTATACATTTAGAGCTTACATATAGTGCTATCAAGAAATATCTAAAAAAACTTTTAATTTTACACCCGGACCTAAAATGCAGAAAATACTTTTAAAAATTCTGTTTTTCTTATTTTAGCTTTTATTGAAGGGGGGTTAGATTTAGAGGAAACTTTACTAAAGCAAATCTCTGTTACTTGTACATGAATCGTTTTCATTCAATTTTTCTTAAAGTTTATTCCCTACATCTAAAAAAAATACACATTCATTTTTTTGTTTTTGTTTTTGGTTCTAGCTCATTTAATTTTATTATTAATACCCGGGAAAGTCATGGAATACTCTGCTAGCGTTTTTCTGAATTCGCCTTAAAACATCTATTTATCAATTTTAATCGAATTATCTAATATAAAATTCATGTTGGCATTGTTTCAGTTAGATAAAGAAATATACTCCTAACAAATATTTCTGAAGATGTCCTACTAATTCCTAATTACACATTTTAACTTATTCTAATGTTGTAAATAACAATCTATCAAATTGCGACGACAGATATAACAATACTTTATAATTTGTTTTTTTTTTTAATTTTTGTCTATTGGGTATCACTTAGAAAATATCAGTTAGAAAATATTAACATTATTATTTTTCAAATTTCTTCTTAAATTAAGTAATTGAATGAAATTATTCTGAAAATTAATGTGCTAACGTCTATCAGTTATCTAAAAATACAAAGAGTTACCAGAGTATATTCATAACCGTCTTTTTATTTAGGAGTAAGGCGTGCTGTGTTATGAAATATATATAGGAGTGGAATTGTCAATTTACTTTATATTACTTAGGTGGCAATTTTACTTTTTATAACTTTATTTGTGAAAGGAAATTAATAAAATCGAATTTCGGTTTGTTCAAGAGTATAGTTAAAAATTATCAAGTTGGCACTAAACTGGGATCGTGAGCGTAACTCTTGAGTAGAGATAATTATACAATTTTTTAAGACATTTTTCGGTGAAATACAAATGACTAATCGATGATAGGTGAGTATAACCACAAAAAGTAAATAAATGGATAAAAACACACTTTCTTTGAGCAGCAATGTTCTTAAGTTTTATTAATTCATTTTATGGAAATAAAGCTTAACAAATTTCCTAATTTTCAATTTTTCTCTTAAAGTAGAGTGATTATTTACTTTTTCCAAAAGAGAAAATTTCAATATTTTGCATAGCTGAATTACCTGCAACTCCAATTAAACTGTTTAAATGAATTATTAATAATTTGATAAAATAATCATGCCCATATTTTCTATTTACCATTATTTAAAAATTTTACCATTAGATATCGTTTCAGATTCAATTACGAGTATTTCATATCTATCTTAAAAACAAAAATAAGTGAGTAATTTTTCTTACCGAGGCTGGTCCTGCAGGATTCAAATCCTGCGATCAACAAGGTAGAAACTACTGCACCTTACCATCTGTTCATCTGCACGTGAGTTAAGTTTAAAAAAATAAAGTAATCGAAATATATGCCGATTATGTAATATGTATATCAATACATTTTTTGTAATTTAAAAATTTTATATCAGCTGAAATGTTCAAGTAGTAGCTTGTCCAGTAGGATAATTATTAAAATTTTAGAAAAACAGGATGAAATATTTTGGAACGATCTTGAACATTATGAAGTTTTGAGTGACTACAAAGTTTTGAAATCGGTTTTAATGTACGGTTTAATGACTTATTCCATTTATTTAAATGCTGAAAACAGAGATTTATTACATTTTCCGGGCATTGGTTATTTTTATTCAAATATATTAGAAAAATAATGATATATGAAAAAAGTTTAAAAAATAAAATAAAAAATAGATATTTTTAAATTTTGCTTGGCTCCCCCATCCCAAAGTATCTTTTTAGGGTCATTTGCACTACTTCTGTTCTTAGAAAGACATAAAAAAGTTGGTAGAAAATTTTTCAGTAAATAAAAAATAGCTTTTTGATTTTTGGGGAAGGGGAGAATTTGGAAACAAATTGCTAAGGTAAGCCTGTACGCATCTACTGAGCTTAATATAAAGTGAGACTATATTTGCAAAATTTTGAGAAAATTGACCCCAGAGAAACTATCTCCCACCCTTATAGCGATCTTAAAAGTACTACCATCAAATTGTCCCATACACTAATCTTTCTGCCAAATTTCTTCAAAATTGGTTTACCCAGTCAAAGTTTATTCAACTTCAAACACACCTACATACGTAGTAAAATTACCTCCAATTTTTTTAAATTTTTTGGCGTTCCTAGGTCATGAAACGTCGAGAAATGCAAAAACCCGATACCCCATTTTTTAACTGATTACTAACTTCCCTTCTTGCAGCATAGCTCTAGAGCTGTGATCCTAGCAAAGTAATATATATAAAATTACTACACACTTAATGTAAAACGCTCCAGAAGTTGTGCAGCATAATCTAAAACGTTGATGAAGGTGGCTGACAACAGTTCATTGCTCGATAACGGCCATCCACATTCTGCAGCTATGACACATCGTTTACTGTGATATTTGGGTTTTACGTTTACAATCATTCGCTAAGATTGAACCGTAACAACCAATTCTTCAAAAGGTTGAAGGAATAAATGGTACCATTTTTAGATTGATGATGTACTAAAATTGTAAAAAGCAATCAAACAGATACTAGGGATAACGTCTTAAATGGACTGGCGAAAAAGTAATGTGATAAGAATAGTTTCAATTTTGAAGGAAATTTTATAAATAATCTTTGCAAAAAAGAAGTTACTAAAAAAAAGAAAACAGAAAACAAAATACGGAAATAAATACAAAGCAAAAGTAACTGTCATATATTATTAATGCACATTAATAGATAACAAATTACTTCAAATACAGCAACATATTTGTTTCTGTTAATTACCATATATACAAGGTACCCGAGACAAACATAAAAACATTCTATGTAAGGGTTAAAAAACTGAGGGACGAAGTGATTTCTTCTCCAATAAGTAAAATATATTGTTAGACCCGGTGTTTGTTTATAAACACCGGGTATAATTTATAATAAAAAATTATTAAACCATTTAAAAAAACTAAAACACCAAGTTAAAATCGTTTCATATTCATTAGATTTTTTATAATTTTTTCTTTTTTAATTAAATAAAATCATACCATACAGGTTTTGTTTATTAGTGCAGTATTGTAAACACGAATGTTTTTTACGTTGAGTCATTATATTGGTAATCTTGGTCTAAGCGTGTTGAAATCCAACAGAACGCTGTTCTTCGATATCGATAATAAATATCGTCTGATTTGCTGCATTTATAAGAATAATCGATTTATTATCATGTAAATAATTTTATTTATACACTTTATTAATATATTACCGGTAGCTATAAACAGAACAATTTTGCATTCTAAAGCCTGTCTCAGCTTGCACAAAAATGTATTATTTACCTGTAGCGTGATATGTCAGGAAAATTACTATGAATAAAATATGACATGTTTCCATAGTTAGGGGTAGAATTTTTCCTCACACTCGTTCATTGCTTCTGCAAAACAGCTTCAGTTTCTTTCTCTCTACATCTACATATACATATAGCTTCTATAATTACGCCTAATTAGTACTAAAACTTAGTCTTCAAGTACAAACTAGAAGAAATTTAATGATAAAAGTTGAACGTAAATCTAATATAACATGATACCTATAAATGTATAAAAAGGTTAGAAGAAAAAAAAACAAAACATAAAAATCCATTTCAAACAGTTTATTTTTTAAATTATTAAATTTAAGTTTTGCCATACGGCCTAACTACTTAAAAATAAAACAATTGAGCCACTGATAATAACAATATAATCAATGGCAAACATTATAATACATTTAAAGAAATTATTACAAAAAAAAAAGAAGAAACAAAAATGTACGAAAGAAAATCAAAATGAACCACAATATGTATATATAAAGAAAATCATAATTCACATCTATTTCTAGGCCTAAACGAACAAAATTGTAATTCTGATTTTATTTTAAACGGTTATAATTATCTTACTTTAATTATAAATTATTACAGTAAATGAAATCTGAAAGACATGATACATCGATTTGTTCTATTAAAATTTCATTATTTATTTAATTCAAAATTTTATTATTGAATTTAATAATGACTGATTTTAAAATGTATTTCTTAAGAAATCTCATGATTATATAGAATAATAGTTAATTATATTATTTAACATTTTTTAACAAGGCAATTATTTTTTCAAAGAATTAAAAAAAATAATAATAATTAAACAGAATTCACACATTCAAGTAATCGTAGACACGGGACATGAATGTAACATTATATAATGATGTTATAAATGACACAGATGACTTACTTATTAAATGTACAAAAAAACATATTTATTTTTTATTAAAGATCATGCAGTTTTGATAAATAATTCTTTATGCATTTTCATAACATATATATAAAAATGAAAAATTTTATAACACACCGGGTATATTCTATAGTACAAAATTAATAAATCATTTTAAAAAACTACTAAAACACCGGGTTACAAACCGTTTTGTATTCATTATATTTTTTATAATTTTTTTTTAATTAAATAAAATTGAAAAAAAATCATACCATGCTAGTTATAAATTTAATTTCTTAATTATATACAAACTATTATTTAATTACTTACTCAACTTATTTGAAAAAACTAATTAATATATAATAATTAAATTAAAGAAATCGATAATAGAGATCAGCGTATCAAATTATTATAGGATATGTACTCAAAATAATTTGAACAGAACAAATGAGATAGCTACAAATAATTAAAGGCTTTGAATAAAAAGATAAAAACTCTACACCTAAATTAAAAAAAAAGAAAATCGAAACAGAGTAGGAAGCAGAAGTTACGATCAAATATTAATGCACATTTATAGAAAACAAACTATTTCATATACAGCAACATATTGTATCTGTTAGGTACCATAACTACAAGGTATCAGATACAAATATAAAAGCATTCAATATAAAGGTTAAAAAAGAGGAATGAAGTGATTTCCCGATCTCTTCTCCTATAGTCAAATATATTGTTCACACTATATTATTTTTGTTGTTGGGCAGAAATTTTTATAGCCCACCGAAATGCAAATTATGTTGTACCTCACAAGCAACACCTATATTTTATTCATTACAGGCAACGGCTGTATAATTTAGAATATAATTGTAAGTAAATTAATCACGAAGAAATCAACTTTCAGTGTAAAATAAAAAATTAATGTTTTCCAGTTTGTTTAAATAAAGTCGAAGTATTTATTATTATAATAAATAAATAAGATCGTTTAACATAAAATAATATGCAGAGTATTTGACGATATAGAATATTTAAAAAAATAAATGTATAAAACTCTATTGCTTTTCTTCATTAAGTGAATACAGGAAGAGATTTTTTATTTAAGTAGTTAAAAACTTACTTAATTTAAAATTGGTTGTTTTTGCATATTTCTTGATAATAGCACTAAGATCCAAATATGCATGCTATACATTTAGTACTTAAAAGATAATTACATCTATTTGAATGTAAGAAATATAGACATTTTTTTTTTTTTTTTTTATAAACTTAAGTTCTGTATAGAGTTAGACTATATCAAAATATAACGATCATAACTGAATAATATTTACCGTATTTTACAATAAAAAAAAAAAATTAAAGTTATAATAATTTAAATATTACTATTTACGAGAGAAAAATCAGTAGATGAACTATACGTTTAACATGTTAAAACGCAACTTTTTCTATTAAAAATATATTATTGTTATAGAATCAAAACGGAATTTGTTCGTAAACATGAAAAATGCATATTATAAAAGATATTTCAAGTTTATTGATACAGCAACCAAGTTTTCATCCAATTGATTTTTGTGTAATTCTTTTCTTTTCAAAAATATAATTTTTTCTTTCTAACGTTATATTTATAAAAAAAATTGGAAGATTTTTTGCTTTATTTTGAGATAAAATTGAAAAAAAAAATGGAAAAACATAAAAAGTATAGTTAAAAATCATATTGAAGGAGAACATGATTTCTAATACGGTATACATTTTTACAGTAACGAAAAAACATAGAATAACTAATAGCTTAAAATTAAAAAAAAATATATATATATATACATATACAATTATTATTATTAACAATAATATTAAAAATCATTAACTGCATTAACAATTAATTTTATAAATATTAAAAGAAGAAACTTAAACAACCCAACATCAACAATTAATTTATAAAAAAATTAATAAAATATTTATTTGTATAATACAGAAAATTAAATTTTTAAGACTTTTCAAACTTAAATTTATCTTATAGATATTAAGGAAGTCCATAAGTTTAATAATTCGTTATAAACTAGCAAATATAATATCCTTTTTTCTTTATTGTTGAATGTTTTTGTTTAAGCTATTTATACTAAAAACAATTGAATCCATCATGATGTGTTATTTTTAAAAAAAAGTTAGCAGTAAACACCAATTTAAATTATATAGAATTATATTAATATAACAAATAATTATGTTTATTTTAGCGGTTAGGTACCGCTAAAATACAAAATAGATTAAAAGATGTATGTGCTTTTTTTTATCTTAGGAAGAATTCCATTTAATTTAACGTGAAAATAGAACGGGGACCAGTAAAGGGTAAAAAATTACTAAAATTTATATATATATATATATATATATATATATACATAAAATAAACAGCATAATAAAACAAAATCAATAAAAAAAAAATACTTTAAAATTGTATTTAAGGTCTTCATGAAATAAAAATTGTTAAATAAAATTTTAATTTTTATTTATTTACGATTATCCTTTGGATTACTTATTAAGCAACACAAATTATTTCGTTAATATACCAAATAAAGGACCATCTTGGAAACAGGAACGAATTAAATGTTTCGCGTGATACATCAGCTACATTTATATAAGATTTATCCGAAAAAACAAAATTTAAAATAAAGTTAAACTTAGATCACATTAAATAATTAGTAATTATGTTTACCTACAGTAAAGTATATTTTGTTTATATCATTATTTAGCCAATTTATATTAAAAAAATATTTCAAAATATTTTTAAAATTTATCTTAAATAAAAAATTTAAATTATTACGGTACAAGAGGAAGCATATTGTAGTACACAATAAAGAATTAAATTTATTTTATTTAGTTCTTTTTAAACATTTATTTTTATGAGATTGGAATGATACGCGAATATGCTGCTGGCATCCTCTTTAAGTTAGTTGGCATAAAGCCATAAAAAATGTACATAATCCCAGAAAAATCTGAGAAAATTAAACGTAAAAGAAAATTAAGTAAGAAATGAGTATTCTTCATCTAAAATCCAATTAATTAACTACATTTATAATATAAAAGGATTTAAAGTTCGTTTTTTATTAATTTTAATTTTTTTAACTTTTGAAAAATATAAATTGGTCTCATTTTTAATTAAAAGGAAAGGATATATATATTAATCATTACATTTTACTACATTTTTTTAGATCCGTTTAATCCTTCTGATATGTTTTAAGCCCTTTAATTACTTTAATAGTTTATAATTTGATTAGAATGAAAATAATTTTTTTGGGGAATAAATAAACATCGTTCTTTTATACAATCTTTTTTAATTTTTTATTCTTTTAGTTTATAAAGCAGCTAAAACTTTTCGTAGCTTTTTCTAATCCATTTATTTTTTAATCCAATCTTGATGACATTATTGTACATTTCTGTTTTTCAATGTAACTAAAGATAATCATTTCAAAGGAAAAAAAAAGTTAATAAAAATGCATACAAAAAAACCGATTTAATTTAAAAAAAAAACAATTTATTTAAAGTTAAAAAACACAATAACACGGTAATATATAAATTTGTAAAACGTAAAATATTAACGAAATTTGCAATGTTCAGTTAACTTAGTCCATATATAATACAAGGCATAATATTTACACAACAAAAATGGTTTAATCTGTTTATAAATTCACGAGCAAGAAGAACATTATTTTACGGAATGAAATTTTTCCATTAACCGGAACTTCAACCGAAAGTATATACCATAGCAATACTCAAAAAAAAAAAAAAAAAAATATATATATATATATATATATATATATATATATATACATATACATATAATACTACAAACAAAACTGATTTTACACCCATTCAATTTACGCTCATAATTTCAACTGAAAATTACCCTGAACCTAAAACGTATTTACTAGTTGCTTTTTTTCTCTCTTTTTTTAAAAGAATACTTACTGAAAAAATCGACTAGTGTAATAAAAATTATCATAAATAATCCATTAAAAATTACTCTGCTTTGTTAAATGTAAAATAAAATATAAGAGAATATTTTGATCTTACTTTGCGTATTATGTTAACGAAAAACTGCAAATACAATCTATTGTAATTTTAATTAAAATACTTGACAAAATAGTTAAAACAATATTTATGGTAACAAGAAATTCATTTTTAAATAATGGTATTTATCAGAATCTTATTGAGAGCATTGTGTTTCAATTTCCAGTGCTTTATCCAGTATTCAAATTTCATAATTAAAAAGAAGAGCATACAACAGATAAAACGAAAATATTTATTAAAATCCGCAGTTTTTAAAATGTATGAATGTCTTAATACGGTTGATAGAAAGGGGAACTTAAGGGTACACTAAGATTTCTTCTAATAGTTTTATTACATGAAACCGTTTTCAGTTCTAAATAGAAAGACACGTTAAAAATTATTGGAGATAAAATAAGGAAAAAGTAGGAAATTTGTCGGAAAATAATTTGATTTTTAAAAACATTAACTAGCTGTAACATGTTATTTAGTAAATTCAAATCAAATTTATTTTTATACTGGAAAACAGAGATAAATATAAAATTATTTTGTAATGAGAATATATTAACTAATGAACTGCAATAAATACTCTTGAAACTGTAAAGATACAAATGACTTTTCTCCGAAAAGAACAAGCTGTGTACAAATTACGAACGACATTCATGTTCCTTCCTCTCTGTACTTATTTATTATAATGATGACTTAAATACTATTTGACTACTTTTCTGCAAAAATTACCCCAAAGACAATGTACAGTTAAAAAGCAATAAACATAATTATACAGATACGTAATTTTAATCTACTTTCTTTGTAAAATAAAAAAATAATAATTTTATTTTATAAATGAATAATTACGATATAATAAACCTGAAGCTTTTGCGTGGGAAAACGAGTATGATATTGATTTTTTTGTTTAATGTAAAAAATAACAAGGTACTTATACGTATATACATAATTCCTTCGGATGGAAGACAATTAAATCTTTTTTATTATTAATATATAAAATCGATAAGTAAGCGACATTCTCTGAAGAAAAAAAATGGAGTTAAGCGAATTCCTTTTAAATTTTTGGTTAAAATATAACTGAAGAAATATTTTAAAAGTCTCACCAGTAGAGAAGGTGAATGAATCTCTGCTTAAAAATTAAAATAATATATTGCTGGAATACTTTGTCGAAAATTGTATGACTTAAATTTTTTTGAATTAATAATTACTTTACAAAATTCGTATACGCAAAAATTAAAAAAAAATAATTAAATAAAAGATTTTATCCAGGATTACAAGAAAATAGGCGGTAGAATTCATTAAAAAAATAATTAAATCGTTTTTTTTTTTTGTTTATTTTAGTTACAAAAATTAAAGGCAGAAAACACTAAAGGAGGGTGAAATTAAATTTTGTAGTTTATCTTAAGTTAAAGCGAATAAAACAAAATACAATAAAAACATGTTTTCTATGCAGAAACAATGTATTTATATCTAAATATGTATTAAAATATGTTTTCTTATTTTTTAATCAAATGATTTTCTATAATGTACATAAGTATTATAGAATTCTTTCTATTTAATTAATATACTTATATATTTTAAATTATGATAATAAATAATCTATCTAGAAGATTCTACACTCGAGAATAATTAGATACGAAAAATGATAGAACAGTGAAATATAATAGAAACAAAAAGAGAGAATATCAAAGTGAATAAAAAACTAAAGAAACCTTTTGAACTCCAAATACCTATTTTTATTCTTGCTTTAACATTAAAAAAGTAATATTATAAACTTAGAATTACTTAAAAATAAGATAATTTTAATAAAATATATATTAAAAATGTAAGCTTTCACATTTACTCGTATGCTAAATTATTTTCATTAAATTTAAAAAAAACGTTTTCAACGACTGTTACAATAAGAACTTTTATGATTATTGTAAATAAAACAATATAGTTAATAAAAATGCAGTCTAAGTTGTATTAGACAGTAAAATACAATTATAAAATGTAGGGAAAGATAAATTCTGTTAAACATAAATTTTAAACAACTATTTTTTATTAAGCCTTTAAACAACACTTATAAATAATAAAAATAAAGTAGATGTTATTTTCAAGTTATCTCATTTATACTGTTCAAATTAAGTTATTGCTAAATGTTACTTGATTTTCTGAAAAATTTTTAAACAATAAATTCATTGCTGACAAATTCCGAAAAAATTACGTAATAATACCTATAAATTTAACATAAAATTACACAAATGCCAACTTATATAAATACTGTTTCATAAACCAAAATGTTTCAAACATAGGATAATAAGGAATACTGGGAACGTTATTTAAACAATAGCCTCCATTGTATTTTAAATCGATTGCTTTTACCAATTTCTTTTTACCAAAAGATAATTCTTGAGATCTTTTTCTACTACATATTATGATAAAGGGAAGGCATACAAAAATAATTTTATTTTCCTATTAAGAAGAATAAATTTCATCTTAACTATTTATCCAGAATGGTAAATTAAGAGCTATTTAATATTACTTTTTACGTTAAAATAATCCACTGCAACATACAATTTAAATATTATAAGAAAAATAACATTTTAACTTACGTAACATAAATGAAAATTTTGAATGAAGTTTCCAAATAAAACTTAAAAAAAAAAAAAAGGTTTATTTCCTTCTATAATATACCGTTTAAGTTCATTAAGGATTCGATAAATTTTCTCTACGGCTATAAAAAAAAATCCTTCTTCGTTGGGACATTCCACTGACATTTTTATATATTAGAGGCATTAATAATTATTAAAAAAAAAGAAATATACATATATAAATATGAAATCATATCTCATTCTAGTGAAATCCAACTGTTCGTAGTTTTTTAATATATTTTTATCGTAAAATTTTACAATCGATCAAGTAGGTGTCAATACAATTTAATACTCTAAAAACAATCTAAAATTCTTTAAAATTTCATTAAAATAAAACATCTAAAGGAAATTTATATTTTTAGGCTCTTAGAAAATTATTTTAATTTTTGATCGTTTTACAATGCAGATACATACAATTTTTTCTTACATTTGTTTTAAAACATTTCTTCTTTTCTAATGTGTATGATGCTATCTGTTCAACTAGAGAATAATAAACAATCCCCCACAGCCCAATGAGATGACGATTAAATGTGTGGCATGTAAATGAGATGTAGACTTGTGTACTCCTGGCTGATTATACCTAAGAGGTGTGATTGATTGAACCCAAACCATCAAAGTATACCGGTATCCACTGTCTAGTATTCAAATCCGTATAAAAGCTTTTACTAGGATTTGAACCTCAGGAGCTTCGTCGCCAATCAGCTGTCATGTAGTACCCACTACAGCAGCCCGGTAGGTTATAATGACATTTACTCTTTGAGAAGTAATTGGTTATAATTTATAATTATTGAATCTGCGAATAGTATATTTAAATTCATAGTGATGTTTAAAAACATTTTTAGGTCGATATTCCAAAGATATGTTAATTTTTAGAAAAGAAAAATTAATATAATTTAACAACTTTTTTCCGCAATTTTATATGGTTTAGAAACAATACTTATTATTAGGCAATATTTATGAGTGTAATATTTTCTTTTAAAACAATTGATATTTTTTAAAAACTAGTTTAATTTGGCAATAAAAAACACAACTATTACATAAGAATAAGAATAATAAAATTAATTGACTTAATAATTTGTACATAGTTTAGAATATTAAGTAAAGAAATACATTTACATAATTAATTAACAACAATAATAAAATAATAATATTTTAGGTTAGGTAAAATTTTAATAATACCCACAATTCTAATATGGTCCTATAATAGAATAGACTGTTAAAAAATAATAATCAGATTATTGTAATTATTCAATTTTAATACCGTATTAAAAATAAAATAAATTAATAACAATAAAAATTTATTTATTCATAAAATTTATAATAAAAATTACATAGAAATAACATTTACTTCTAATATACATTAAATAGTACAAATATAAGTTACTCGCTTAATTACGATCTGCAGTAAAAAGAAATTGTCACATTTTATTTACCTTATTTTAAAAATATTCTCAATCGAATTCATTACTTTGACTCATTAAATAATATTATTTTGTCATGGCTATACACAACAGTATAATAAAATTTTATTAACTATTGAGCCGTTTAAAGTAAGGAAGAAAGGTGTAAAATAATTTGTTATAATCAGCTGGGATTACCGAATATGCTATATGTATATAATAAAATTACATATTAAGTGAATGATTAAAAATAATAATAAAAATTGAATTGAATACAAATTACTGTAATTAAAATTGTTTATTGATAACATTAGATATACAAGTAAATACGTAAAATAAAAGTACAAAATGAAAATAATAACATAATACTACTTGACAAAGCTTAATGTTTAACCACAAGAGGGAACAGCACTAGTTATGTTTACCTAAGTTGAAGTAACATTTGCTTATAATCATGTTGTAGTCATTTTCACTGCATACAAATTTCTTTTATTAGGTCAAAATCATTCTACACATATTATTTTAATTAATTCTTAATCTTCCGATAAAGTACATTTATACGCCATAGTGGTATCACGTTTGTTACGTGGATAAATAAATAATTAGTAAATTTTTATTTATTCGATATCGTTAAATTTGAACAAATATTTATTTCATAATTATAACAATTCTTATTATATGTTAGAGAATAATTTTAAAATAAATACATTAGTAAAACTTATTAAAAAAACAAATGCTTAATAGACAAATGTACATACAATGTTATGGTATTTATTTGATTATTTGTTTTTTTAACAGATGTATAATATTAAATTACAAATTATTGAATAGCAATAACGATATATTTTAATATTCAAGAAAAGATTTTGTATTAATGACTTAATAAAAACAAAACTATTATTCTGACCAACCGGATTAATAGTACGTTTTGTCAAGTAGTACTATATTAGGCAATTCACAGTTGGTGTACATCATAGTCAGCATTTTTTTTTAATTACTGAGTACAGTTATGAGCTAACTGAACATATAGATGGGTAATTATTTTTAATATTAACACACAAAAATTTAAATAGTTTTATTTCTTTTATCATTAAACCCCATTTATATAAAATTGCTAATACGACGTTGAGTAAGAGCTATGCTATGGAAAAAGATAGATTGATTGAAAAGTTATACTTCATTTACTAATTTTAATAAACAACAAATAAAATTGCAGTAAGAAAAATTGCTTATGACGTTTAAGTCAAAAACATTATAAGCATGTTAACAAACACATTGTAAATTTTGTTATACACAAACGCAATGCAGGTAAACACGATATTTCTGACTGAAACAAATTGTAAGTAAGAAGGATGTTTGTTTTTGTCTTTTAAGTGAGTCTAGGAGGATTTTATTTGATAAGCTTAGCGGCTAGAGACCGAAGAGGAAACAGTTTCCATTAGTCTATAGGCAGTCTTCTAGCCTCATAAAACAGGGAAGGAGAGATAAACAATAAGAAAAAAAAACACTTGCACTGAAGGTGAGAAAGGATGATTTACTCATGGAGCAATTGCAGTAAGAAAAAAACAAGCCACACATAAAGAAATGGTAAAAGCCCTCCTGCAGGAAGAGGGCCTCCATCCCGCTCACACCACCTTATTCAGTATATCAAGTATCTTTATTCCTATTCAAGCAGCACATAGAAAATCAATGATTTTGCTTCGATCAATTAATGTTGCAGCAATAGACTTATTTTTTCAAAATAAAAGAGAGGTATCTTTTAAAATTAAACAGCCAACTGAGGACAGGTACAAGGTTCTAAGGAAATAACTTCGCTTATAATCAGTCGATATTAAAAGCAGCTAATATGGAAGTATTCAACTGAATTACACACCATTAAAATAGATTACCAATAGGAAATACGGCACATAACTCTTACCCTAATCGTAGCAGATACTATTGTGCAAATTCCTTTGCGAATAATAATAATTGGTATTTATCTTAATTACACTTTTAATTACATAAAATCTCACATGTATAAAGTCCTACAAAATAAAAAATATCGAACATTAAATAATGATAAATTATTTTATATAAATTGCATAAAATTTTAAAAATAAGTATTTTTAATTATTTTATAGGTTATATATTAAAATGTTAATATTTTGAAAATATCTGTGTAAAACTAAATAAAGCTTAAAAAAAATTATTTTGCTACTTTTTATATTGTTGGATTTATAATATTAACAAATCTAAAGAGGCCTTTGATTATAAAACATTTATCTAAATAAATTACTTAGATAAAAAACAAAAAAATAATATTAGAAAATTATTTATTTTCCAAGATTCTAATCTTTCAAAAAATATAATTCATTATCTAACAATTGTTGTTATTTTACAAGAAAAATTCAATTGGATTTTCAAAAATATGTTCAACATTTTCTTTTTTAAATAATTTTAATTACATAATTTTGCTTTAATAAACTATTTAAGAAATATAAAAACAATAACACAAAAGTGTGAAATTAATTTGAATTAATTGGCTACTAATTTCTAAATAGCTTGACAATAATACTTATTCCTACTCCTGAACCTAACAGTCAAGATTTTATCTACCTTCAGGTAATATAAGAGAATAACATGATTAGTATTATCTTCAAGACTTAAAAATAATCCTCTGCTGTAATATAAAAAGTAGATGATACCACATGTTTTTGGAATTTACTATAACTAAATCTTTCTTTACTACTAAATTATTATATAACAATTTAATTTAAAAAAAAAATAATAATAATAATAAACATAACAGGAAAACTGCAAAAAAATTTAGACATTATAGAAAATCTTTTAAATTTAATTATCTGTACCCGTTAATTTGATATCTTATCATCTTCAACTTACTAATATAATAATGTTAGGAATCTATGTAACAAACAGATAGCACTAATGTTTGTCTTTCTTAAAAAAAAAGAAAAAAAAGAAGAAAATCATGTGACACTAATAAGTTAATTTATCTCAATATATTGTACAGCATTAAAATTAAATACATAAAAAAGATATATAATTTATATATTTTTTTTTTAAATGATCTCATTAAAAATACATTAACCTAATTAAATCGGAAAGATAGTTCAATATATATAAAATAAATTTGTTATTAAGTTATATAACATCAAAATATTGATTGTTAAAACCTAATAATAATAATGAGATAATCACAGTTTTACCAGATATAGTTACAAAAAAAGCTCAAAAAAATACATAAATATTAAAATGTATTTAAAAAAAAACTATAAAAAAAGATGTTTATTAAAAAATATTATGCATATTTGTATCTGTAATATAATTACACTATAGATAAATTATAGTATAATTTATATATAAAATAATTATTAAATTAAACTAAAACTTCCACATGCTAAACACATTAAAAAATATTCTTTTTACTGCTTTCTAATCTCAATATAAAAAAAAACTACTTAAACATGGCTTCCACTGATATATTTTAAAAAGAAAAAATAATTAACAATTTTTTAACCACCGTACAAGCAAAAAAAGATAATGTTCTAAAGATCTTTCGGTTTTTCAAACAATCATAGAGGGATTAAAAATATTATAAGGAAAATATATAAATAAATTAAAAAAATTTATCTTGTTTTATTTAAAAATAATAAATCAAATGGTAATATGTAACGAAACTTAAATTTGTTGGATTAACTGTGTCATAGTTTGATTATATAAAAGTATTTTTTTTTATGCTGTACAATTGGGAACATTGAATGAACTGTTGTCTAGTACGGAGAATGTTTTACGCAGTCAAGGTCACTATAGTAAAAGAGTGGAAATCATTAATTTTTTTTTTACAGTTTTACAGAATGTGAAACATAGTAAAGAATGGCACAAGTTTTATATTATTTTTTAAAAATACATCTATATATCCAATGTGCATAGTAAGCCAAATAAAAAAAAAACAATATTTGTTGAAATATAAATTTGTAAAATCACTCTTAAAAGGTAGATGACTTTTATAATTCGAAAAACAACGAGATTAATTTTTTAATATAAAAATATAATACAAGTTGTATTAATGATAATGTATTGAAAAAATTAAAACATTTGACAAAAAAAAGTAATAAAATTTATGATTTTTTACTAAAATTTAATAATATAAATCTCAGCTGATTATATCACAAAGATAGACAATAATATTATTGGTAGTCAACAATCATTTGAACACAAAAACTTATATTTGCGACATATTTTATTCCGTTCTAATTAAAATCGTTTTATTATTTATTTATTTATAGTTTATACAAAATAAATTTAATGATAATAATAATCATTTTATAATAATTACCCCACAACCTTGTGTGGAAATAAAAACAAAAAAAATCACAATAAAAGTTTTTTTGTTTTTGTTTATGAACACCATATTTAAAAGTATACATTTAATTAAATAATATTAAAATTTCTATCGGGCAATAATAATTATAATAGTAATAATAATATTAATAACTATAATAGCAATAATAATAATAATAATAATAAAATAATAATATTAATACGAACGGTTTCTTGTCTTAACAATATAGAACAAAACCGACCATCAAATTTAACAAAAAAAAACCTAAAACTTAAAAACAACTGTACATGAGAAAGCATTCAAAATGTCAATACTTTTTTCTATTTACAAGTGACGTTTAAGTAACAAAGAGGAACAACATACTGTTAACTTACATACAATCTACACGCATGTTTTTATCGTACAAAGCCAATGAAAATGATTGCAGACATTACACACGTTCACGCTTTCAGTATCACTCTTTGTCCACATAACAATCTATCATCGATAATTTACTTATTACTTTAATAATATTAATTATTTTACAAGAAATTAAGAAAATACTTCGATTCCTTTATCGTATTTTTTTTTAAGTACGAATTTAAATGTTTTTCCTTTTTTGAAATCATTAAATTAATATGCTTAATAACTACATCAAATATTAAAATTAATACAGGATATATTAAAGAAACATCCTGAAAGTAGGCATAATCACACAAAAAATATTTTTAAAAACGATCACATCACAACGGACAGCAAGCTGTTCTTTTTGTTGATGAACCCATTTTAATCAAACAAAATGTTTTCTAAAAAAAATCATGTCCTACACACTCATAAGTCAATATTGCTAAACCTTTGAGAGGTAGTATTATTGCCAAGAGCACCGATCGTCACATCACAAGTTTTACAATTCCGATTTCCATAATTATCCTGTCATCACCAAAAATAATTATCGATCACTTCACTAACGAATCAGTCACGTTTACCCCGGGTACGTGATGGGGGCGTGCCATTATTGTGTTTTCTCTTTTAAACCCTGAATCAGATGTTCGGTAGACATTAATGTAGGACCGGGCTGATGAGCGTAATTCCGGATCTGATGTAAAGATATAAGTTGATTAGGAAAACTGTTGGCCGATACCGTTTTTGGCATTTCCATAGCTACAGAAGTCTGAACACCACCGGTTAAACTTTGAATCTGTCCGCTAGAAGTGACGACCTTTGCACCGGGAAAAGCTATCGCGTTATACGATAAATAAGCGGGCCTCGGGTCAGAGATCTGATGATGATTAAGGTGGTGATTATGATGATGAGGAGGAATTCCCATAGACTGAATGGGAGTAAAGGCGGAAGCGGATGAAGTATTATTCTTCGAATTGATGACGGAATCGTGGTAATTTCCAGGAGAGGAGGCGTTTGGAGTCGGTGGGGGTGCGGGTGGCCGTCCTGTGTTGTGATCTTCACCGTTCATGTCTCGGTGGAGATGATCGGATAGTACGCCGTTTCCTTGCTGTTGTAATGTCTCGTGTTGGCTGAAGGCGTCTACTAAATTATTTGCTGTATCCGGCGATACTTTCGGCCAGTAATGTGGATTATCCAATGTAACGCGTGGAATACCTATAATAGGCGGTCGTTTATCGGTGCGTTCGGCATGTTTTTGCATATGTTTTGTCAAATAAGTTTCCTGCGTGTAACTTTTACCGCAGTATTGGCAAATATGTGTTTTAAGATGTTTAGATTCCTTATGTTTAGGGATGTGTTCCAACAAAGCGGGTTCGTCCGCAAAACACTTATAACAGGAATTACACTTATACGGCTTATCCGTCTGATGACAGCGCGAGTGCGATTGAAGGTTACTGAGCTGGGAGAAGGCCTTGTTGCAACCGGGATGTCTGCATTTATAGGGCTTGTCTCCTGTATGAGTTCGGATGTGTTGTTGGAGATGTGACAGTTGAGTGAACTTGCGCTGGCAGATCTCGCAACGGTACGGTTTGATGCCCAAATGGATGCGTGTGTGCTGGCTCAAGTAGGAACTGTTGGCAAACGTCTTACTGCATTGGGTACACTTGTACGGTTTCACCTCACGCATATGTAGTTGTGAATGTAACTGCAATTCCGACTTAGAGCCAAAAATCTGTAACATAATTTAAAATTATGATTACAATAATCATCATATGTAAGTATTACACAAAAATTAAACGTTTTATAAAAAGATAAAATACAGAAATAAAAAGGAATACCTAAAATGACATAACGTTTAGATAGGTAAATTGAAATAAATGATAATGGAAAACAATCAGCCAACAACTTTTACGTATTTTCTAAACAATGATACCCTTGATAATAATTTATCATATAAAGTTTTTTTTCTATCAAGGGACACATTGTCTTTTGCATCAAAATTTTAGGGCGCTTTATAAAAATTAAAATATTAGAATCTACAGAAACTAACCAATTTTGAACAAGATTATTACTGCTTTAGCATCAATAAAATAAATATATTTAATAATGCTATTATATAAAACATAAAGGCAGAAATAATTCGTTATCACGGAAGAAATTATCTTATATAATCTCTTCTTTCATCTCAGGTTCGATTACACGTGTGCAATCCGGAATAAAAAAACAACAAAAAAAAAACAGTTTTTAAATAAACAGCATTTACTATTCCACGAGTAACATAGCAAAATAACAGTAATTTCGTTCAACGAAATAACTATTTAATTTTTTTTGTGAATTCATAATATAAATCAAATTACTGTATTTTTAAAGTTTTTGTGGAGTAGAAAAATTGGTAATAACTAAATTATTAACATAATAATATATATATCTTTTCATTTGTATAAAAAAAAGGGTTTTCAGTTGTAAAATCTTAATTCATTTAAATGACAAGTAAAAAAAAAAGCTGACAATAAAGTTGTTATATTTTCCACATTGGTTATTTATTCTTATACAATGGAAAAATAATGATATATGAAAAAGTTAAAATATTCAAAAAATCGTTATACTTTTACTTTGATCGGGTTTCCTACCTCAATATTGCCCAGAAACAATTTTTTTCACTACTATTACGCTTAGAAAGACAAAAAAAAAATTTGGTTAAAAACATGTAATAAATGAAAAGATGCCTTTTTGATTTTTGGGGAAGGGGAGAATTTGTGTACTGTGCATAATATAAAGCGGGGTAATATTTGAAAAATTTTTAGAAAATTGACCCTAAAAAATTATCTATTATCTAATTATCACCCTCTGGAGATATTGACCCCAAACCTTTACCAACAAATTCCTCTATAAATACTAGTCTCCCACATATGAACACTACCCTCACCTTACCTGTTTTTGGGGTCCCTGGGCCATGAAACGTCAAGAAAAGCAAAAAAATCGAAACCCCAATTTTTGGTTGAATGCCATACTACCTTCTTGTAGAATAACTCTATAGATATAAGATGCCAGGAACACTTGAAAATAGGTATTTATATCCATTTTAACGGTGTAAATTTGATCATTGGTGTTCGATTAACAATACTGTTTCAAAACTGATTGAATTTAATTATCATTCAAAAAATAAAATAAAAACACCTTGTTAATTATTTTTATACTTTTTAAAAATTTATTATAAAATTTTAATTTACAGATCTCGGCTTTTATATGTCAGATAGATAGTTCCCGTTTCCACAAAGATATTATATAAATCACTTCTTTTACAAACCCTTTTTCAATATGATTTCTTCGGTTTAGTGAACTACTGTAAATAGAAAATACAAAAAGATAAAACAACTTTTTATACGTATTGTATATTACTCGTACATGTTAAAAAAAAAGTACAATATGTAAATAATGGTTCACTATTCATTATCGCATTAAAGTATTCACTGTACAGTATTTGCATCGTTTAAATGCAATATGAATTCAAGTGCCTTAATTATAATTTCTTTTACATAAACTAAAGTGAACTCATAAGTGTAAAAAAAAAATCTTTTAAATAGTTTTTAAATAGAAGGATAATTGTTGTAGCTTAATATTAATATACATATATTTATTATGGTATAAAATTAATAATTAAGATCTTTATTATGTAATCATATAGTAATATTTTAAAAATAATTATGACGCGGTCTATAATTGCGTAATTGAAGCTGGATATAGAATGCTAAAGATTGTTAATAAGAAAGAAAATATTAACACTAAATGTATGAAGTCCAATCAAAAAAACAAGCTGACAACAACATTGTAATACATTCCTAGCACTTGTTATTTATTCTTATGTAGTAGAAAAATAATGATACATGACAAAACTTAACTAAGATTTCTTTTTTTGGGGTAGGGATAATCTATGATGAAGTTTTATTATAAAATTATCATTATATGTTTTAATAAACCAAAAAAAAAATTAAAAATCTGTATTTTTTCTTTTCCTCAACCTCCAAAATTACTTTCCAAGAAAATGTTTTAATTTTCCTACTTTAAATGGAAGAAATAAAATAAATTTCGCTGAAAAATGAACAACTAATAAAAAGTAACCTTTTTTTTTGTGGTGGGGTGAATATGATAAAATTTTATTTTATAAAATTATTAGTAAAAGTTCATTATTTGTTTAAATAAACCAAAAAAAGTTTTAAAAATTAAAAAATCTATAATTTTAAACCACGATCGACTCCTCCAACAATCTCTAAAAATTTTTTTTGGGTCCCTTGCATTACAGCTATGCGAAGGAAGACATATAAACGAATTCAGTTAAAAGATGACAGGAAAGTAAAAAGAAGGAATTTAAGGCAGATACTTTATTTCCAATGAATAATCATGTTAAAAAAAAATTATCGATGTCTAAATAGAAATGGTAAAGTTTAATAAAACTGGATTTTGTTGGAATCTTTGCACGAATTTTGTTAAAAGAATAAATTACACGAATTTTCGAATCCATTAAATATGACTGAATAACGGAAATTTAATTGATGAAATTTGCTTAAAACGAAATGTTAAGCGAATAAATTAAAGAAAATAGTTATTTCAGATGGTGAAGGCATTATTATATGTCAGGAATTGTCTGCTTCTATAAATTGAATGAATTTTTTTTCTTGCATAGCGTGTGGCCAGGTCTGTTTAAGACAAAGGGTGTCCGTGGACCAGAGGAGTATAGAATAAGAGAATATAAGAAGAAGAAGAAAAAGAGTGGGGTAAGGAAGGGCTAATAGGATTTTGATGGCAGGTCGGGCAGGCCGGTCGGCGCGGGTATTCCAGTCTACCGGATGATTGAGTCGCCGGAAGTGAAGGCTGTCATTACCCAACCGCCTTCTTGTCCTTTCCGGTACAGTATATACAGCATCCAGTTTTAAACTTTCTTATAGGTATACTCTTAAAAGAACTTAAGTATTAGTCACTATTGTTTAAAATACTAATTTTTTTAACGATTATAATCCTTGTTTATTATTAGATGGTAGTAATTAGATTCATACATAATAATATATAATATGAATTTCATTATTATGTTTTTAAAAATATAAGTAAATTAAAATAAGTGATAACGTATTTTCGTTTTGTACAAATTTTTGAATTCTAATAAGCAAATAAATCCATTATTTTTTAGTAATTCCAAAATAAACCAGTAAATATTTATCATTAGAAACTTGAATACGGAAGATAAATAATTTATACGTGTACTGTAAACCAGTAAAATTAATAGCTTTAATCACAGAGATTACACAATTTATCGGTCCAAACCTGCTTTACGAGTATCGTACCCCAACGGGATAGAAAAGTCAATATCAGTTAATTGGAAACATATCTAAGTTTTACTATCCTGGCATTATAGCTTTCTAGAGCTATGCTGCAAGAAGGAAAGCATGGTAATCAACCAAAAAATGGTATACGGTTTTTTTCATTTCTCGACGTTTCGTGATCCCAAACAAGCAGACAAAGAGTGGGGGGGGGGGGGGTCAATTTTCGTACGTACGTATGTAGTGTGTACGTGTGTTGGCGTGTTTGAAGCTTAATAACTTATCACTAAATGTAACGATTTTGATGTAATTCAATACAGATATTCGTGTATATGAAGCAATTTATATGTAAAAGTTTGGAAACTATATCTCCAAGGTGGTGGTGTAGATTGTTTCTTTGTTAGGGTGGTGTAAATAAAACTCAAAATTTTGCAAACATAACCCCACTTTATATTAAGCTCAGTGCATGCGTACATGCTTGTCTAAACATAAAAAAAAAAATTGCCCTCAACTATCCCCTTCCCCAAAAATGTAAAAAAGCTATCTTCTTATTTATTGCAGAATTTTTAATCGATTTCTTTTGACTTCCTAGGCATAACAGTGTGGCCCGTAAAAAATACTGGGCAATACTGGAGGTGGATTTCTTGAGATGAATTCCATTAGCCCTGATGTCCTACGATGGGTGTCAAAAAATATGATGCGAAGGGTTCCGACCTTCCTTTAGGAAGATGAACATTTCCAACACTTGCTGTTAAGACATACCGTTTGTGTTTAACTACACTACATGAATCAAATCAAATGTGAGTCTTTGTATTATAGTTCATAATGGAATTATAGTGTACGGTATCATGGATACGACAAAATGATCTCACTTTAATAAGAATAAATTACCAACGCTTGGAAAGTATAAACAACTTTGTCAGATTTTTTTTTTACTAGGTTTCAAACAGTCATTCTCTCAATAATGTGGCACCCAAGCATCTTGCATTTATATATAATTTTATACATAACAAAAACGGTAATTCCTACTATCGATATCATTATCAATTAATTTTAAGTTTAATAATAATATTCGGAAAATAATAGAATTATTCGATTCATTATCAGTATCTGATTAAAATCATATAGTAAATAATCGAAAACTATTGATGTATTTACGAAAAGAAAAACCTATGTAGTATACTCAGAATATATAGCGTTTAAATGAGATAATAAATTAGATAAAAAAAGTAAATAGGAAATTAATACAATGATGTATCAGAAATGCGGATGATTTGTTTGAAAAATAGCCTCATCGCTTTGGACGGATCAGACATATTCACGTAGATTATCCTTCTACCTTCGCCTTGGCTACCAATACACCTACAACTCGCTTAATTAACATTTTCATCATACTTTTACCACCATAGTTATCATTCTACATCACAAGAGATAATTTCCGTTTCATTCTCTTTTATAGATTTTTAATAATTTTACCATATTTTCATTATAATTTATCAGTTTTCCCTTAATTATATATAATTTTATCACTCTAAAAATCAATCTCAAAACGATCGCTCTTCCTTTACCATTTTATTTTTCTGGATCTTTTCTTTGTTGATCATGTATAAAAAGTAGGTGATTTATTTATTAGCTATCAAATTTTAGTGAACATAAACACACAGATTTGTCTACCTGGGGTATCTGAAATTGCGTTGGCACTATTTGTAAAACAGCAGAGGATATATAGTACGCTAAATCACGTTGTACGCAACAAAAAGCTAGTCGCCGGACCAGGGATTTATTTTCATTCTGCTCATCTACTAAAGTCACTAAATTTTGTGGAGTAATACTATCTATCGTAAACTTCTCTTTTTGTAGTTACACTCTTGGTTAAATTATTTAGTTTTAATAATTTAAAATTACAATTTAAAAAACTTATTTAAAGATAAAAATAAAACTGTACTTATTTATAATTAATAAATCTGCTGATAATGAATGATAGTACTGGTTTGGAATATGTTTTGTAAACAACAATATCCAGAGACAAATTGTTGTTTGAATATATTTTGATTAAATCTGTTGGCAACGAAAAATGCATATTATTATTGCAATTTTCGCAAATATCTCCTCCATTGTCGGTTTAGCTACTTTAAAAGATTTTTTGAGGCATTTGGGGGTGGAAAAATTAACTGGTGGAATGGGATGATTAATTAATTTTATCTTTAAATCTCGATGTAAGCTTAAAATGAATTAAAGCATGAGTAGGTCATAGTGTATAATTTTATTTACGTCTTTAATACATCCATCAGTAACCGTATTGGGATATTTTTTTTGTTGAAATCGTTAAATATCTTCGACAAGTAAAATTTAACTGAATAAAACTTGCTGGTTATTTTTAACGTACTTGTTTTGAATCGATTTGTAATAATACAGTCTTTACGTCCTTGTATGAAGTACCAGGAAGTATTATAATTGCGAAAAATTTCGGTTTCCAGATTTCAACGGAAATATCCATTTTGACTAGTTTCAGCATGATGTCTGTACGTCACCTACCCTCAAAGTCCTCAATGAGAGCTTTTAAACGATATATCATAAGTGGTACTTATTTTCATTGGTTTCACAGTTACAGAGAAAGAAAATTTTAATTAATGAAATATTTGGATCTTAGGGGAAGGCACATCGGTTCGAATCCGATTTCATCTCCTTTTTTAATTTAAATATATTAATTTATTAATAATTATTAACCTGTCATAGTAAAAAACAAATTACGATGAATATAATTCAATAATAATAAAACAAAAATATGAAAAAATATCAAAAGTTATTAATGAAATAAAATTTTATGTACTTATTTTAAAAAAAATGTGTGTATGTAATTTAACAGGTGTACAGGGAAGTCATGTGGCGTTCTCATCAGATTTTTTTGTCTTAAAGTAAAAAAGAAGTTACTATTATATAAATAATAATTTGTATTATTATTTTTTCTTTTGGTTTAGAAAGATTTTAAATTTAATTGAAAAGTTATATTAACTTAGCTTTGGTGTTTTTTTTTATTTTTTTATTTATTCATCACCACGACAACCTCCATAGAAATGAAATCACGTAATAATGAAAACAAGATACCCAATATCAGTTGTCACATAATATTATTATGAACAGCTTCATCACAAACAAAGAGATCTAAAGTAAATCGTGAAAAATCACTTGAATGTATAATTAAAAAACAACACATCAAATATTACTGAAAGAATACAAAAAAAAAAAACAAACAAACAAACCGTTTTCAATGAATACTGATTATAATACTAATTAAATTTTCATAAGCTCATGAAAAATAGATACTGAGAAAAATTTTAAATGAAAAATAATTAACAAATTACATTTAGTAATTTTAAAATATATATTTTTTTGTTTCACGTATAAAAAATGTATGTATTGTTCACCGTAATAATTTATTAAGGGCAGTCGTAACTGCCTATCCTACGTTAATTCTGGCTATATTGAAGAATCATTATCTCAGGAACTAATTATGTTACAGGCTTAAAATTTTTTTTTTAGATATTGGGTATTCCAAGTAGATACTATTATAATTATAAACCTCTTCCCTAATGAAATATAAATTAATATTTGTTATAATTTTTTTCTTCATATTTTTAGGAATTGTTATTTTTTTAATGGATATGTTCACATGTCTTCATAATTCTAGATGTATTGAAATAATATACATAAAGAATAATGACAAAAAAATTTAAGTTGTTAACTTCTGTGGTTTCTAAGATGAGTCATAAATATAGAAAAATATGAATTTTGAAAATGGGATTTAAAAAATTACATAAACGAGTTTTTTTAAGTTACCCGTTAAAACTGCCCAGCTTTAAAATCTTGGTCATCAGTGTTAGCTTCCTGATCTTCTAGCTTTAGCCTTTTAATTGTGTTTATCTTTTTTCTGCATTTCTTGAACTGTTTTTTCCACCTCGATTACCCGTCAATCTTTTTTAAAATTTTTACAGTATTAATAACCGGATTGATTTCAGGATGCTGCAGAACTTCACAATGTTTACATTATTAAATGTTGACACTCCAGCATGTACTCAAAAAGTGTTTCCTTTCCCACAAAAATATTTTTTGACAACCAGTTCCAAATTATATGATTGACAGACTCGGAGTTCTGCGCCTGTCCATGGAGACATTTTTTCAACGAATCTTCATCATCAGATAAACCTTGAAATTCTGGCTTTATAGCCTGAAGAAAAGAGACAATGGAAGAGAAATTTTGTGTGAGTAAGATCAGTTTTGACTGGCAATTTACCAGTTTTATTGGCAAATTTGGGCGTCATTTGCAAAACAGCTGTGAAGCAATTTAAAAAAAAAAATATTAAAAGTTTATTTTTTAACATATAATTATGAATTGTATATCAAATGACTCAGAAAATATCGAAAAATAAACAGAGAATAAATTAAAAAAAAAACGATTTTTTTTACTTCTTGCCAGTTACGCCTCTTCTTTACTTTATTTACTTACATTACTTTATTTCTTTTACGTTAGATCACATTTGGAAAAAACTACAAATCACAAATAATTTGGAAATTTTAAGGGTAATATTCATTAAAAAACATAATTATTAAGGGACACACAAGTGAAAATTAAATTTTGAATCGCTGACATAGTTGATGGTTCTTGTGTAATGTTGTTTGGTTTACACATAATTGGTAAATTCGTATTTAATTCGACTATTATTTGTATTGATAAGAATTACTTGATTGATTGATTCGTAGTAAATATCCGTACGCTTAATACAGTCCTATATTTTAATCAGTTTGCTACTAAAAGTTTCATTTTAGTTGATGCACTAGTTTAGATTGTATGTTACCGTTAATTTTGTAAACCAGTTATGTCTACCACTAATACACGGCTAAAACCATAATATTCATTATACTGGTTCTTGTAAGAGATTATTTATTTCACTTTATTATTATTACCATTTATAACGCAAAACAATTCTTGTTTACACGTACTACAAAATTTACTTTATTTTTGAAAATAAAAGATGTGTTGTTACCTTAGTACAACTTCAGAAAACTTAAAATAATTAGAATTCATCCTTCCTTGAGCTTAAATATTAATAATAAATTCTCTTCACAATAATTATATATAATAATATTGTGACAGTTTTATTCATTCCCCTGCCACTTATCTGTAAACTTACATAATTTCATTTCATTATTAAAACTTTTCGTAAAGAAAAGAAATTATTTTTAAAAAAATTTCCTCATTAAATTACTTCTTAGCCGAACTCGATTTAAGATCTAGTGAAACTTCTAAAAAGAATAAATTTTAGTCGCCTAAAAAAGTAATATTTTCTATTGTCTTCGACAAATTTGGGCGATTTTTTTGTTACTGTTTTTCAGTTATCGTCCATTTTCTTAAAGTGATAGTTATTTAAATCAGAAATGGTTCAATTAAAAAAAATATATATATTGTATAAAGTAAGTAAGAAAATAAAAATAGCCGTGAAAAGAAACAACATAATGTCTGGATGAATTGATATTTCTAAATAAAAATGTATCTAAATATTTAAAGAACGTTGGGCGTTGTACAGTAATTCTTTAACAATAAAATAATTAGCTAGTGCACTGAATTATGAATAACAGTTTATAATAGCAGCTTTATAAGTTGATGTTGCAATAATTTTTTCATTTCCACAGAAGATATAAATTATTTTGAAAGAATTTTTCCTTTAATTAAAATTTCAAACCCATCATAAAAGTGATAACTTTAAATTATATATTTTATTCTCCATTTCTTTTGGGATAATTTTTAAAAATTGCCATTCCTGAATGAAACTGCTATTCTTTGGTCATTTTCCCCTAAGTGGAAAATCATTACTCATAGTTGGCAAGTACAATTATAAACTAATAGGTAATAGGCAATCAGAGAGTATCATTAGGATTTCTTGTGGGTGTTTCATACATAAATCAAGTCCAGTGAAATGAAAATGTAACAAAGCAAAAGAAGGAGATTTTTCTGAATAAAAAAGCTAATGAAAAATACCAGTTCAACTAGAAATTTTAGTCAAAACATGTGATAAGTTATCAGAAAAAGGTAATTTACCAGTAAGTAATACGTACGTATCTAAAGTTCTTTTTTCTCACCTTGTAGAAAACTACAGCTTTGATTTTGCATACAATTAAATACAACATGATTACACCTGCTGACAGTTTTTCATATTACTAAATTGTAATTGTAATTTTCTGAAACTTTTTTTATATAATACCTATTTTAACCAATTTTTTTTGAATTGTTAGCCTCGTTATCTTAAGACCGAAAGGGAGTACATGTCCAAAAAAACTGTCAGTAGCTGTACTAATACACCACATACATCCTCAGAAAATTTCATCCCTCCATGTTGAATGGTTCTAATGAAAAGGGAACATAAAGTTAAAAATATCTAATTTACGGAAAACGTGCCTTAAAATCTTGTTTTAGTGCATCCCTGCACTATATGACTTGTCATCTGGATTTTCCTCTTCATTTTCAGTATCCATTCCCTTCCTTAACTTCCAATTGGCTTCTTTATACATGATTGTAGCTTCTTTTTCAACTTTTTTACTCTAATTTCATCAATGTCGCCAAACTGATCAAAGTATTCACCCCCAATTCAATAGCAAGAAATTTAAAATCGTTAACACTTCCAACAGCACCCTATCATATAATTTAAGAGTTTCTAAACTAAAAAAATTTTTTTTGGGATCTCACTTCGAACAAAAATTGTTAAAAGATTCGATTTAGTTTTGTATCATACCGATAAAACACTTAGTAACAAGAAAGCATCTGCCGAATCTTTAGATACAGGATTAACAACTTCAGGGATGGCAGGTGGTTATATTGAAAATAATTTACACTCTGTATTTTTGCTTTATTATACTACTTACACAAAGTGTTTCTACTACTAGGGCATAGTTGTAATAAAGGAAAATGAGTAAAGTCTTATTATTATGTTTAAAGTAGCAGCTATGACACGTAAAAAGTAAGAGTTTTTTTTATATTTAGAATTTTTTTTTGGATATGAGTTAATCCATATAAATATAAACTATCAAAAACTAAAAATTGATTTTTTTAACAAAAATTGTCGAGTGAGCTCCCCATAATAAAGATTAAAATTTTCTATTGACCGTTATTCCCTACAGCAAATTCAGAAAAAAAGAAATAAATCATAACCCTTGTATGAACTCGTAAATTCGACTAGATGATTAGATAATACTATACGACGTATGAACAATGAAATTATTAAAGAAAATAAAATGATATATTGAAAAAAATAATTTTTAATATGTATAATGGTTTTTGTTGAGTAGGGTAATGAAATAAATATATAATACAGTTTAAGAGTATATATATATATATATATATATATATATATATATATATACAGTATACAGTATATACGTGTATGTATTACTTACGTAAATATAAAGCATGTGTTTTTATGGTCACTAAACATGTACATAGGATCAATTTATGTAATTCATTATGAGATTCTTATGAAAGAAACATAATATTATCAGATCTGATTGCAGCACCATAAGCATGTACGTATTATGAAGGAAATGCTAATTGGCGGCTTACTAACTATCTATTTCCCTTCATTGTACTTAATCAGCCTTATTAAAACGTAAATTAAATATATTAAAAATAATTTTTTATAAAACTTTATTAGTTTATAAAACTAATAAAGAGTGGTACAGTCATTTTCTGTCGTATGTATGATTAGTTAGTACATAATTATACACTTCAGAAATAAAAGTTATCGCATTAAATAAATTCTTTATTTGTCATTTAAAATATATATTTATAAACTATTTCGTATTAACAATTTATTTCAAAGGTCAATAAAATAAGAGATGCGACATTGATACTATTAGAAAAACTGATAATCTCAGAAAAAACTCTTTTTTCTGTTAGCCTCCGGAACCACCGTAAGGTATTACTTCAGAGGATGAATGGGGATGATATGTAAGATTGTAAGTGAAGTGTAGTCTTCTACAGTCTGAGGTTGATCATTCCTAAAATGTGTGGTTAACTGAAACCCAACTACCACAGAAAACCGGCATCCACAATCTAGTACTCAAATCCGTATAAAAGTAACTGCCGTTACTAGGATTTGAACCTTAGAACTCTCGACTTCGAAATCAGCTGATTTGCGATGACGAGTTTACTACAAGACCGACCTAGTGGGTTAGAAAAACTGTTATTAGCAGAAATTTATATTTTAGTAAAACTTATTTATAACATTAAAATGTCAAAAGGACTCTTTCATGGGAATCTGAATTATTAACTTTATCTACTTTAATTTTTGACCTGTTTTCTCTTTCTCAGTCGTTTGTTAACCAAATAATTTTTAACTTTAATAAATTATTTCTTGGTATCATACAGATAATTTTAAAATTAAAGAAATCCCCAGTTTAAAACTAATATTAGGCTCTCGTCGGTATATGCAATTCTATGAAGGAAAGTTGTCAAACATTTGGAATAAACCATGAGAAAACAAGTCTTTTGTACTTAAATGTTAAAATACGGAAAGAATTATTTTCGAGGCCGCAAAAAAAGAAACATAAACCAACAAATAATTAAAAGTATAAAAAAAAAAACTGTAAATATAAATTTGACAGTTTATTTTCGTTTAATTCATTCGTGTGAGGATATTTTGAATTCTTTTTAAAAAAGTTTTGAAAATTTTTTTTAAGTAATGCAACCGTTTTTTTCAGCTTTTACTACGCTAAATTCGTCTAGCTTTTATATAATGCCGGCCTCCGTGGCGCGAGTGGTAGCGTATTGGCCTTTCATCCGGAGGTCCTGGGTTCGAATCCCGGTCAAGCATTGTAGTGCGTGTGAAAATGCCATAGCATTTTCATCCAAATCATTCACCTCATCCTCTGAAGCAATTCCTAACAGTGGTCCCGGAGGTTAAACAAAAAAAAAAAAAAGAGCTTTTATATAACAATATTAATACATTTTTCCAAGCAATTAAATCTATTTATTTTTAAAACTAAGCACCTAGTAATATCTTATAAATAATTATAGGCTATTCGATAATTAATCCATAATTTTAACATTTACCTATGAAATATTTTTCTTCGGTAAACATGACATAATATTATTGTTGTTACAACTGCTATAATGACTTTTTCAATAATGAAACCATCTTTAATTAAGATCACGTAAGTATTTATTATCTAAGCAATAAAACTTAATTATCATATCCATTACTGGACGAGACAAATCAAAGTGCTTTTACATAACTACAGTTTTTCACCGATGGTATTAATTAATTTTTAAATTAGTAACAACTTCTGCAAGAAAGAATAATCTGGACAAAACATTTGAAAAATAGTACAAAGAAGATTTTTTTTTAATGTGAAAATTTATCCAAAGCTGAAACTCCAAATATTAATATATCCAAGTAAAAATAATCTTATATATGTATATATATTTTAAATAAAATATTTTCATATAACAAAATTACTTAATTTTTACCTAATTAAAGAAATATTTGTTGTATTTGTTGACGTATGAGTTACAAATATTTAATTTTATTTTTACTATATAAATTATCGTGTAAAACTATATAAATAACGTGTTGTTTAATATTTTTTAAATCTTTTGAATACAAAGATTTGAATAATATATTAATTACTTCAGGATTTGAACGAGATCGACGTAAAGAATTAATTATGAACGCACCTGATAAACAAATAAAATAGAAGAAAAAAACAAATAATCAGTCTTAGCATATTAAAAAATAAATGAAGACATTACTTTCCTGTATAATGGGAAAATTTAACACGAGCTATATTAGAAACTATTCGTTTATAAAATATAATTTTAAATGCCCGCACTAAAAGCTCATTGGCATGAATTATTAATTAATTATTTTTTATAATAAATTTTTATCACCAACGAACTTTTTTTATTTAGGAATATGAAATGTTTTTAAAAAAAATTTAATGTTATAAGTGATAAAATCTCATATCAGCCAAAACACCATAATAATGATAATCCACATCATACGTTAACTTTTGATTTATTTATTTACTGTTTTGATAAAGACTTATAATCTGAAAAAAACAAAGCTTATCCACAAGAAGAGTAATTAATACTAATTAAGTTTACATTATCTAAGTCTTATAAAGAGTTTGACACAATTCCTGACCGGCCATGGGGTCTTTCATTCATACCTGTGTGGACTAAGAAGAGCTTAAGACCTCTTCTGACCCTATTGTCGGGAGTTAGACACATCGGAATACGTGATATTTCAGTGCCCGAGGTGGGACGAGGAACGTCGCGACTGTGCTGCCGTACTGGGCATCTAGAGGCAGGGACCATCGTTGGAACGATGTTACGCAGTTCGGTGACACTGTAACGGGTTTTGTGTCGGTAATACTGCAAATGAAATATGGGTAAGCGAGAGGGGAAGGGGGCAGCTCTGTATGGAGCTGCCGTTCGCTCTTGCTTGCACGGGTGGGCGGTGGTGACGAAGTGCTGTGACTCTAAAGCTCCTGAGCTAAAAGTTCCGGCGGGGCCGGCCCTTCGGGGGTGTCTCATCTGGCGGCTACAGACAAAGGCATCACCCGGAACAGTGTTCATGCTTATTTGGGGGTCTGATTCCGGGAGGCAGGATTAAAAAAAAGTCTTATAAAGAGTGGTACAGTCCCTTTATTTCATGTATACGATTAGTTCATACGTAATTTTAAAATATACGCTAACAAATTATATCATAAAAACATCTTAATTTTAGTTTTTTTTAACTGATATTTAATAAATTGCAATTTGTGATTATTTCAGAATTATTGCCAAAAAAATTATTACAGTAATTTTTCTATTAAAAAATCTTAATTGGAATTTAAAAAATAATAAATAAAACAAACAAATGGAATATAGAATCAATGTTAAGGTAACTAACTTTAAAATAAAAAGGCTTCTAAATTTGTAACGCATATTATTTTAAAAATAAGTCAATATTTACTTTAAAAAGAAAAAAAATAATTGAGAAACATGATGACCTTCGTCATAATACTAAAAATGAAACTGATCATGGTTATTTGAGCCCAAACCTTGATTTACATTTAATTTTTATTTATTTATTACCACACTTTAACTAATTTTCTTGTATAAAATAGTAAAATTGAGATATCAAATAAATACTGATTGCCTTGAGATAAATGATTGTATCAGCATCAATCCGTCATTATAAAATTCTTCTGGCAATTTATGAATCCATTTAAAGTTTATACTTTTGGTTAAATATTTTATAAAATTAAAAAATACCCTTTCAAATAACATTTATTTAATATACAATCAGAGGAATCAAAAACAAAAACAAACTTACAAATATATATATATATATATATGATGCATATTTAAAAAATATTAATAGTACAATAATAATAAAATACAACAAAAGAATAATTTCCAATTGTTAGCATATAAGAACAGAATGTTCAGAAAAGAATATCAGGGTTTTACAGCTATTTAATGTCTCTTAACTTTGACTTACGGTCAGAAATAAAATGAAATAGTAACTATCACAGTTTTCTCTGTAAGACTTTAATTTGGGCACCTTTATACATACATCCGGCACATAAACCGTCATACATCCAATCGATAGGAGAGTTCGTCCCATACTTTAATCAGCAAATAATGGAATTGACAGCTGCTTCAATCCTGTGCCTCAAAAAAATAGGGCAGATTAGTAGGTAGCAGAGGCACAAACACAAGATACTTTATAAAACACCAAAGGAAAAAATCATATGGTATCGGATCGAGTGACCTTGAGGTCATCACAAATAAACGCTGTCCTTTTGTCCAGACCGACGAACGCAGGGGTCGGGAAAACGTCATCAACCGATCTCATATATTTACGTCAGTGAGGATTTGCACCATCTTGTTGTCATAATTGTATTAGCCAACTTGTAATGAGGAAATAGCCATGTACGCAGCAAATGAAAAAATAAACAACTCCCTATTACGCTTGCGTAAGCGAAAAGAACGTTGACTTTGGAGAATCTCTTACGAATGATAACAGTGCATGAAAATGTTGTTAGCCCCCTCCACCAGAAAGGTCATAATGTGTAACTTTGCCATTAAGATGAAATGTTGATTCGTCACTAAATACAATAAGATCAAGAAAGTCTGCATGCGGCAACATTTTGAACACAGAGGGTAGGCTTCAAAGCCTGTAACAGCAGTAAACCATACGAGCGCATATGTAAGCGTTTCTTTAAAACAGTTCACACTGTCATCACCGATATCTCTAGTTCGTGACCGGCTTTCTCAAAAGAATTTTTGAGACTCCCTGACACGTTTAACATTTTCTTTATATACCATTGATCGTCCCGTAATCTTTCTTTTGCACTGGCATCCGATCGTTTAAAACTGATTATACCAATAACAAATAGTTTTTGTCACTTGGATTAACACTATTAAACCAACCGGGTTGGTCTAGTGGTGAACGCGTCTTTCCAAATCAGTTGATTTGGAAGTCGAGAGTTCCAGTGTTCAAGTCCTAGTAAAGTCAGTTATTTTTACACGAACTTGAATACTAGATCGTGGATACCGGTGTTCTTTGGTGGTTGGGTTTCATATAACCACACATCGCAGGAATGGTCGAACTGAAACTGTACAAGACTACACTTCATTTACACTCATACATATCATCCTCTGAAGTATTACCTGAAAGGTAGTTACCGGAGGCTAAACAGGAAAAAGAAAAGGATTAACACTATTAAACTTTATAAGAAATCTACGTTAAACTAAAAACTGCAGACTAGCATATAGAAAACTGAAAAATAAAGAAACCCTTATGTTCAGAGTCGCCATCTTTGCTTAGTGGCACTGTCAAGATAAGGAATCATCTACGGACATGTCAGCAACTAAAATTGTCCTTTTAGCTCTACGATTTCAGCCTTAAATTAAAAATGTACAATTCATCCAAGTGATATTATAACAAATTAAAACTGCGAATTCTTTTTTGTGCACCCGGTAGTTAAAAAGGTAAAATAAATAAAAATAATGCAAAACGAAATAATTTTACTGACTTCAGAACTAAATATTGAATGAATCCTTCCATTTTTTATTGAATCTATTTAATTTAATAATATTTAGAACGTACTTCAAAGTCAGATATATTTCAGTTTATAAATAATTATTTGTAAATTTAAAATAAGTAAGATGATACCGGAAGACAGAAAACAAACGTTTTAGCTATGAATATTTTGACACAAGGCCAACTAATATTTATTATTTTTTTCTTAAACGTGAATGGGTATGCATAAGGTCTGTTTATTTACAACAATTAGACAAAAAAAAAAAAAAAAATAAATAAATAAATAAATAAAAGTCTATTCTTTCCTTCTTAGATTGTTTATTTTATTTCACACATCATAATTATCACATCGATTTATAGAAGTGTCATCAACTAAAATAATAAATCGATAAAGATAATTCTATTCGTAAACAAGTCAATGTTATTTAATTGATATCTAAAAAACTTATTTAAAATCCTTTCTCAACAATACGTTAAACCGTCGACGTATTACGAAGTAAACATGTTGTAGACATAATAAATAAAAACGAGTGGTGAAAAAAATGCGACTTTTGTTGTATAGCGTGAGAAAATCTTAATTTGTTATCTCCTTCAACCGAAATCCTGAAAGCGGTAATTACAATCATTTTTAAGAATAATCGCAACCCATGCCAGGCTATTAAAGGTTGCATTCATCATTAAAATACAGTGGCCTATCCAATACTAAGCTACAGAATTGGAGATGATTTCTTCACAAAAACCTGATCCGAAGAATCTTGACTGATGATTCTTGTATCTGATTGAACTAATTGCATAATCATAAATCAGTAAACAAATAGATAAAACGAACAAATATTTATTATTTTTAAATTACAAACTTTACGATTTTTTTAATAAAAGTGCAATACTAAAAGAAGTTTTGGGTCTTTTCTGTTTTCCCCACAATCGTTTTTTTTTTTACCTTACGTACTAGTAATTGCTCATGTTATAATTATATGGTATTTACAGGTAGATATTTACACAAATTTTAATACAGATATAACAACAAATATAAACCTTAGCTTACTAGTCAAGGTTAGCAAGCGAAGCGAATGTAGGTTGTCTGGTTAGATTATCTTTATAATTATAAGTATAAATTATAATATGAGCAATTAAAAGTACAAAACGTAAAAATACCGTTGTGGGAGAAAAACCGAAAAGACCCGAACCGTTTTGATTATTGTGAAGATTGATACTATTAGTGTTTCGATCATTAATTCCAACATTAATTGTTTAAAATTTCTTATTGGATGTAATTATGAAGCTAAATACGAAATAAAAGAGTTGCTACGGGGCATTTTATCACGTTTTATTACTACCGTTTTATTACTTATTTTTCAGTTTTTGTATCTTTGATTGGTATTAACTCTAAAATGAAGGAATTTATCGAAAAACAGTTTACGGTAAGCTTTTTCTAGTAAAATTTAAAATTAAAATCATGTATCTCATGTTCACCTTTCTATTTCTTAAAAAAAAGTTTGATCCAATCTGGCGGATGGCGGACAAAAATTAAAAAACACCATAATTTACTATTTTGTAACTATGTAGATCCGTACTTCTTTCTAATCTACATACTACTATTCCTCAGTTTTGAAATACAAAGGCGATTCCATACTTTAATATCATTGTATGTACAAAAACCACACGCAAACTTAGAGTAGCTAACATTATCTGCTTCTAAATACTAAAATTTTTATGAACAAGATATTATCGCACATAAATACAAATTTCAAAACTTTTAAGGTTTAGAAGAATAAATAGAGTGGTTTTAAAAATTCCGACCAAGAAATCATTTACGTAATACTAAAAGTAGTTAAATTAATAAAATGTCAGAATTATATTTTAATTTTAAATAAGCTGTTCTTATTTCAGAAAATCATTTACTAAATAAGATATAAGATCAATTTTAAAGAACTTTCTCACTAAAATTGCCTAATATTCCGTAAAAATATAAATTAACTAAATACGACTAAGAGATCTGAATTTGGCTAAGAGATAAAATTTGAGTCGTAAAATGGTAACGTTCAAAATTTTTTTTAGTATTTTGTAGGAGAAATCTTTCTTTTTAATTAAAACATTTTAAGAATATAGTTTACAAAGCTTTTCAAATGCAGTCGTCATCGTCAGTTAAAAAGAAAATTAAAACAATTTTTAATAATAATTTAAAATACTGGTTACATGTCTACATGTTTTGCAGTCATGATTTTTTAAATTTTAATATTTATCTCTTGTTCCTTTAATTGATCATTTTTAAGAAATTGTAGTTTTTAACAAATATAATATGACTATTAAGAACCATCTAATAGAACTTAAAAATAATTACCTTAATATTTTTAACAGAATTTTTCTAAACCGACTAATCATTTTTAACGTAATATAAATAAAATAATAATTTTATAACTAGCGAATAAATTAATATTTAATTAACATAATTATTTTATTTTTATCTACGGAAACACAAAGAAACGAAAATTAATTTACAATTTATTTTTTTAAACATTAAGGAATATTAGGATGAACTAAAAGATAATATATCCTGAAAAAAAATTAACTAATTTTCTAAAATTTTGGATGATGAAAGAAAAATCTGATCAAACCAATTTACGTAACGTTACAATAACAATAATTATTTCAGAATCGAATTAAAAAAATAAATATATGAAATATTATTAAAAAAAAGAAATTTAACTTAGGTTTTGTATGTAAGGTACTGTTAAGTATTAGAAGTTACAGTTGAGAAGCGAACTGTAAAGAAAAAACCACATGCATGCGATGATGATGATGATGAAAAAGGAAAAAGTAAGGTTAAGACGGTAGGTGAGAGGGGTCAAAACATTCATTGTCAGTCCACCAGTTTGAGCTATAATATAGCGTTCACCGTGACCACTTGACCAGGTAGACAAGAGGTTGTACAGTAAGAGAATGAGGGAACGAGAGACCCACCGACCGGCTATATCGACCGATAGATGCAATCAGCCGGAGTAAAAGCAGCTAAGTGGAAGTGCGTGTCATGTTGAAACGAAACTTTAACTTAACCACCGCATTCGGTTTCTACTACAAAAAAAAGTAAAAAGAAAAATCAAAAATCAACCTTGGTTACAATCGAATCTTAAAGGATAACAAGAACAAGTACTGATTAACTGATATCCACTTTTTTGAAAAAAACAACACTGAAAAAGAAACAAAAAAATAAATAAATAAATAAATTTCAAACAATTTCGGTCAAACTAAAATTACAGGAACACATTATTGTTATTATTATTACTGATATTAATACAGTTCTTTGGTCAGGTAACTAAATTTCTGTTATATTATTAATCACTGGCTATAGATGACAATTCACAACTACTACAAAACCCATCAGCTCTTTCATTAATTTAAAAATAATAATTATTAGAAAAACTGTTTTTTATCAAAAAATAAATCAGGAGTAACAAAAAATAAACAAAATTATTATGATAAACTAATATATTCTAAAAGATATTTTTTCTACAACTTACTGAAATAATTTTTACTATGTTCTCTACATACTTCATTTGTACGGTTCCATTTTTCTACATGCACCGAAAACTAGCTAAATGTCGTTTGTTGAACGGCTGACTGAATTCGCCTACTTTACGTGTCCAAATTGTATATTCTACAAATTATTTATGTAATAAAGATAACTTCCAATTCTCCAGCTATTTTGAATAAATAGGGAAAGTATTGCTTTAAGAAAAAATATAGCCTTCTCCGGATTCTATTATTTCTCAATTAGAGGTCTCGTAACATTTAAAATATTGAAACAGTCTTATAAAAATTAATATATGTGCAAACATATGTTTCATTATATCTCATGAAATATTTAATCTATAATCATCGTTAGATTTGTCGTGGTAGAATAAGTATTAGGGTGAATAATTGAATTATTTTTTTTAATCGAAAGAAGAGATGGAAAGAAGTATCGAAGCGTAGTATTATATGTTGAATAAGATTTAATTTTATCAAAAAATAAATAAATATAAATAATAACATTAGGAATATATTTAATAAGAATAATGATATATAATTTTCACAAAAAAAATCTTCACCCTAAAAAACCTTATTTTTTTAATAAAATTTTTAAATGCTTAAATCAATAAATTTGAATTTAAAAAAAAAATAGCAGTGGCGGATCCAGCAGGTTCATGCCCCCAATTCCCGACGGCTTTGCATTTTGAAAAAAACAGTTGAAAAGAACTGAAACATTTTACCAATACTGTATTGTCTAAATAACCAGTTGCAAGTTACAACTCGTAGCAATATTCACTTGACGTGAATATTGCTTTTTTCTTAATAAGTAATATTTTTCTTTGTGTTTAACCTACGGGTCCACCGTTAGGTATCGCTTCAGAGGATGAGATGATGATTTGTAGTGTGTGTGTGTGGAAATGCTTAATAAGTAATTAAGAGAGGCTGACGTCACTTGCTCTAAAGCATATTCATAACGACATGCCAATTGATATAGATCGCGTTATCGATCGGTATGCTAAGATGCGTAATTATCGAGATGAATTTATTTTGTAAATAAATTATTGTATGAAATATAATGTGTAAAATTTTGGACTTAAGTGGATTAATTATAAATACTGGAAGGAGTGAGCAAATAAAAAATTAACTTAATTTAAATCTTCATCTTATTATTTTTTATCCCTTCTTATATTATTATTATTATTAATTTTGATTGTTTGCATGGCAGTTTCGATTAAAGTTGTTAGGACAATACAGTAGTCCAAGCTTAAAGCTAATTTAGCTTCTGGAGTCCCCGTAAAAGTTTACACAATTTTTAGTGTCTAAAAATAGTTCAGAATATAGTATGTACAAAATAAATGTGCATGAAATATTATTACATATCCAACCCAGTTAGAAGGGGGGAGGAAAATGTGACCCCCTTGCCTACAAATTCAGTTGCCTACAAAGTTCAGTCAAAGGGTAGGATAATTTTACCGGCACTACCGTAGAGTGTTTTAATTCAAATACGTCATAAGGTTTTTAAATATTAAACAACAAAAGTATACAGTATTAATAAAAACAATTGTGAAAAATATTAAATTGTTCAGTAAACAATATTGGTTTCAGACGATCCAATTGTCCAAAAGAACAGACAAAAAACTGGTTGAAGGTATCGGCAATTATTCCTGACAAAAAGGTTCATATCTTAGCATGGCAAAGATTAAGGCAAAAGCGTAATCGTCCTTAATCAGCTTAAGTATATGATATGTGTAAAATCAAGCAGAAAATTACTTAATTCCTTGTAAGGAATTGAACTTATTTCCTGAATTACAAAATCTTTTTAGTAAATGAAAACTCACGTAAATTAGCTAGAACATCTGCTTTGCTTTACTGGTAAAACTATTTTATTATGATGTTGGTAACGAAATTATACTGTGTTTAAATTATAATTGCTAAAAAAATCTACCTCGCACAACATTTCTAATTATAGCCACAATTTAAAAAAATTATGTAAAGTATCAGAAATTATAAAATTTTTTTTTTTAAATTTAATATACTTAAGCCGGGTCCCATGGATTACACCTCTTTCAAAAAGTTTCCGTGTCATTTATATCAATTTCTCACAAATTAGATTTGTGAAAAACGGAGGTTAAAATTATATAAAGCTATCGGTTACCCTAAGAAATAACCTGATTAAATCCCTGATCGTTATAAACGATTATCAGAATTCACTTTCTCTGAATAAAATTCCTCTAATCTCATTTTGTTTGCTGCTTTTTCTTACCTAATTTTAGTTTTAATTCCATACGGCTGCTGTTCAGCCTCTTTGCTATTTGGGATTTAAACTTTAACTATTGAAGTAACTTTTTAAGGTATTTATTTACTTTATTAAGAATTGGTCGTTTGATTCAGTTTTATTCACTGAAAATTATTTACTACAATATTAGTTTTCTTTTTCTTTAATGAAAGTAGGTTTGTTTAACTATACTACAGTGCGATCTCATTTTAGGGATTATCATAGAGAATGCTCGTGTCTTGCTGATATAGAAGAATATTATTAACTTATATTACTTGTTACAGAAATATAATACGGATAAGATATGAATACTCGTATTACCAGTATTACTTTGACATTAATATCCAATTAACAGTATTATCACAAAGAAAAAGTTGTACTTCAGTACGAACAAGTCCAGCTGATGGATTTTAACTGGAAAAACAGCGAGTGAAACGTAATACAATCTCTAAATTAAAAAAAAAGTTAAAAAATATTGGGGGAAAACTTAAGGACAGATTTTTACAAAGTTCTAACAAGTGAAAAACACAACGCTGTTACATACTGTATTTTATTGAGGTGAGTCTACCTACACCTTAGTGTCGACAATCCGTTACGAAGTAATTTTTTTTATTGGTAATATATGTCATCACTTGCAACAGGAATTTTGGCATAAGATTTAGAGATGAGTGTAGAAGCCCCTATAGTATGTTGCCTCAAATAAAATATGAAAGGCATTTTTAACTAAAAACCTATACCAGTTATCAAAATATTCTACGAAGTTTATATGAGTTTTCATTTCATAAAAAGATTATATAATTTAAGAAATAATTTCAATTCCTTACTAGAAAAGTAATTTTCTGATTTTTATTTTACATATATCACATATTTAACTGATTAAGGACGATTGCGCTTGTACCCTAACCTTTGCTATACTAAACTTTTTACCCAGGAGTAATTGCTGATACTATCAATGGATTTTTTTTTCTGGAAGTTTTTAAAATAACTGCTAATAATTTAGCTAAAAATACATTTAAAAGCTTTTTTGAGAAAGTTTAAAACTGTGCCTGGAGATCATGCGATAAGAATTTCACAGTGATACCTTGAATAGGACTTGAGAAAAAGATCCCGTTCAAAAAAAGATATAAAAAAAATAAGATTAGTGAAAAACGGAGGTTAAAATTATATAGCTATCGGTTATCCTACGAAATACCCTTATTAAAGCCCTGGTCCGTACAAAGGATTATCAGAATCCACTTTCTCTGAATAATATTCCTATAATCTCATTTTGTTTGCTGCTTTTTCTTTCCTAATTTTAGTTTTAACTTCATTTAAAGATGTTTCATCACGTGATGTAGCCCAATTTGAACATGAACTTCATAAATCTTTCCCTGGATCTAAAACTTCATTAAGAATTATAACTGTTTCAAATACAAAATATCAGTGTATTTTTGCAATAAAATTATTCTTAGGTAAAACTGATAAGATCAACATTCTCTATGCTATACAATTTATATAAGAAACAGTTCTTTAAAACATTTATTGTCATTAAAGATCTCGAAACACAGACATTACAAAGGATATCTTCAGCATACAAATGGAAATCTTTTGTGCGATCAAAGTGGTCAGTTCATGTTCCTTACAGTTAAACTGTACAGTTTCTAAATTTCAACTCATTCACATATAAATCACACGTAGGAAAGGTATGAAAAAAAAAATAAAAATATTTTTAAATAACCGATTTTTAATAAGAAAATTCTGAAGAAAAATTAAAAAAAATACCCAATAATATTTTAACGCACTGATCACTTTTCAGTAAAATCATTGACCAGTAATGTGATGTTTCCAACATGTGATTAAAATGTTCAGATTTACTGAGGGATGTAAGCATGTAAGCAAAATTGGTGCCAGCCGTTTGTGATGGTCTTGAATTTTCTTTTGTCGAGGGTGGGGGGCTTTTTTGTCTTGTGTTGTGGATCCTTTGAAATCAGATTATTCATTTTATCACTGATCCACTTTTACACAATTTCATTTCAGTGAATGTAATTCTGGCCCAGCTAGATCTTTATTGCGAATGCTGAAATCTGAACAGCCAATGTTTTCTTTATGGTGGGGAGCTGCTTATGACGTCACAGACTCTGATTTCCTCTCTGATTGTTATACAGTAAGACATTGCGTATCGGTAAAAACCGAGCTTCCTAATCCATCCGTAATTTCGTATATTTTGGCTTTTTATAATTACAGATTAAGAATAATGCAATCATTAAAAAATAAATAAAAGAGCCCTTTTTGAATAAAATAATTGCATCACATAATACAAATTCGAAACCACCACGTGTATTTATAAACATATGCAAACCCCATATACGTATACAATAATCAACTGGAAATGAAGACAGTTGCAATTTTATTCTTAAATGGCTATCAGTTTTGTTTGTATATTCTAATTCTAATTACTTCTAGCCTTTTAGTATACGATTAAATTGCCAGTAGATAAGATTTTTCTTCTATCTAATTAATATTCTAAGAAAGGGATATGCCATTGATATCAAAACCAGTCATCGTCATTATATTCACTACATTACACATGTACTAAAAATAAAATTGAATCATTATGGTGTTAGAACTTCTGAATGTGACTGTCTTTTCGTTTTATAAAATTCATTATTATAATTATCATTTCTATTTTTATTATTATTATTATTAAATGATAACTCAATTACCCGTAGTTATTGAGTAAAACATTCGTTTTAATTTTTTTTTAAATACAAACTTTAAAGATAAAAATCTATTCTTAATTAAAAATTTTATAGGTTATTCAAAATAAAAACATAAGAAAAATAAGCTTTTATAAGTCAGAGAATTAACAATAGTTAATCTTTTTTAACAATTAAAAAATCCTTCTTATCCAGAAGGAAGCGAAATCCACCCTAAAATTTCAAAATATTTTGCATTTATTAATGTTAAAAAAAAATATTTATTTCGGTAAATGCTATTGAATATCAAATATATATATATATCGAATATTGAATATCGATAAATATTATTTAGCTATCGAATGGTATGATTTATAAATTACTCATATAATACTTACAGAGGTCACATAATACTGGGATGGATAAGAAGATTCCTTTAGGAAGGTTGAGCTATTCTCAAAAAATATTAATTATTATAAAAAATCAATTTTTTTTCGAGCAAATAATTATGCTGTTTAACTCAAAATTTTTGATCAGTAATAAACAGGAAATACATTTAGTAATTACTGTACTCGATAATAACTGAAAATTCAGATTAGAGGTTTGTAATCATACTTTGGTTGAAAAAGTGTGCAGGATATTCGCCTACATTATTTAACTCACACAGATTCTACTATTACCTAACGTGTATATATATATATACACACACACACACACACACACACACACACACTGCTAGAAAATACACACACTGTCAGCCCACTGCTAGAATATGTAAGTACATCTACAAAGGAAAACGTGTATCTGTTCATTGTCGCGAGATGTGATGGAGTGGTAGAACGAGGCAAGATTGTGTTTTTTTTTTTTAATATTATAGAAACAGTGTGACGTTGCTACAGACATCTCGGTTGTTTCATGGTCGCACCTGTACTTTTCCATCAGGGTTAAAAAAACTCCAATCTCCCCAGATAAAGTGGGCGTAATAAACGCCTACTCTCTGAAGTAAGCTTTAAACTTACCCTCTGGGTGGAGCTGTTTGTTTCAAACTGCAGTTACTATGTGGGTAGATCATTATTTCCACTAGTTACAACTAGTGGAAAGATTGATCTAAAAATTTGTCTAATATTTGTACTTTTTTTCTAGTTTGGCTCATTAAGAGTAGGTCAGATCTCTCATGAGGAGGATATTTAGATGAAACCGGTGCAACCCTGATGCAATTAAACGAGGCTGTCAGCCGATTTCTTGAGTATTCTTATTTCCAGCCCGTGGCTGTGAAGGACTCATCAGGTCAATTTAACAACTATTGATTTAAAATAAAATTCACAATCGATTTGATTTGCTTTTAAGAATTGGATCTAATCAGTATTTGATAATTAGAGTACCAATTTCTATTACTATCAGTATAGACCTAAGCAACTCAATTAATAAATATAAAATAACCCGTTATAAAACATCAATAAATATTTTCCAGATAAGTTATTACAAAATGTGATGTATTTAAATTTTTGAAATGTATGCTGAAAAAATAAATTAAAGAAAATTTATTACACTTGTATAAAAATTATAATTAAAAAAAATATATTATAATAAAAAAAAAATTGACAGCTAAATATTAAATACAGTAGTAATCAACGTAGTAATATATATATATCAAACAATATAAATGTATTGTAATTATACTACCAATCTGATAATATCTTCGCGCCTACCAAAAACCTGTTTATTTTAACAACAGATTTATCAACTGTTACAAAATATTGTAACAAATCTATTTCTGTAATAAATTTATTTATTTGAATAAAAAAACAGTATATTATATAACAAATTAATTAACAGAAATATACAAATATAAAAACATTTAAAATTTCCTGAGGGAGAGACCTTCATACACTATTCTTTTATACTTGAAGGTACTTTTCTTTTAGACGGTTCATACTACCTTCTTTTGTTAAATGTGAATAATCTAGAGTAATATTTTGTTAGAGAATTGTAAAATAAACATGTGTTTTATATATATATATATATAGAGAGAGAGAGAGAGAGTGAGAGAGAGAGAGAGTTTAATTGCAGACGTATATGCTGTCTTGGAGAAAACAAGTGGTAAAAGTGAAACTGTTACTTGCTGCGTACGCAAATAATCTATTTTTTTTTTTTTAACTGACTCTGGATATCAAAAAAATTCTCCTTATATTGTACATAGCAAGTCATTTTTCAACTACTTATTAATATTTTCATCTAAAGATGTAGATTAATTATTTTTTTTCAAATTTAAAAAAATATATATATTCAAGAGTTCATAAAAACATTAATTTTTAATAAACCTTTTCTAAAAATTAATAGGGGGGGGGGTTTCACCCGATAAAACTACTACTAATAATATGATAAACCGATTGATTTAAAAATTGTTATGTAAAAAACATTTGTATGAAATACGTAAAAAAAATCTTTTTGTCAATTTCGTTAAAAAACTTCAATATTTTGCTGATCTATTTTATTATTAAAAGGTAATTAATTTTATAAGTAAAATAATCTCAAAAAAATTGTACACTAAAATTTCCAGTTTATTTTTAAATATTTAAATTACAAAAGACATCATTTTTCTATTTATATCATTTTCCTGTAAATAAATATAATACTAAAATTAAAAGATAAATAAGAAATATTAGATAGTGAATTATAATTCCTAAATTAAATTAAAAATTAATCAAATTAAAAAATACATATATATGGTGTGCAATACCGAATAACAGCTCAGCTGCAACAAGCAATAATTCAAGAAAAAACTTTTGACACAAAATTAAAACATCCCATTCGCAGTTTATAATTATGACGTAAATGGAAATCATGACAAATTCATTATCACCTTATGAATGAAAAAAAAAAAATGAATAGTAATATTAATATAAAATTTTTGATAAATAATACTAAAATGTGAAGAAATTATGACTGTTTAAATATACAAGTAATAAATTTTTAAAAACTTATCCTTAATTAATTTTTTTCCCCAAAAATATATATCTTAAATTAAACATAAGTAGAAGAGATAATTTTCTCAATAAAATTAATTTTAAAGAATAATTTTGTTTAAATTCATCCAATTATAACTGAATTAGTATAAGTTGACCGATCATTACTACCGACAACTTAGATGATATATGAAAGGGAATATAAGAATTGGAAGTAAGTAAAAATAGTATAATATTCTACTTTATTTAATATCATTAAATATTATTTATCGTTTAATTCATAAAGCGATTGTATACATACACAAACCTGGGAAATAAAAATTAAGTTTAATTTTACTTTAAAAAATTGAAGTTAACCGAGACGGTCACGTCATTCAACGGCCAACATACATTATAACTACTATAATTCAAACACCGTTGTAACTTACTTTTCCATAAACGGTAAAATACGAATAATTTAGATCATCAGAAGATCAAAATATTTTTAAAGAATCATTGAATATAATTTCAGTCGCAAGAAAATTCATATGATATGATAAGGTAGCCAAATGTAGGAGGGCAATTCTGAATGCTACCCGCAGAATATCAGGAACAAAGCAGCAGAGAGATGGCGATAAAGATGAAGGAAAAATATAAAACGGCATAAGGTAAGTGTGATTTGGAGGAAGAAAGTACAGTCTACAGGAATGTTGATGGAAGGGGGAGGTGAATAGGCAGGCAACACACAACATAGACCTCTGGTAGGTAGGGATTTTGATTATTTACCTCTGGGTTGCCATGATCTACACCAGTCCAACCTAAGCCGTCTCTTCCCCTGTTCAGACTGCTCTTCCTGCCTCGACCCTGCAAATAACCCTTGCTTACGATATGTTTTTCTTTTTTTTTCAATTCATGCATACATAAATGTACATAAATAATTTTTTTATTCCATAAATAATTCAGAAACATTTTCCTTTGTCTTTTAATGTCTAATTACTTGTACACATTTATTTAAAAAAATGTTATAACAGTTCAAGAAAGAGAGAGGGGGAATCTCCTTAATATATTTAAGTAAAAAAAAGTATCCTGAATGAATGAATTAATATTAAAAAGTATTTTTATAAGTGAAAATTAAATTAAAAGATTTAGGCTAAATGATGGATAGATTTTTTAATTTATTTTAAATCTTTAATTTAAAGAGCAACGGAATGACTTTTCTTTTGAGAAATATTAAAAATGAATTCTTTACCCAACTGGCTGAGAAAATGTTTTTTTAAATCCTTAATAATTATGATAAAAGGGAATATTAAAAATAAATAAATAAAATAACTGATGAAAAATTATAAACCTGTATGTAAAAAAAAAATAGATCCTTAAAACTATTTTTTTTTTTTTAAAGCACTTCCCAATACGTAAAACAATTATAAAAAAAAGTAAAGAAGCATATAAGTAATTAATTAAATCTTTTTAACTAACAGTGATAATGAATAAAGTAAATTTTCACGAAAATGATGTTTGCGAAAAGCGTGAAAAGTCATAAGAGCCAAATTAAATCAATAGATGAAAAGTCTATAAAGATTTTTACGAAAGAAATCTAACAAATAATATAAACCTCAATTACTCTTTTAAGTTTGCTTTCTTTCTGTTCTACTTTTGGTATTATAAAAAGAAAAAAATTACTGTCACAACAGAATAATATTTATACCCGGCTGTATCCGGGTACAGTAAAAGAAAGAAAAAAAAAATATCTATAAAGATGGTGGTGTGTTTCTTATACGTGCGTTTTATAAGTAACAATATAAATAAAACGTCAGTGGAAAATATATCAGAGTAACTGCTGATAGAATTATTATCAAAAATACACCGGCAGTAATTTTATCATCATATGTTATTCTATATTAGGTCCAGTTATCTTATTAGCTACAAATGACAGGCGCCAGCTGAATAAGCCATTGTCTGGAAATAGAGTAAAAATTAATACACCATAATTTTATGTTATTCTTTTGTAAACATAAAAAATATAACAAAACGTTATAAATACTTAAATAAATTTTTGTACTACATAATTACGTACAATAAAACAGGAATTAAAAAAGCAAATATTTAAAATCCATATTTAATAATTCTTTTTGGATTTTACTTAAAATAATATGGAGGTCTTTAATTAACATGAAATTAAGATAAGTATACATTACTTATCTTTTAACCAAGCTTCCTATATTTACTGTATTATACTTTTGTTGAAAGTATTAAATTTCATTTCGGTAAGTTTTAACGGTTATATATAATTTCACTTCATTAATATAATTTTTTTTACAAATTAAAAATTGTAGAAAACTTTAAAAAATTACCTTTTTCTACTTTTAATTTTATTCGACTATATGCTAATTTGGAACACTTAAAATATTTCTAAAGACATCCCCAATTAACTGACTAACAGATAATTTTTTCCCGTTGTTTTCATTTATTCTGGGCTGTAATGATTCATATTTTTCGGTTTATAAGCTATTTTCCAGTAATAACAATTTCAGTCAAGAATGATTATTTTTAAATATTAAAAACTAGGTTTGGTTTGATAACAAAGAAATAAGAGACCTAAAATCAAAAGAAACCATTACTGCAAACTGTACTTAAACAAAAATTTAATTTAAGAGTAATATTTCGCTCCAGTGAAGAGGCTGTACAGTAACTCACACAAGAAAATAATTTAGCCGCCTCAATGTGTTGTGAGCTAGCAATAGCAGTAAGTAGTCAACGTTACAAAATCGTTGCAGAACCTTTTCTCTCTGCAGCATTTGAAATAATAATTATTACAAAAGGGATTTTTCAAATATCATTTCCACCTCGTGGGAATAGTGGTTACTTTTAATTCTTACATTTCCTTAGATAGGTTTTGGTAGTCAACAAAGCAAATTTTGTAACTTTTAAAAATGTTTGTTCCTGGAGGAAATAGCTATTAATTAAAAATCTGTCAATCACTGTAATTCTGGTGGTTAAAAGAATAAAAATTCTTAAATTGGGAAAAGATTATTTAATATTCAGTAAGCCTCATTTTTAGATTTTTTTTTTTTTTGAGGGAGTGTTTTACTTGAGTACATAGATAATCTGGTAAAATAGTAGATAAAATCAGATTTTTCTTCATCTTTGTAAGACAATTTTAATAATGAACAGAAGTTTTAAAGTAAAAGAAATCATTTCTTTTTTTTTTATGTTATGAAAGGTGTTAATTATTGTGTTTTAAAACCATCGACAAAGATAAAACGTAACCAGTATATACAACTAATTGAACAAAAAATTATGTTTATTTTAATTTATAAATGTCTGGAAACAGCGAAAAAAAATTCAGCCAGTTGAGATGTAATATATTAGTATCAAATATTTATACGGGGAAAAATAAATAAAGATCAATTATATTTGTAAAATAGTTTGTGACTATTTTAGCTGCACTATATTTCATTAAAAAAAATATTACATGCTCTTCTATTGGGGTTACCAAATCCTAGAAATTTATTAATGAATTAATTTTTATTTTAAAATATAAATAAATAAAAATTACAGTTTTATATTTTTAAGTTTTAGATTATAGTACTATAATTAAAATGCAATAGTGAAAATGTAGACTACTGCAAAAAAATTTGGCCAATTATTTATTACTTAAGATTAGTATTTCTAAATATGAAATTTTTTTATTAAAACATCACAAATAAAATATTACCTTATTTAATATATAAATATATAATTAATTGAATTTATAATAAAAGCACATGCTTGTTATAAAGCAAATTATCTATTTGATCTAATATTTAATAGGTCTGCACATTTTTATATTGAAAATATTTTCATATACCGGTAATCTCTTATAAAATATTTTTTTCTTGGATAACATATTTATATTGTAAATAAACTTGCACTTCAAAAAAAAAAAGAAGTTATTAAAACACTGAAATGAATTATTTATAGCAGCTATTCAAATAAAAATTATACAATACAAATTTTTATATTTTATAATTTTTTTACTTGAAAATAAAATAAAACAAAACTTTACTGCCACTGACAATGAATTAATTACTAAACGTCTAAACATAATCCAAATCTTGTCGTTTTGCTGTCATTAAAAAAAAAAAAAATAACTTGGGATTTTACGAAAATCCCATAATAATACTTTTTAATCAATTTTAAAATGATATATCAATATCTGCTTTTCAAATGAATTACAGGGTTTTTTTAAAAATATTAATGAAATTGAAATTTGGTTTAACATTACATGAAATTTATGTAAAGGTAAATAATCTTTTTTTAATTGTTTTTATATTTTGCACGCTCGGATATATTAATTTGAGTAGTTAATTCTAATACCGGAATAACTTAACTATTATAATGTATACATAATTTTTAAATAAGCGATAATAATTACATTTGATTTTATGATGCTTTTCTGTTTGTATAAAATATATACATATAAGAATTTCATAATCATTTTTGTAATAAAATTTTAATTTAATATTATATATTTTTTTTAAATTTTAAACTATAATTATGTTAATGAAAAAGTGTCATTTTACAAATGTAACCAGCAACCTCCGTGGCTGAGTAGGTAGCGCCTCGGCATTTCGTGCGGAGGTTCCGGGTTTGAATTCCAGTCAGGTATGACATCTTTCAAACACTACAAATTTCAACCGAGCTAATGACCCATAGTCCCGCTTTTTCATAATTAAAAAAATAATAAATACATAAAAACCCACCCATAATATATTGTTTAAATTTACAAAAAAGCTCGTTCTTATTTTAGTCAACTTGTAAAAAAATGTATACATACTAACATAATAAGAAATTAATATATTTTAATAAATCAATCAGAAAGTATAAATCCTATAAATACCTATTAAAAAAATTACATGTTTTTACCTACTTAATTAGCTTTAAAAACACATTTTATTATTTTTAAAAATCTAAAGTAGTAAAATACCTTTATTATTATAAAATATTTATAAAACAAGAAATTTTTTTATGACAAGATGTTTTTTTCTATAAAAAAAAACCGAAAAGTGTACACAAAGGCAAAAATTCGGTAGCAATATAACAGGCAATTTTTAAAGCTGATTAAAAATTTCTTTTGATCACATTATTAACATAAAAAAATAAAATAATTTCCTTTATGAGATTTTAAGTAATAAAAAATGAAACGAACTAACTAAAAAATTTCATTACCAGCACGTCTTAAAATGAAGATTACTGATGTAGAAAGGAACAATTTTTTTTTTTTAAATTGAAAATTTTTCAAAAGTTTTAAACTTTTATTCCCCTCCCTCCAAAAAAAGGAGACTTTTTTTGTATAATTAAAAAATTAAATCCTTATTTTAATATTTCCTTAACTTATATATCATATTTTAAGATGATTTCAGTTATATATTAAAATTAATTTTTTATAAAAACTGTCCAATCCTTAAATAGTTTAGAGGATACTGATTTACATTGTTTATTTGTTACAATAACAATAACCTAATCAATTTGATAATTATGTCTCTCTCTTTTTCTGTTTAGCCTCCAGAATCAACATAAGGTATTACTTCAGACGATGAAATGTAAGAATGTAAATGAAGGGGTATATCGTTAATTGAAACCCATCTACCAAAGAACGCTGGCCTCCGTAGCGCGAGTGGTAGCGTCTCGGCATTTCATCCAGAGGTCCCGTGTTCGAATCCCGATCAGGCGTGGCATTTTCACACACACTACAAATCATTCATCTCATCCACCTAACGGTGGTCCTGGAGGTTAAAAAAAAAAAGAAAAGAAAAACTACCAAAGAACACTGGTATCCGCGATCTAGCACTGAAATCTCTACAAAAGTAACTGCCTAAGATTTGAACCTACAACTCTCGGCTTCAAAATCAGCTGATTTGCGATAACGAGTTCACCACTAGACCAATCTGGTGAGTCTGATAATTATGTCTAACTCTTAAAAAAAAAACACCTCTTTCAAGACTGTAGCTCTAGAAATTACTAGTATCCTTATAATAAACCACTACTGATTATGCATTATTTTCATAATTAAAAGAAATTCTTGTTCTCAAATCATAGCCAAAAATTCATATTCTCAAATCATTGTGTTAACCAAAAATTAATTTTTAGTCAACACAACGACGCAAGTAAAAGATTGACAAATAAAGATAGAAAATAATTTTATATAAGAATAACAAGTATTTTATACATAATATGATTATGGACAAATAAAGAAGTAATTTCTTTATAGTGAGATCATCAAAAGTCAGACCTGATTTGATATGCTATACAAATAAATTTTTCATCAGCTGTCCTATTGTAATAAAATATTTGTACAAAAGTTTTCTTTAGATAATTTATTGTTTTTTTCATCAGTAAGATCTACATAATTATTGTTATTATTATCAACTAAATTTTTGTGCTATATTTGTTAAAATTAAAACAGTTCGTTGTTAATCGTTAATATTTTATAAATTACGATAATCTCTTGTAATTTCTTTTTTAACTAAACCATATTTTAAAAAAGAAAATGACTTAATAGATTATTCTTTAATTTCAAATAAATAAATTTTAATTTCCAAGATTTTCATAACAAGAAGATTTGACACATTATATTTTATATTAAAAAAGCTGAAAACAAAGTTGTGATACTTTCTTGGAATTGGTTATTTATTCTTATATAGTGCAAAAATAATCATACATAAAAATAAACCGAAAAAAGTTTTAAAAAAATCTATATTAATAAACTATGATCGGCTTCCTCCAACTCAATATTGCCCAAAGGTTTATTTTTGGGTCCCTTGTACAACTATCATCTCTAGAAAGACACAAAAATACGTTTAAAAAAAAAATGCAATAAGTAAATAGAAAAGCTGTTTTCGATTTTTGAGGTAGGGGGAATTTCGGAGCAATATTCTTTTAAAAACTGTAAGATAAGCATGCACACATGTAGCAAGCTTAATAAAAAGTTGGGTTACGTTTGCAAAATTTTGAGAAACTTTACACCAAAACTTTACCTACATGTTGCCCCAAACACGCGAGTCTGTAGAAAATTTCATCAAAATCGGTTCATTCAGTCAAATGTGATTATGTGTCAAACACGCCAACACACGTAAATACATACGAGCATTCCTCCAGCTTTTTTTTAATTTTCTGGGGTCTCTGGGTCATGAAACTTCAAGAAGTACAAATAACCCATACACAATTTTTGCCTGATTACCATATTCTCCTTCTTGTAGCATAGCCCTAGAGCTATGAAGCCAGGAAAGTAATACGTATATATATGATGTTCTTTGATGGTTGGGTTTCAATTAACCACACGTCTCAAGAGTAGTCGGCCTAAGTCTGTTCAAGACTACACATTTACCGGTACATTTTTCACGCCAGACTACGCACAGATGCCTTGGCATCTCTGCAGTATACTGTTAACATCATGTCACTGTGCTGTTACTCTGTAACCTGGTATACATAAATAAATATATATATATATATATATATATATATACTAATATAATGATATATTATTTTCCCCAAAAAATATATATAAATAATAATATTAAAAATGTAGCTAAACGTTTCATCCACTTCTATGCCAATATAGAAATTAATTTTAAAACAGATAGGATAAGGTAAGGTAAGGGTATTATAATAACAATACCCTACTTTTGAAACTGGACATTAATGTAAGAAAGTTAATTAATTACGTAGAAAAAAAAGACTCATATATTCATTTTTAAATTTCAGAATATTAAATTTAAAATCTTGTTTAAAATAAATTATATTCCTTTAAAATGCAATCAAACATTGTTTTTTTTTTTTTTTTAACAATTAATTGAAAAGACAAGTAAATAATCATCAAAAACTCATGTACAAATCATTTTCTGCCATATTTATAAAAACAAATTGAAATTTTAAAATCAGATGTAATCAGTAGCACACAGTACATCATAAAATCATTCTTATAAATATTTTTCAATTTTTTTAAATTTATTATTATTTAATAATTATTTTAATATACTAAAACTTTTCATATTTAAGACATTTTTAAAAAGTTATATTTGGAAGAATGCATACGTAAATATTATTTAAATTAACAATTGACAGCTAATAGTAATACGATACGAATAATGTATAATTTCTTAATAGAATGTCATATTAGAAAACAAATAATTTATAAATAAATGAGGTAATATTGTGGCTTCTATCTCATTAAAGGTCCAACTGAAAAATTTGCTAATCGCCAGTCATTGTTTAATATAAAACAAAATTACTTCACTTCAATTTCGTTTGTAATATTCACCGGACCGGAATAGAAAATAAGAAACAATAATTCAATGTTAAAAACCATTTACAACTATCTATTATTAATATTAAACTATTATTATTACTATATTGGTAGACATGTTTCTAAAAAAAAAAGAAATATCTTATAATGTCCTTTCCAGCAACATCATAATCATCATTAGATTATTTTGATAACTAAATTTAACGGTCTTGAAAGTATATGAAATACAGTGTGCATAGCACTATGTCGACCTCTCGTATAACTTACATGACTACTTTTACAAAGTAATTTGCTTTCATATTGCATTTTAAATGATTGTTTAACGTCAGTTTCTTTTAACAAATATATTTTTTTAATACTTTAGAAACGTTTTTATATCAGTGTAAAGAATTATCTGACTAAATGTATTGCACTTGAATATAAATGAAAATGTTATATTCTATTAACTTTTGTTGTTGATATAAACACCCCTCCCACGGGAAAATAATAATAAATATATAAATGTTAAAATTATGAAGATAAGAGAATATGTTTTAAAAAACATTTTATAATTTAACCTGAGTTATTTAAATTTTTTATATTTATTCCATTTTCCTGTTTCCTCTACGTCTACTACTTTTTTCTTTTACACCTTTTACTTTCCCGTCTAGTGCTTAGCAAAGCTATAGCTTTAGTAGGGAAAGTATTATAATCGGTCCAATTTGGGCATATGCGGTTATCACTGGATCTTGACGATTTGACACCTAAGAAACCCCAAAAAAAAACACAAAAACCGGATGAAAATTTTCCGGATGTTCGTATGTACGTGTGTATATTCGGTGTTACCCTCTAAATCACCTTATATCTCCAGAACCACTAGACCGATTCTGATCAGACTTGGTCAGATTACTTCTATAAATGGGACATTGATGACAATAAATTTTCAACTTGAAAGATCAAGGGGGTGAGGCTGTAGAGCAAGGTCACCCTCAGTATCTCGAGATTTTGCTTAATTAAGGTGTTATTTTTCTTAGGGACATTTGTTAACAACTAAAAAATAATATCTGAATACTTTATTTTTGCAAAATCGCATCTTCCTCCCCAAAAAAATGCTCTAAATAAACTAGGGTCTAAGTAGGTGTAATGCATCAATAGTACCCTCTCTCACAACAAGGAGCGCTAGGGTAGAACTGACGTACATCTGCTGTAGTCGTCTGTATGTTGTGACGTCACAGGTGAGCGGTAGAATTTAATAAATGAATAATATTTAAAGTGTAAAAAAGTATTTAAAGTGGCCACTATTACCGCTACACCCGCGCGAATGAAATACGGTATCCGCGCGCTTTAGTTAGAATCATTGAATTAAATAAACAACAAATATTATATGTATTTATATATAATGATAAAGATTTTAAATTTGTGTGTGTAAACCTGCCTCAGAAAAAAGCTGCGTGGTGGGAAAGTCCTACAACCGTGTTGTCAATTTTTTTATTTTATAACTATTAAAACCCCATTATTTACCCATAAAAAGAGCCAAAAAATTACTTCTTCTTACTTTTGCAGGTATTAGAAAGTCCGATTTATCCTATTGATAATTCTGTCAATACTTTTTTTATGAGCCGTCAAAATAAACGAGTCCTAAATTTTGTCTCTTGACAATTTTCTTTATACATAGAATACATACAGTTGTTGATATTAGGATCAACTCTACTGGCCGCTAAAATTTGTTAGCAGGGTAAGACTTATACCAAGAGAACTAAAAATAGGAAGAGTGATCACAGAAGTAAGGGAAATACTTAGATGACAAAGGACGATTTAATGTTATTAAACATGGCTCACGGGACCAGTCTAGTGGTAAAATCATCATCACAAATCAGTTGATATCAAATTCCAGAGTTCTAAGGTTCTAATCCTTCTAAAGGCAGTAACTTTTACACGGATTCAAATAGTAGATCGCGGATTCCGGTGGTCTTTGGTGATTGGGTTTCAATTAATCACACATTTCAGGAGTAGGATTGACCTGAGACTGTACATGACTACACTTCATTTACATTCATACATATCATCCTCATTCATTCACTAAAGTATACCTTACGGTGGTTCCGGAGGCTAAACAAACAAAAAAATTGTTAAACATAATTTCTTTCAAATTTGAAAGAGATTATTCAAAACACTTAAACTGCAGCGATTAATCGAAGCGAAATATGAAAATAGGAAAGAAAGATTAGAGACTTTTAATGCGTAATATTATAAAAGAATGAAAAACTGTATCGATTGATTAGTAAAAAGGCTTTTAAGACCAATTAATCAGAATATGAAGGTAAAATATTTTATATAGAAGGGAAAGCTGGAAGGCATTTATTATGATACACGTTCTAGAAAGACGAGTGGAAGGAAGACAAAAACATTATTATAAGAAACAAGAAATATAAGATGCAAGAAGATGCATTTTCGGTTAAGAGATTGGCACAGAATAGAAAGGAATGGTAAAATAAACCGGAATAAATCTCACGAAAGAAAACATTTTTAATATTAACTAAAGAAATGAAGCAGCTCCTCAAAAGGCATCACAATCCATTCACATTAAAAACAAACTTATCAAATAACATTTTTTCTTTATTCTTTCATCTGTAACACTACAAACTGCTTAAATTTAAATTTAAGTATTTGTGTGAATAACAAAAAATAAACTAAAAGTTGCACATTCAACAATGGTTAACTTATCGATTATTAACTGGATATAAATATCTAACGTGATGCAGTTTAATTTTCTAATTATATCATAAAATGTAATTTTAATTATCTCAAATAAATATTTAAAATGTCATCATGAAAATTTTCTTTCTCAAAATAATCTATAAATTTTAGAAATCAGTAAAGAAATCTATCTTAAATCTAGTTTAAGAAATCCACCTTATAATTATTACAAAGCATTTATGTTTATGAATAAAGCACAACCCTAAATTTTAGATTTAACACACCCTACTTAACAAACAAAAAGATCTTTTCTATAAATCATATTAAATATTATTAATATGAAATAAAAGATGAATTTTAAACGGGATTTTACGGCATATAGACAAAAAAAAACAAGTAAAAGATCAAGTAATCTAGGTGGGATGAAGTATAAAAAAATCAACCGATTTATTCTTTGAATCAGAAGGGTCATGTAATGAAGTTATCTACAAGGGGATCAATATATAAGTTATGTAGAAAAAGTTCTCGTCTCTTGCTGCAGCAGCTTCTCAATACAAGTACGAGTGCTTCCTTTCTAGACAACCGACAAGCAAAGCAAAACCATTCCATTAATACATCCTTTTGCATCCCGATCAGCTTACGAAAACCACGACAAATAAACCGGTCTCTCGTATTACTGGATATCTCGTTAACAATTAAAGGAAAAACAACCTTCGTTAAGATTGACTCGTATATAAACGTTGAATCATTTTTTTAAATTACAAATTCTATTTATTTAAATAATAATAATAATAAAACATCACATTTAAACCATGAAGAAATCTTTGATATTCAAAAAATTAATTTTTTTCTTACCAGAGTTTTATGGAATTCTTATTTTCAAGTGGAATTAAATTAAAACAATTCCAAGTATTTCCTAATATTCTTAGATAAAATGTTGATATGGGAAAACAACGTCGCGAAAAAAAAGCAGAAAATTTACTACTTTAATAAAATAAAATTAGTGTGTGTGTGTATAATTAATATTATACAAAAATACACAGATTAATAAATAATTAGATTATATAATAAAATATGTTTATTTCTTACATCAGAAAAAATTAAAGTGCATACCCCGGTAATGGGGCAGCACAAGTTCTGTTTACTTTGTGGTAGAGAATTATAGGATAATAAAGAATGGTACAGTCGTTTTAATTCATGTATACAATTTTAATATGCTCTAATTGTTACTGCCCTAAAACTGTTAAAATTAATAAAAGTTTTTTTCATATAAAACTATTATATACTACTATACCTATCTGATACTTTAAAATTTATATGAATAAACAATAAATTGTTTGTTCTGCTTCCTAGTTACGATTATATAAATACAATTTATACTGAATACAATGATTTTAGAAATGTACGGCAATAAGTTGTTTATTTTTAAAAATGTAAAAGAATACGCATTTCTAAGAGTAAGTATAAATAATTCGTAATAAATAAATAATAAATTCGTAATTAAATAATAATTAATTAGTTAGCTACTAGAAATAACGGAATGTAAAACAATAAATCAGATACAAAATTTTTAGAGCTTATTTTATAATGAGATAATGATTGTATTTGTTTTTCAGATTCACATAAACCCATGAAATTAAATAAATTCCCAATTTGTTACTTGACTATGTTACCAAGTAAATACATTATATTAGTATAACACTAGTTGTGGTATGATTTTTGGCCAGTTTTATGTACAACATCGTACTGAAATTTTGACGATTCCGAGATTATCTGAACTGGAATCCATCCCAACTATTTCATATTAAAAAGATTTTACTACAGTTTACTATATAACTTACAAAAAAAAGAAAAAAAACAATAGAACAGGAAGTTCTTTTTCTACCTTAAGTTTTTTAAAAATTTTATTTATATATGTTGGTAAGAATCAAATAAATTAAAAAAGAAAAAAGGGAGACTGTTGGTCAGAAATACGTGGGTTTCAAATTAATGAAGTGTATACTAAGTTCACGGCAAGGTTCACAAATAACGTTAATCTTAATAAACACAGCTGCATATTTTCTCACAAGAAAGATGCTAGTAATACTACTTTCATAAATTTGTTGTTGCTTATAATCTAACAAGCAAAATGATGTTTACGGATGCTTTTTATGTACAAAGACTTAACAATGTTACAGTAGCTATCAACTTTTTCCCTTTATTTCTATTTTAACTGTACTTTACTGAATCCCTACTTAAAATGAATTAATAATGAAAAATACATTAAGTTATTAAGAAACAAAAAATAAAAAAATAATTACGTCACGGCTATATTTCAGCAGGTTATATTGCTGGATCGGTCGCCAACCAGAAGTAGTGATATCCAAATGAATATTATCTATGAGTAACTCACATCCACAAATTTTTGATTGTATAAATTTTAAATTAAATTATCTAAGTCATTAAGTTATCTACTTATTTCAGGTGTTAGTACCGCGGCTTTCAAAATAAATACCGGGGTTTTAAATTTATATAATGTATATTATTAAGTTTTACTTACAGTGGTAAATAAGACATGACTGAAAGAGAAACTGAAACAGTTTTTTCTATAAATATTCGATATGAGGACTATTCGTCACAAGGCATGCATCCATCCGATAGGAGAGTTCATCCCATACTTTAACCAGCAAGTCTGGAGTAACTAACGCGACAGCTGCTTCAATTCTTTGTCTCAAGTCGGGTAGGTCAGCCAGTAACGGTGGCACATACACTTGATCTTTTATAAACCTACCAAAGAAAGAAATCGCACGGAGTCAGATCGGGCGAACGTGGAGACCACGGCAAACAAGCCCTGTCGTCTGATTCCCGGCCACCAATCCAGCGGTCGGGGAGAATTTCATTCAACTAATCACGTATAGCGTTATGCCACTGAGGAAGCGCTCCATCTTGTTGCCAAATAAAGTTCTGTGGTTCGTATTGCAATTGAGGAAAGAGCCATAGTTGTAGCATATCAAGATAGTAGTTTATTTCAAATACACTTGCTTCCGCAAAAAAAGAACGGCCCGTAAACTTGCCGTTGGGATACAGCACAATTCAGTTTTGGGAAGCCCAGTTCACACAATATCGTTCATTGCAATATTTCCTGAGGATTTTCTGATCCCAGATACACACGTTATGAGTTTTTACGTTTGCATTAACATGAAATGTTGATTTGTCACTGAATACGACATGATAAAGGAAGTCTTCATCGTCACGGTGCTTCATTTTATTTGCAAAGCTAGTACAGTACCCAAACCATTACATGTAGGCTTTAGAGCTTGTAACAACCGTCAACGATATAGATACTAATACGATATAGATACTATAGATACTGTTTGTGTTGCTCTTTCATTTCGTGTATAATTAACAATGTTCGTGAAATTTGTAAAAGATTATATAGCTTTAAAACCCAAATATTCATTTTGAAACACGGTATTTGTTTCTACTTTGTTATTAACGTTATGAAAGAAGTTAAAAATAATTATAAAAATAGTAAAATTTAAAAATAATATTGAATACTTTAGCAATTAAACACATTTAAGTAAAAGAATAGTTAATTACGAAAATTTCACTGCTATTTGTAAGGTAACCGGTCAAATTTCCAGTAAAATTTTCTTTGCCAAAATTATTCATAAAGTATTATTTAAAATATTCTACAGTCTAAATAACAAAGGAACAACCAGGAGTCGGGGAAATAGTATAATGAGGACATCTCGATTCCCCCCCGAGGGGGAAGATCCTGCCTCGTAGCGTGTCCGGTCGCTACACCGCCCCTTCCGTTCCTAGCCAGTAGTTGCTTTAACGGAGGACATCTTCTCGTCCTCAAACTGATTGCGCACCACAGCTTTCAGTTCAGGCCCCGCAGAGATGCCACCGATGCAGATACCCCAAAAGGACATCTACATCGATAAAGTTCACTCCGAGATAGTTTTAAGTTTATGCCTTCAGAAAGAAGACAACGGACACCTGCAGCTACCACGTCACCCTCAGGAACTAAGCTAGAAGCCTAACCGCGGAATGAAGACCCCGCGTCTAGCTCTAACTATTAATGAGCCAACTTACTGAATGTCTCAGATCCGAGAAACTGCCACTATAACAAGTATAATGAGGACAATATAATCCAACCTGTTTAGAAATCAAAACAAAGTAAACGCTTAAGGTAAACAAATGTGTTAGGCTTCAGATTCAGCTAAGTTGTTAGCCGTAAAGGTAAGATAAAAGGGAAGAGAGGTCGAAATGTTGCATCCAAAAAAAGAAGCGGAGGCTGTGGTGGGGGCTTATAAATATTACAACTTAAAAAAATTATCCTTTAGGAGCAAAAACATGATTGAAAACTCAAACTACGTTTCTAAAAGAAAAACAATTAATTCGTTAATTATAATTTAATTAAAATATTTAAAAAAGGAGCAATATTTAAAGAATTGTAAATCATAATTTAAATATTCGATTATTCAGTACAAGAAACATGGTTCATTAATATAAAATAAGGAATTTTCAAAAAAATCTGTAATAAGGAAATAATTACAGCAAAATCAACATGTAAAATGTTTTAAAAAACGGTAAAAAGTAATGTTAATGATAACGACTTATTATTTAGTAAATTATCAATTACGTTAACATGTAGGAAACTTCATTTTAATTAAAAAAAAGAGAAAAAGTAATATCTAAATTACTAATTACAATAATATAACAGAATGCGCAATATTTTACGTAAATGAAATTATTAAGTATAAGAAAGGTACCTAGAAAACGTCAGTTTTAAGTAAACATTTAAAAAAATTAGTTTGTAAAAACACTTTACTACAAGAATTTGATAAAAATAATTGTATGTAATTGTATGAAAATTGTTAAAAACTGATTACAAAGAAATTTTAATATCAATACCAAGGACATCTGATAGGGAAAAAAATTGTACACACCTAAGTATAAATGCTTTTATCTACCGTTTTTAAAAGTAAAATAAACAATAATAATAATAATAATTATAATAAATAATAGCGGTAAGTTTTACAGTTAGTAATGACAATGTTCTAGTAGCTGTCACTTACTTTCGGTATAGTAAGTAATTTTGGTTATTATGTTTCACTTTTTAGAACAAGAAAAAACACATTAATTAAAAATATATCCTTAACTTGCGCATAAAAAAATTATGCGCATAAAAATATATTATTCAACTATTATCTACATAAATAAGAACAAACGGAAGTATGGGAAATACTTTATACTTTATAATACTGATTTATTATAAAATTAAAACACCGCGTTCAATTAATTTTGCAGATAAATGCTTGATAATGAATTAATTTACCCCAGGTTTTTTATAATTCAAATTAATGTTAATACACTGAAAAAAGCTGCAGAACATGGTAAAAAATCTGCTCATCCCAAAAACCGAAAACTGGATTAGTGCTTCATTTCTTTTTCCTCCAATACAATTTTGCTACAATTTCAGAATTATTTAAACTTTTAATATATTGACTTTAAATTTAACGCTGACTGTAGTCTCAATGTAGCCTCGGCGAAATTACAATCTGCAATGGATACCGTTAGCGTTTGGCTACGTAAATAAGAGAATATAGGTAAGTCCGACGAAGTCCAGAGCCGCGTAACGTTCACGATGAAAAGATAGGATTCCCCTAAAATTCATTTAAACGGTGTCAGAATACGTCATGCCAGTAAAATAAGGTATCTGGGCTTGATCGCCGTTTAGCTTGGAGAGATCATGTAAGCGGAAAAAAGGTTCCTTGACAGCAAGTTTAAAAAGATGTACTGAATATTGGCTGAGGAGGGGGATCTGATCTCAACTTTCTTTATCCAACAAGATTCTGCTTTACAAAGCTTTAATATATGAAATTTACAACACACATCAATAAAAAACAAACATATATATACACTATAATAATACTAGTATTTTTTTAGTCAAGTTGATCGTCACGTAAAATCAGTAAGTCTGGATTCGGAGTTGTCTAAAGCCGAATTTTTCCACGACAGTACCGTTAATTAATAACAAATCGGCAACAAAATGAACTTATAAATAAAATAGTAAGTTCATCGACATAAGAAATGAAAAACAAATACACGCTAGAAAATGTGTAAAATTTTATTAACACTGGCTGTCTTTATAGAGAACAAACATTATATTTAACGTAAGAGTTGTTTATTAATGTTGACACGTAAAGAAAAAACTGAACCGTAAAGTGTCCATTAAATATAATAATCAATGCGCAACTTAATCTATAACGGTTGCAGTATTTTTATTTTATCTCTAAATTATTCTCATATAACATATCAATATTTTGCATATTTGTATTTAACGAATAATTTTCCAAGCGATGTGACATCTTATCAGAATAAAATAAATTATTTTCATCAGAATAAAATAAGTAAAGAGTGTCTTATTGAGATCTGATTATTGTGATTTACTCGATTCCAATTTCAGAGTTACTAGCATTGAAATTACGATATTGAAAAAAATAATAACCAACTATTTTGAATATACATTATAATGGTAGAATAACAGCTTTAAATACTGAACCATTAAAGGTGAAATTTTCTTAAAAGACAAAATAACTAAAACAAAAGAAAAGGAAAATTATGAAACCGTAAACGTTCCTTATGGTATATTCCAAGAATCTGTTTCAAAGATTTTAGGAAAAACGGCAAATAAGTTAAAAAACTGAGGGTTATATCCTATACAATTTTTAAATAATTTTTCTCATATTCTGTGCAAAATCATTTCATAATTAAAATTTCTCTCTATTTACGCCAGAATTAAAAGTACAAAAAAAAAATTTTAAGTAATGCCAAATACGAACATAATTTGTTTCTTGTGACACACAAGTTTCCCGTTCCCATTAATTTTTTTAAATTAATAATTCTCTCAGAAATGGTTAACAAATAATCACACCCTGTAACATAATAATAAAAATAAAAAAACTTTTTTTTTAAATTTATTTTGTAAATTTCAAAATTTAATGAGTTCACCGTCCATAAATTATTCTCTAAAGCATTATTCATTTTCTTGGTACTTTATCGAAATTAAATATAATCAGAAATTTGTTTCACATTTTGTTGTTCGGTGAACTCCGAAACCTTCGCTTAAACAAATGTGAGACCTTGGATCAGCATTATATCTTAAAATAACTTCATATTCTCTTGTGATATTCGTGCAGCGTTTTTCCTTTTAAATGATTTCGATGAGAACACTTCTGTTAAGTACTCGACGGAAGATTTCTCAAAATGTGATAACAGTTTGTAGTCGTAAGGCAGATATTTCGACGCGATTTACAATTATATAGTTTTACATAGATAACTGTGTTATAAATAAAAGTATTAGTTACATTTTTTTAAGTTGTACAACAGCAGTTTGATTTATTTCATAGATTTACGTGAAATTAATTTTTTTTTTTAGTTCAATAACAATTATAATTAAATCGGCTCTCCCGCGGAGCCATAAGTAAGTTTCCTGACGTAAGAATGTGAAAAGGGGATCCTTAAGGAACCCCCAAAATAAGTAATGCACAATAAATAGTTGCAAGTAAACTTAAAGTCTAATATGAAATTTCAAGTTTAGAAATTAAAGTAAAATCAAAAATAAAAATTCTTTTTTCACTCTTTTTAGATATTTAGTAATTAAAATTAATATTTGTAGTTTCTAGTGATTAATGTACAATCTAATAAATATTTTAGAAAAATGTAAACTTATACAATTTCCATTCACTTATCTTCAATATTTATTTAAAAATCGCTCGGTAGATTTTTTTTATTCCCTTCAAATATTATTTACATCTCGTGGGGACTGTGTGTTAATGTGCAACCAGTACGTTCGGGTCAGTAGAAAAGTAACGAGAAACCTCTTTATTCTTCTTTTTTTTGTACGTTGTTCTTTAAATTGACGGTACCATTATTAGGAATGATTTATTTCACATCAGGTTGTTCACAACCCTACGTTTATATCAATTACCAAATATAATGGCATTAAATAGAATCATATGATCAAAACAAGTGAAAAATGTAGCTAAAGAAGGCATATTTCATACTCTTCTCATTTCTTTAAAAAGAAATTGCTTTGATATGCTTTAAAAATAAATTACAGAAATTAAATGCAACAAAATAATTTTACGAAGTTCAACACGATAATGATATACCAAGAATTACGTGGCAATTAACGTTTAATACGTATTAGCAAATAATAAATTATTAAACTATTAAAAAATAAATTTTTGCATAAAAATAAATAAATTTCGTAACAGAAGTCCCCCCAATAAAAATGATAAATAGGATTAATTATATCTTTAACAGGTAAAAATAATTTTAATTTATTGACAGATACATTACAAGTAAGAAAGTTTTAATAAAGTAACTTGTAGTCTAAGAATATATTATCTGAATGTGATCAAATACAAGACGTAGAAATAAGTAGAAATAAAGTTATTTAGAAAACTAAAAATTAATAAATCTATTTGTTAAATAAAATACTGTTTAAAAAAGTCATAAATAAAATTTCAGTAAGAAGAAAAGCTAATTACAACATATATAATAATACAAATAAAAATATAATATAAAATACACAATTCAGTTTATAATTTATGTTTACTATTAATGCTTTGCAACCTTATTATGTAGTCAGTCATTATTTAATATAATATTGCATTAATATATACAAAATGCAAATAGAAAACTGGAATTGACCACGCCTCACCTCTTCTTCTTTTAACATACCCATCATGATTCCTCAAATACAAGTGTATGTTTGTGTTTATGATTTTAACATGCGTAATATAATAAAAATAAAAAAAAACAAAGAGAAAAAACTGACACGGCGATAGAAGAACGAATATGAATAATAATGAGACTTTTCTTACGTTGTTTTAATGTATTGCTTGAAGAGATAGTAAAAGGATTTACTGCGTATGAATTTGTTATTGTTAAGACCACTTTTTGTTTCATAAATATTCTGCATAAATATTGTTCAGGTAATATATACTGGATTAATGTCCTTTGATGTAGTACTGCATTATACAAAAAAAAAATTAAGTTAAAATTTTTCAAATAATAAAAGGCAAACGTATAGGATAGGATAACCCTCACTATTTCAACCAAACAAAACATCAAAAATCCCATGCAGCAGTTTATTTTTTCTTAATAGGGCAATAACAACTAATTCAGATTCTCTGCACTTATTAAAGGTAGGTTTTAAATCTCGTAGATTTAATGGATATGATATAACATAAGTACAGTTTTTTAAATATTAAACTGATAAAAGAAAAACAAGTAACTATAAATACATCTTTTTTTCAGCCTCCGGAACCACCGTTAGTTATTGCTTCAGAGAATGAGATGAAATGGCAATTTTGTAGCGTCTGAAAATGCCGTGCAAACCGGGTCAAACGTTACCACTCGTGCCACGGAGGCTGGCATGTCTGTATATATCTAATATTTATTATTTATTCTACTGATTAATATAAATTGTACACTGATTAAAAATTAATATTAGAAACTTGTTCGGAAATTACAATTTATAGCTCAACTTAATTCCTATTGTACAAGAAAAAAGCTGACAAATTACTGCCATGACTTTCCCGGTATGAAAATTTTTTTCTAAATCTAACACCCCGTTGGATAAAATAAGAAAAAGAATATTATCCAAAAAACTTTTCTCCATTATCGGACTTATAATTTAAAAAAAAAAAATAGAAATTTCTTGAAAACTCTATACATGAAATATAAATCTTCAAAAATATTTGAACCGATAAGAGATAAGAGCAAAAGAACATAACACATATATTTCAATTTGGGGTAAATTTTTGAAAAACGTTTTATATAGATTATTTGTATATATGCGTTGTAGGTAACAAATATTCTTTAATAAAGTTTTCTCTAAAATATCTCTGAAGAAAATAACAATTGTTTTTTTTCACACAGATTTAAAAACAAAAACAAAACAGATTTAAAAAAAAATGATCTACATATAAAAATATGCCTACATATAGAAATATATGAACTAGATTTGAAGAAAATTGGTTCGCACATTCCAGAGAATAAGGCCAAAAGCACAGCGACACGCATACATACACACACTTTTTTTTGATCGGTTATTTTCAACCATTTTAGCTCCACACCCAAAAAAAAAGAATATTTTGTGACACCCCGCCTAACTTAACCCAATGAAACCAAGTTAAAACTATTTAGTTACGTTAATAGCGACAGGTATGAAAATGTATATATGTAGCGTACAACAAATATAAGCAATTTATAGGTTCCAATTTGATGCACGTGCTCGCTGTAATTTGGTCTGTTTGCACAACATTCGACGTAACAGCTTCATGTTTGAACATTAAAAAAATTCAGTTCGCCGAGTATATCCCGAAAGATAAGTTTCTCGAAGAGATGGGTATTGAATCCATTTAATGAAAACGTTGTTGCAGCTGCTAAGTTACCGGTTGAGATTCACGACCAGCAATGTCTACCGATAAAAAGTTACAACTAAAATTCACATCTGAAGATTTAAATACGTTTTGGCTTGTTCGTCGAAGTGGTTATTGAAATTCAGTCATAGAAGCATTGATAATATTAATCCCTTTCTCCACGTCTTATCTCTGTGAAAAGAGTTTTTTGTTTATAGTTGCGCTAAAAACTAAATATAGGAATCGTCTTTTATCGTTTAAAAACAATTTGCTCTTGTGATTTTCTAACATAGATTTACGTATGGAGAAACCTTTACATGAAAAACAAACAAAACCATCTCATTAATTTATTTTCTTTACATGTGTACTTATAAATGTAAGTGAAAATTTTATAAGAATTGATTTTATCCTCATAATATGATTTTATTTTATTTAAGTGTAAAGTTGTAGGCTAATTTTGCGACCTCCCTCTCATATCATTGCGACCCCCTTGGGGTCGCTACCCCCAGATTGTGTAACGATGGTCTAGGTGGACAAGTTGGACCATAAAACTTAGAGTTGCAAAATCCGTTACTCCAATTTTCAACCACCATACTTCTCTCTTTAGTTATTCCTGCTACATACGCTGGTAAAGTAAAATTGTAATTTGGTAGTAATTGTAATATTAAATAACCTATTGGAGTTGTGTTTGGAAATAATCACCTAAATTCCCCTACTGTGCAAGAAAAATGTTAATATATTTTTTGTATGTCCTTCAATAAACCCTGAAATAAAATTTAATTTGTATATCAGAAATTTAGGAGGAATATCTTCCAAAACATCAAAAGTGTCTGACAATCCTTCTTTTTGGAGTACACTTTTTTCGAATAGCTAGTTCCTCTAATGGTCCTGTTATAATTTTCTATACATTAACTGAAAGTTTTTTAATAAAACCTTATATTCATAAACGATTTTTATTTTTTTTTTATATTTATTTCTGATTTGTTATAGCCTACTGATATTCAAAATATTTTCGATAGAAAACTTTAAGAAAGTTGAAAAACTAGCGGTACACAAATAATATATATTTGCATTATTAACTTTCTCAGTAACTAACCAATTGCTCAACTGAACGCACTCCTTTTTTACTTTTAAATAGACGCAAAATTCTCAAAAAAGAAAGTAAATCTATTCAGTAAATTTGTTATTTAAACTACAAAACGTTTTCAATTCGCCTTTAAATTTTTACTTTTTGAAATTGGCGTCAAATTAGGGTTAGTAAAGATGCTGGTGATTGTTTTTATAAAATATAATACGTTTAATAATTCTTTAAAAATCTAAACGATTTTTTTTAATACGTTATTTTAACTATGATAAATCTAAAATTATTGTATTTAATAATTTATAATTAAAATATTCTATTGTATGACCTTTTGGTCTGAACACAAAAATACAATGTAGCCTATATCTTGTTTTTTTATCAAAAGAACCAAATTATCAAACTCAATTCATTAATTTTCAATAACGGATGCTAAAATGATAGATAAAAACATGTTGATAGTGATAACCAGCAGGGAGTTACGATAACAACCAAATCAAATTTATAACGAGAAATCTAAGCTGTCGGATCAATTATTTTTTTCTTTCAATAAAGTAAAGCAAATAAGTAGTAAAACCACTGTTTATTTTTCACTTAAAACACTAGGAGATAGATAAGGAAAAAAATAATATTTTTTACTAGAGGCAAGTATATCGATTAAAAAATTATAAATAGCCTACATACGAAAGAAAAAAACTAGATTATGCTGGTGTCTAAAACAAGAAAGAAGTAGAGAAAGAATTACTAAATGGAAAAGGGTAAGAGAGAGAGAAGGTGAAGAATGTTATAAATGATTTATAAACAGAATAAGCCTACTATATCATGTTAAGTCAGTATATTTTCAGATAGGCTTCTATTAGTGGTTCGTCAGCGGCTACGGTATCCACTGAATAGAAATTATAATTTCCGTGTAAATCTACTTCGCCTACTTCTTTCTGTAGGCGTTTCGTATTTAAATTAAATACAATGATTATGTCTAAGTTATAAGAAAATGTGGCTTCCCCTGCTGTAAGTTTGATATATATAAATAACCAAAATAACGACAAAAGGTGTTATTTTTATTCCATTTGATAACATATACTAGCCATTTTAAAACTGCGTGATCGTATTTTTATTATTAACAATTCGAATAGCAGAGTCGGAATAAAAGTACAAACAGACTGTACATACTTTTAAAATATCTATTAAAATATCTTAAAATTAAAATATCTAATTAAAATAACCAGTAGCTCTCTACTACTTTTCATATATTAGTAAGCTTACTGCTCATGTTAATAAATTCAAAAATGTTTATTTACACTGAAAATTGATGTCTTCGCTACAACATCTATAAATTTTTGCAAACTAATATAGATAACAATACAGAGCAATACAATAATGCAAATCAGTAAAATTTAATAAAAAAAAAATATTAGCTGCTAATTCTAGAGAGCTTATCCAGGTTCTTCCTTACAGTTCCGTTTCTCTTTCCCTACTTTCCTTATGAGCGTAGACGATATAATAAAGATTACTGATGTTGGGTGACATTATCACCTGCTTAACATCAAAATATGAGAATATTTTTCATTTCAAATGAAATCCCTTTGATATAATCAGCAATATCGTCTTAATTTAATAAAATATTTAACTTTTTAAAAGAATTGTTTCTTATTACCTACGTATAAGAAATTCGTGTAGTTTAAATATGGAAAAAATCGTGAAAATTATTATTAGGTTATCAATAATACATGCAGTAGTATATCAATCGATTTATTTCATTATCTATTCCATAGATGATTGATACAAATATCGGCTGAAGATCTGTTGGGTATCTAGCAACTGGCTTTATGAAAACTAATATTATAAATGAAAAATATAAAAACATATTACAATGTTAATTGTTAATATTACGCAGTCATTTTTACGTTAATTGCTAACAGAATAGATCACAATCAGACTATATAAACAGCAATGAAAAGCGTTCCAACATATGCTCAACACTTTTCAATAGGAATGGACCAACTGTGTAAATATTCAGTTTTTTCTTTTTTTTATGACTTCAGTAAGATAAATTAAAGATTATGCACGGGTATACGAAATGGACTTCTACAGAATACGGAAAAGTTTTAAACCTAACTAGAATTCGAATCTGGGATCAATCGGATAAAAGGTTGAGAAGATACCACTCCACTCCGCAATCAGCAATTTTTGTGATTGCAATAAAATCAGTTACAGTGATTTTATTCACTGAAACTGTCAATAGGAAGAGATCTCTTTTTGTACATAAGCAGAATAATATTCTAAGTGATTATTAATATTCTAGTTTCTCAGTGATCATTGCAGTAGTCATTGGAAACGATATGTTATTTATGTCTAAGATAGATAATTAACCTACGGGGTTGGTCTAGTAGTGAATGTGTCTGCAAATCAGCTGATTTCGAAGTCGAGAGTTCAAACGCTTAACTCCTTGTACAGGCAGTTACTTTTATAGGGATTTGAATAATAGATCGTGGATACCGGTGTTCTTTGGTGGTTGGGTTTGAATTAACCACACATCTCAGGAATGGTCGACCTGAGACTGTAGAAGACTACACTTCACACACTCATACATACATACCATCCTCATTCATCCCCTAAAGTTATTACTCAGAGTTAAGCCTCCGGGAATCATCGTCAGGAATACCTGACGGCGATTCCCGGAGGCTTAACAGGAGAAAAAAAATTAAATTACACTGTTAAAACAATAATACTTTAAAATTAATAATCAAAAATATTTCATCAACTTTTTTATCGAGTTTTCGAAGAACAGTACTATATTACGTGCGGTAGCGTGGTTAATTGGGTCGATGGGTTCGGGGGGGGGGGGGGTGAAAATGAATTACGTTAGGTTTTGAGGAATTCAATGGGGGTTTCTTTATATACTTACATGTGTACATAAATATATATACATAGGCCTAAGTATATATTTTGTGGCTCCAAAATCTCCAAAACTACTAAATCAATTTCACTGAAATTTAAATATGCTGTTAGTGTATCCGAAGTTGTATGTATCAACATTTAATAAAGATTGGTTAAGTTTTTTCTGAATTACGCTCAACTTAAGGTGGACAACAGGCAAAGTAACCTCAATTTGAGGTATTACTTTCGGTCGCATGGATGGATTGGGTGAAGAAAATGAATTTTCTTTACATTTTGTGGTATTAGGAGTGCGAAAATACCATTCACTTCACACAGGGTTTCCTTATATATATATACGCCTATGTAAAAATCTTGTGTCTCGAAAATCTCCAAGACTATTTATCAATTTGATTAAAATTTAGATATGCTGTAGTACTGTATCTGAATTTCTGCACATAAAAATATGATCAAGATTGGTAATTTAAGGTAACGAAAAAATTTGAGCCGGGCAAGTTAGAAAATATGTAACTTTTATTTTTTTATTTTCAAATAACGAAAATTCGGTCTTCTTGCGCAGAAGTGCGCGAGATTTTTCTTTTTTTTGTGCAACCTACTTCTTAAGCTTTTTTTCTTTCTAATAGAGATATAAAAATTAACACTACAATTTTTTATAGATGACATTATTTTTTGGAATGTTATGCCATTCTTGAGAGTAAATTTTTAGCCACCTATATTAACTATTATCGTTTGTCACCTAATAAATTAAAAGGCAATCGACAACTTATTGTAAAAATAAATAAATATTTTGTTAATAACGAAACGTAATTTTAGAAATGATTAGTTAAAATTTATTTAAAGTATAATATCGTGAGATCATAAAAAGAATATTAAAAATTAGATAACAAGCAAACTACGATGAATCAATCATAGACATGTAATTCTTAAAGTTAATACAGCATATTAATTCGTCATTAAAGATGTTTTTTAATGTAAAAATGAAGTAAATTATCTTATATGATTAATTACTAATTAAACCCAAATACGAATTGATTTTATGTGATATATAAATCTAAATAATTAAGACAGTTTAAATTATATATATATACAAGAATATTGTGTAATGTAGTGTTAATCATTTTTTTAATAATTTTAACAAGAAAAAAATTTTCTTATTTTATAAGACTTTAAAATAAGATTTTCTTATTTTAAATACTCTTTAACATTTATTAAGAATAACAAGAAGCAACCACAAAGCTGAACAATAAATAACCAGAGAAATAAGTTTTTAAATCAGTATAAAATACCTTTTGAAAGGATTATCATTCTAGCCGGTCATTAATGGCTTCATTACTGTTGTATGTTTAATAAGTAATATAAAATACGGTCTAACAGGCAACCAACCTTGATTTAAGTTAGTGATCTATTTACTTACTTAACTTCAATTATTTTTTTAACTATAAAAATAATTATTATATTTTATTAGAATGTTGTGTTTTGTTAATTATTTTATTAATCTCAATAAGTGATATCAGTAAATTACTATCACAACCGAGTTTGTGATAATAATTTAAGTTTCTCGTGTCTCCAAGTTTCTCGTGTAAAAATGTTGAGTCGCTGACTACATCGAGTTCTAAAAAAAGGACAGTTAAACGGAAGTGAAACTTAGAAAAATTATTCAATATTATTTCGTATTTTTATTTATTAAAATTGGGTAAAGTGTTCTGCATATAACATAAATGCTTTTTATTTTAATTTGTCCCGCTTTTGTTGTATATCTGTTTTACAGTTTTTACGATGTAGCACAAGAATATCGTAAAAAAAAATAATTAAAAAATTCAAATCCTATCAATATAATTTATTTCTTTAACTAAAATATTTATCCTTTTTGATGAAAAATAAATCTTTGTCCTTAATCATTCAGCATACACTAAAAAAAGCGATTAACCGCTCCCCTTACAATATATATATATATATATATATTTTTTTTTTAATTAATATGCTCACAATACAATTTAACAAAACATTTCAAGTTCTGAAACTAAAAGTAAATACTGCTTTGATGAATATATTTTTGAACTTTCAATCGAGGATTTTTCCACTATATTGCGGAGAGAGATTTTTTTTAATGGTTTAATACAAACTGTGGATTATTTTTATAAAACAAAAATAATACTTTAAAATAAAAATTAACTTGTTATGCCGATTTCATTTACACGATTGAAACTTTTTTTAATTACTGAATTATATATCAGTGGATCATTCCCTCTTAATTATCAACAAATTTTGTGGCATTTTATGAGAAGAAAAAGAGTTAGTAGGCACAAAATTACATTCCCTTCCCTATTGACAAATGTTTTTTTTTTTCATTTACACGTTCAAGATGCTTTTTAGTAAAAATAATTTCAAAAGATACAAAATTAAACAATAAAATTGTATACGTTTACAAAATTTTTTGAAAATATCAAACAACTCTGTTTGATATTTTCAAAAAATTCCAAAAATACCAAAAATTTTCTTCCATCTAGTGAATTTTTTTACGAATGAATCGTAGCGTTGAATGTAAAAAAAATATAATTTTTAACAATTTCCATTCGATTTTTTTTATTGAGGATAATAATAAAATCTAGTAATAGAAGGAAACCGTGTTAGTTCAGCTTACATAGTAATAAAAAGATTGTAGAGTGGTAACTACACACGAACGCGCGCGTTTACAATGCTTAATGCATAGATGTTATGGATTGTTTTATGCAGACTAGTATTTTTTACTCTACAAGAAATTTTAAAATTAATTTTAATACACCGGATTGGTCTAGTGGTAAAGTCATCGTTGTAAATCAGTTGATTTTGAAGCCCAGAGTTCTCAGATTCAAAATCTAATAAAGGTAGTTGTATATATTCGGATTTGCACACTAGATCGTGGATACCGGTGTTCTTTAATGACTGGGTTACAATTAATTAAACATCCCAGGAATGGTCGGCCTGAGTTTGTTCAAAACTTCACATTTACCGATACAGTTACATTACACTGATAAATCGTTAACGATTTGAACTGTTCATGCGAAAATAGTTATGTTTTTTAATTTGTTTTGTTTTTTTTTAAATTAAAATATTAGTATTTAGGTGGTAAATTACAAATTTTAGAATTAAATTTATTGCTTAGGTCTCTGACAAATAATCCAAAAGACAAGCTGTCAGAAAAATGTGAGTATATCTAGAAAGAAACCACTGAAACCTTAAAAATTCCATTCATAACAGGCTTGACAAACTGGATGGGTTCCATCTACATCATTTGTGAATTCCATTCGATAGGTAACTATGAACTGGAAACCAGATATTGCCTGACTGTCAGTGCCCCTAGTGACAAGTAAACAAGAGGCGGAGAATATAGGCACTGTTTATACATACTATACTACTGGCACAGTTTAAACATACGAAATTAAATTTGTTCGTTATTTTTCATTCAAATTCTCCAATAAAAAAATCAACAAATATTAGCTTACTACATGTGTATTTAACAAGTTGATTATATAAATAAAATTCATCGCAATTGATCTTTATTGAATTATGTTAACACATTCTTTCAAAAATTTTGATTTTCGATTGGCAAAATGGAATTCACAGTTCGTTTTTTTCTTTTGTTTAGTTATTTTTTAAAAATCTGTATATAATGAGCATTTGTTAACTGTAAGACTGATAATATGAAAATTACTTATGCATAAATGTTGAAAGAACTGTTGTTTTTTTGCCTCGTGTTTTATTTACAATTCCGATTTGCCAAAACCAGAAGTAAATTTGAATACGAAAAAAATTACTTGCAAACTGGGGTTTTCGTTAAAATCCCTTGAACAACTGTATATGTAAACATAGGTATGCATATAGATAATATACCTTTAACAGTATACATAAATATATAATAAACATAAATAAGTACACACAAAGATGAATTCAAGGAATATTGATGAAGTTTAGAAAACAAAAAGCAAACAGAACATTAAAAAATAGTCATATTAATCACACAAAGATTAAGTAATCAAGCATACAAACAGTGAAATAGTGAAACAAACCAAAGAACCAACAAACGTAACTAGCAAAACGAAATGAAGAATTTTGACGATGCATAAACCCTAGGGTAGTTGATTCACACCAAATCTTGGAAAATTTACAATCTAATATATAGAGCCGTTTTAGGTGCCTTACTTCCTGGCTGTTATCCTGGAGTTAACGCAGATAATGCCAGATAATCTTGTATTTCTGTGTTCACGCCTTCTCATCACAAACGTAACATGCGTAGACTTAGTCGGATTATTTTCTACTTAGCTAGTCAATCGTTAAATTAATACATTACTGTTGCAGTTTAGCAGAAGGTATGATAAGGGTCAGCATCCACAGCCAGGATTGCCGTATCATCCGCGAATGATACAAATGTGATGTTCTCTGGAGTCGGGAGGTCCATAATGAAGACCGAGTACAGAACGGACCGACCCCACAACAGATCCCTGAGGAACACCCGACCCAGTATAAAAAAATTCAGACAAATCTTGATTGTACTTCACCTGGGAAAAACATACTTCCAGATAGCTATGTAGGATCAAATAATACGGTTGAAGAAGGCTCCTTTTCGTTTACAGAGGAGGCCAGGAAGTCAGACCTTATCAAAGGCCTGCTGGACATAAAAAAAAATCAGCCGAGCAATACATCTTCTCTTCTAGGCACTTGCTGATAACGTTAACAATCCTGTGTGTTTGTTAGATTGTTGAGTGACCACGTCTGAATCCAAACTAATGGTAAGGTATAACACGACCTTCCTCCAAAACCAGCCACAGTCTCTGAAGAAGTAATCTTTCAAATACCTTCCATATCTCCTAATTTGAAAAAAATAAATTTTTTATTTTACTATTAGATATCGGTGTTAGGTGAAATAATTAATGAAAACCAATATTTAATCAAACTATTGCACAAGAACGAAATATAATTAATATTTTTTTAACTTTAAAAAAATTTCTAAAATGAATAAAATACTGTTTCATACAGATAAATTACTATAAAATAGAACGCAATTCATGGAATACGCGTTTAGTATTTTCTACCCGATTATATTTCCTGTGATAAAAAAAAAATAATTAATTTTTAATCAAGATCTGAATACCAGTGAAATCAAATCATACTTATTATTAGGATTAGATAAACGATACTTTCCTAAGACTGGTTGGTCTTAAAATAAAAATACTTTTACAATCTATCAAAAAATTCTAACTGGAGTATTTTCTTCCTGTATTTGCGTGTTATATATTATCGTTGTTTTATATAAATTACGATATTTTATTTTTTTAAATTTGAATATTTAAAATTATTATTCTCTTATTACCATACATTACAATAACTACAGCAGTCCACCAATGTTATTAATTCATGAACTTGCGAAAGAATACTTAAATAATCATTTTAACAATAATTATAAATATAGATTTTGGAATTCTTTTCCAATTTTTAATGTTGTATAACGAATAATATTTTTAGAAATTATTATAAGGTACAAGAAAAGAAACCTCTAGATTTTTTTCAAAGTTTTTTATTTCTTTCTTTAGAGATGAATTAACAAAAGCCTATATAACAGCATGATGCGATCGAGAGACACCGACACTGACATGTATAAAGATGAAGGGAGAGGTATTGTCTGACCCATTTAATAGTTAGGGAGAGCTGACAGGTGGGAGAATAAAACGTGTTATGGTGTGTGTATGTATGTGTGGGAGTATCAGTATAAAGCAGGAGAAGGGATGAGATGAAGGGAGGCAGGATTTTGACCTTGAGACCCGGACCAGCAGCCGGACATATGTATCACCCCGCCACACCATTGCTAGAGTAGATCAACAGGCTGCAGTATAGGTTCGGACCACGATTAGAAGTGTACTACTATAGTTTGACCATCGGGTAAGAGGAAAGACCCCGTTTAGCTGTTGTACATTGTTTTATTTATTTATTTTATTATCCCATACAATACTTTTACTTTTTGGTAAAATCATGCGCACGATTTGGTCTGGCAACAAAGTACCGTTAACCTGTCATCAAAAAAAAAAAAAACACACCAAGTTGGTAAACACTAACTCGGATCTTAAAAAGTTTGTCTATAACATAATAAAAGTACCTCAGATCGTCTAACTGTACCTAATTTCTCAACAATTTAATTTTCACAGTACAGACTTCAAACATGACACACCAACTAGACATAGTCGCGGTATATTCTAACTCGTAATGTTTAGTATTATTATTATGTTGTTATTATTACCCCCTATTTATGAAAATGCATCTTGATGACTGTTTCCTCAGGCCAACTGAACAATCTCGTGTAAAAATAAAATCACTACCATCTAATAAGAAAATAAGTAAGAATTGTAAACATATATAAATGCCACAATATGTCGATCTCTACTATATTATCCCTTATACATTTATTTAATTAATTAAAAAAACAGAGGAATTTACCTAATACTGCTTTTAGTAAGGAGTCGACAATTGCGCTCGATAACTTATTAGTGAAAATCAGAGGTTTCCTTATACCTTACGTATATTCATTCATAATTGTTTTATCAGTATATTCTTTGTTTTCTCCTCTTAGAGTTGAAACAGAGTATATAACGCATCGTTTCAAAAAAAAAAAAAAAATTATTAACAGTTTGCGTTTCAGTCTTTCTTATTAGGAGAACAGCCACCAATAAAAAGTATTATCTCTCATAGTAATGATGTTTACTGCTCAGTTAACCTTTGTGATAAGCAGAATAATGTTTAGGACTAAATATCATCTAAATTTCACTGGCTTTGACATGAAGATTTGAGATGATATTTATTTATTTTTGGCATAAAGGAAATGGGAAACCACTTTATTCCTTATTTTCCTAGTAAACTTGGCATGGGATTCTTCCTATTCTGAGAATAATTATGTTATACAAGACAGCGATTACTTACTTAAGTCAAGTCACCTATAACAATACAGTAATGGCACTTACACATCATGCTTGGTAAAAATAAGTTTAACATAAAGAAAAACTAATTTTTTAAATTCCACTTTTTAACAAAACGATTATTTCAAAATAAAAAAAAATTGTTCCAAAAATAATAAATAAATAAATACATGAATTTATAAATTGATAATATATTACAAAAACCACGATGTTCTATTTCTTAAATAAGGTTGGAAAAGATCACAAATATTCGGTTAAGAAATACACTTCACCACTAACGTATAACTAAAAAGTAGAGCTTAGAATAGACGGTGAAATATGTCTCAGAGGGTAGCAAAAAGCATATGTTGTATAATTAAAAAACTACTACTGTCTAACCACGTGAATACCAGAACTATGAGTTGTGGCACAATCAGGTCTGCTAATGATATTTAAAACTGCAGTACTCAGTGCTACAATGTACAATTTGTCTGCTATTCAGTGGAATTATGACAATAATTTGCCAATATTATTATTAATAAAGTATTAATGTCGTGAATATTAATATAACACCAAATATAATTGGAAAAAATGAGATGAAGAATAAAGTATGAAAATGAAACTGCCTATCATTTTACGAACATTTACAATAAAAAAATTGCTGTCATATCTCCAAATTGAGGTACTATAAAACTATAGTCCTGCCAGAAGCACTGTATGGGGTAAATCTTTGAAGTTTTTTCAGAACAAGAAATAGCAAAAGTAGAAAAAATATTTTAAGAAAAATTTAAGGACCAAAATATTAAGATGGAATTTACAAATACAAAAGTGAAAAAGAAATTTACAAACATATAGGAAACATAGGGGACTTAATCCGGAAAAGAGTTTTATGGATGTTTATGCAGAATGAACGACCAAAGACTGAAAAAATAAATATTCAATTTCTACATAAACAGGGCCTAAAAAACCGACCGGTTTAAAGAAACAGAAACACATCTAAAAGAATTAAACATTTCTAAAGATCTGAGAAAGACAGAGGTGAACTTAGAAAAATTATGCAAGAATCTAAGTTTCAAGAGAGAAAGAAAAAGAAAGGTATAAACCTAAATAGATGAACGGAGGAAAGGTGACAACAACAGAGAAAAAGAATGAAAACCTTTTGGGGAAAGAAAAAGAAGGCAAAACTATGCAAACGTGATCCGTAGTGTTCGGAACGAAAAGAAGATAAAAAAATGTTACTATATTATTAACTAAAATATGATAAACTGACAAAATTTTTAAAAAGTAAAATTTTATGATTCGCTCTATCTCATGTACTTAAGTAGTATGTGTTTTAAGAAAAATCTCCCCAAAAATTATTAATTAATTATCAAATTTGATGTAAAGAAATACGTTTATTTTATTTAATATTCATCGCAATAAACGTAAAAGTAACTTTATTGGCAATCGCCAGCTGTTACGTTTATTTATAAGCACTATCAAACTAAATGAGATATATCATAGATAACCAAAGACGTGTACGATTTGTTAAGAATGAAATTTTACTTGGGTTATTGAATTGCAGACAAAAAATTAATTAACAGAGATGAAGGAAAACCAAACCACATGTAATGAAAAACAACTGTATAGTGGCACTCTACATGTCTGCGCTATCTCAGGTGTAATATCGTTCTTGTCGGACAAAGTGCTTACATTTTGTAAACATAAGAGGGAAATTTTTTTTTCTAATCAGCTTGAAACACAGCCTAACGATTAGAAATTACAAAGTAAATCCTTTTGCACTTATCTTTTAATATAAAAGCTATTCTAAAAAATTCAAAATAAACTCTTATTATAAAATAGGTAGTAGATTTAGACATAAGAACTGTTATATAATGTAGTAGATATAATTGATACCAGAAATTTTAGTCAAATCCTACATTGACGTTACTGATGTAACATTACACATAAGTGTATATAGCACTGTCATCATCGTATGGTATTCTGCCTGTCGGCAGGTCCCTGGCACCACTGTTGTCTCCATCTGTCCCATGCTTTTTTTTGGTCTAATCACAATCTTCACTACCTTTTATATCATTTGTTAACTTCAGCCTCTTCCTTTCTTTTCTTTTTTCACCTTCAAGAAGTGTATTTATTATTCGTTTTCTTCTAATTATATGGCCGATCCAGTGTCATTTCCTCCTTCTGATAGTTCTATCTTCATTTATTCTAATTAATACTTCTACGTTACTTACTCTGACCACCCATTTTATCGTCTCCATCCTTCTCCAAACACCATCTCAGAAGTCTTATCTTTTTCCATTTTCCCCAGCATCCACGTTTCACTGCCGTACAAAAGTTACTCCAAATATAGAACTTTAGCAATTTCTTCCTCGCTTTTAGATCCATATTGCTGCAGAATAGGTTTTTCTTTCTAAAAAAGGCTTCCTTTGCCATTGCAATTCTCGTCTTAATCTCTTTTTAATCCTGCAGTATTCAGTTATTTCTGTCCCGAGATATCTGAATCTTTTATAGAACTGAACCATCACTATAAAAACTATTTATTTTCAATAGATAAAAAAAATTGGAACTAGATAAGTACAATAATATAACTAATTCTTTCTTTTTATTTCTGGTAATGTATTTATATGGTAAAAAAATCGATTAAATACTAAAGAAAAAACATTTTGTAATAACATGAACAAAAACTTAATGTAACTTTGAATCATCAACTTATTTTATTGATAGTTAAATCTCGTTTACCTCCGGCGGTATGGGTAGAGGGGAGAGGACTTTTGCTGGATGAAGACAAATGGCGTTAGGAGAACCTGAAGCTAAGTGCAATTAAGACGTAAATCTTTCAATTCGGTAAACACATAGAATAGATAGACAGGAGAGTCTATGCAAATGAACCAGTTTTGTTTTGTTCTGTTCTTTAACTCCTTTAATCAGTTATAAGCTAAGAATAAAAAGGAATGGAATATATTTTAGAGCGGATAGTACGTATTTTTCATGGTTGTCGCTCATATCGAATAATTTTTTTAATTTAATATAAAACATATTTAATTTTAATTATTACAATAAATTGCTAACTTTTATTTATACATTTTAATATTAATAAATCTTTCAAATTTGAAAATTTACAAGTTTTTCCAACCTTAACAGTTAAAATCAAATTGAACATTAAAATTATCTTAGCTACAATATTTATAAATAAGAATAAAGTTTTAAAAATGTGTAAAAAATTAAGATTCGATAAGTAGAACAAAATTACCATTTTTCTGCAATAATTTACAGAATAAACCATATAAAGCATTTCACGTGACAATTATGAGCATGTAGTTGACCAGGACAACTAGACAGTTTACTTAGCAGACCTACACAATATTCACTTGGGTTACTTATCTATTCGTATTATTTTCTATTAACAGCATATATTTTAAATAGTTTATATATGTAATATAATATTATACTTTGAAAATAAGATCTTTATTTTACATATCTAAATGATATTCTATCTTATTTGCGTATTTTCTATCCTATACAAACTGTCACTATATGCAATTTTCCAAAACTGTAAATCATTGCAATCTTTAGTAGTACTAAAAATATGGATATAAAATAACGGATGGATTTCCAAAATAAAGAAAGAAGTAGATAAAAGTTACGATATAACCAAACCGACAAATAAAACACATTTCGTTTCAAAATATGGGAAGTTTTTATACTTTAATTCAAGAATTGTGAATGAGCTTCCAATTTCTCAACATAAGAGGCTATTTAATTCAAAAGATTCAAGGCAAATAGTAAAAATAGGAATTTTTATTTTCCTGGTAACATATCTCTGAATACGCAAGAGGGAAAGTATGGAAATCACTCAAAAACTGGGTTATGGTTTTTTATTAAGGTCAATACATTATCTTACCTTTTTTTTATTTCCCTCAAAATTCTTCCCGTCAAATTTAAAAATCGTTTTTTTTAAAATTGATTTTAATTTATTTAAACTTAAATGTAATTAAAAGTTTTAATAATACACATTTATTAATATTACAATAAAATTTCATCGTAATTCATTCCAGCTCCAAAAAAGAAATATTAGGTAATTTTTTTAGTTGTACATTTTTTAGTAGATTTTTTTTTTTTGGTTTCTTCCATTTAACACAATTAATAATTAAAAATTCAAAACTTTTTTTGGAAGGTAATTTTGGAAGTGGGGGAGCAGAAAAACAGGAAAATATCGATATTTTGAATTATTAAAACTTTTTTTGGTTTATTTATACATTTAATGATAATTTTACAATTAAACTTAGTTACAAATTACCCACACACCAAAAAAAGGAAATCAAAGGTAACTTTTTTCATGTATCATTTTTTTCCACTAAAAACTGATTAAATGCGATGTACTACAAGTTTGTTGTCAATGTTTTTTTTTTGTTTTTTATCACAAAGGATCAGAAATAATTTTTTAATGAAATAAAACTCTAAATATGTATCACTACGTCTCCTTGAAAATTTTCTTTTCTTTTATTGAAATTTTCAAGCCTTTTATTCAAATGATTTTGTTTTGCGGTACTCAAAGAAGAAATTGAGAATAGATAAAAATAAAATGAATAACTTCAAGTTGGAAATCAACAATAAAATATGCTAAATATATTAAACAAAATTTTAAAATAAAAAATCTGTATTATAACAATTAAGAAATTAATGAAACCCGAGGAAATTTTTTATTCTTTCAGTAAATTATAAGTATTTAAAACTTTTGGAAGTACTATAAAATTATAACGTTTCGGATCAGTTATCAACAATAGTATCGCAATTCTTAATAACAATTTAAAAAAATTACATAATACAATGCATAAGTAATAATCATAGTTAACCTGATAGGTTGTCATCAGAGAAACATTTAAAAATTTTTGATAATTCTTAAGAAATATGAATAGATTGAATTAATTTTGTAATATCTAAAATTAACGATAATGATTTTTTCGTGAATAAAGAATAAATATAGAACAGAAGGTCATTTTTTTTAAATTCTTAGTCTATAACATTTTATTTAGGTAAGAATGACAAAATTTCAATGACATTAAAGAAAAATTAAAAGTGAATAACAAATCCGTGACTATAATTTTAAATTGTATAATTAATTAAGGATTTTTATAATTATTGGCACTTATTACATTATCTTATCTTTAAAAAAATTTCCATTTTGATAAAAAAAAAATCAATCAAAATAATTGTTAATATAATGCAATATTTTTCGAGTAAATTATACTGTAAAAAAAATAAACAGTTTAATAACCAGTACATTTTTATAACAATTTATGAGTTCTATGCTTTAACCGAGAGGACTTTATTTACTTTGTGGTAATTTTTAACCTAAATCTTCTTCATAAAATGCTCATAAAATGCGATATTTAAAAAATAGGAAAAATCAAAATAAACTAAAACTTGATACAAGCACATTTAAAAATTTTTTTCGGGAGTTTTTTACGAGGGTTGCCTTCGAAATATTGGTATTTCTTTTTACAGATTTTAAGATTTCTAAAACTAACGAAGATTACAACAAAACCCCCACTGAATGCTCATAGTATGGTCTAACACCAAACTTTACTAAAAGATACCAACTTAAAACTAATACAGTATATGCATACTAAGCTAAAACCAAACAACAATGTGAAAACAAACGCCATTAGTGCTAAAGGATTCAAACTTAAACTTTCAAAATGACGTTACGAATCAGTAAATGTTCTAAAATCGAATCAACTGTGACAGTAATGCTTCAAAATTATTTGTAGACAGTTATGTGATGCAATAGAACATATAATTAGTAAAATTTATTTTTTATTTTATTTAAAAATAATGGATAAACGAGTTTTAACCGAAATACATGTACTCTGGAACTCACTTATACGCTTTGACTTCGTTGATTTTAAAGAAATTTTTGAAGAATCGATATATATTTCTACGGGTATGAAATTTCACGTTTTTCTTCCCTTTTTAAATTTATTTTCAGATTTCTGTTTAGTTTAGAAAAACCTCACTAACAGAAATAAATACAAATTAGATACTTCTCTACTGAATAGAATCAGAAAAATACAAATTGGATTGTTTTCTAAATAAAAAATGTTACATCATCAGCCCTAGTGTTCATTAACGTATAAGATTAGCTTTTTCTGAAAGTAATATCCACAACACAATCAATTCAGTGCTGAAAAATAACCGATAAAATCACTTGTAGGGACTAAATATTAATATTTTTCAACTGTTATTCATTAAACTGTTAGGTTACTATAGTTCCTAACAGTAGAAAGGAAAAATTAATTATTTTTTGGTTTAAATAATAATATTAAATATCAATAATTAATATTTAATAATATTTAAATCGCTTAAATAATATACTTTAAGGTACATAAGAAAAATAATAATTTTAAAAACAATTATTATGCTTCACTTAACTGTAATTATCATAAAATTAGTTCGTGTACTTGAATATCCAGTGGTGTTCCGTCGAGTATTAATAATATACGTAATATCCGGAAGGCAGCCCTGGACAAGATATCCAGAAATTATTATGTTATAAATTGTTTCAATTAACAATTACCTTATTTTCGAAACATTTTTAATAATTTTTTAAATGAAAACTGTTTTAAACTCTTTTTTACTTTATTCATTGTTGTTAGTCATAGAAAGCCATCCAGTGTGAGTAAACAATTTACAAAAAAAAATGCGAATATAACTGTAGTATTAATTTTAAAGAAATAATTGTATTTATTTTTACTTGAAATAAAAATATTTCTTCAACGATGTGTAGTTTTTTATAATTTAACTTTTTTTAATATATAATTATATTATAAACTTTACTTTGAGCAAATAAAAATCTAAATAAAAGTTAAAATTTAACTTCTTCATTAAAGGGAGATGGTTCCCTTAATTAAAAAAAGAGACAAGTCAGATTTCAGATAGTTAAGTCAAGTTAAGCTGGTAATTTTGGTTAAAACTGATTCAGTCTTATTTTATGTACAAACAAATATACAAATCAAAAACATACACTACACAGATCGATAAAATAAGCCAACATCCACTATTTTTATTATCAGAAGAAAATTTGTAAAAAATTATATATTCCATTCTAAAAAAATAAATATTTTGAAAAATGAGCGTCATTGTAAATCAGTCTGGAATCTAACAACGTCATGTTTAGGGTTGTCGTACCTAATTTCTTGTTACTTCTCTTTCTTTTTCTTTTTTATTTGTTATTAATGTTTGTTTTGTGAACTATATGGTGCTGAAATTAATGTTTTGTGATTTACGACTGAGCTTGAAATTTCAAATTGGACTTGTAAGTTTACTTGCAAATATTTATTGCGTATTACTTATTTTGGGGGTTCCTTAAGGAACCCCTTATCACGTGCTTTTGTAAGAATACTTACTTATGGCTTCGCAGGAGAGCCGATTGTAATTGTAATAGTTATTGTGGGAAAAAAAGTAAATTATTATTGTAACGACAATTATATCAATTTTTTAAAAATTAACGACGAATTTTTAATATATTTGTAGGCAAATAATAAACTAGTTAAAAATAATTTTCACTAATGTAGAAGAACATAGTTGCTGTTAACCTTCTACACTGATAAGACGAGCCAGACTCTTAACTAAAAATTCGACAATGGGCCGAACAATGGATGACGTCATGATAGACTTCCTGTTATTACGTCATGTACGAATAGTGAACAGAGATGTTCCCTAGATGATGGAACTGTGGCCGCGTACAAGGCCATCAGAACAAACAACACTTAAAACCGCACACAATACGACGACTGTAATGTAATGTAGTAAGAAAACTTCACCTTTAAATCGTATGCTTTTAATCCAATAATGACAGCTTCCTTAAGAAAAACATACCTAAAAAAAATTAAGTTAAACAAAAATAAAGTAAAATAAAATAGTCTATATAAAAAGAAGACAATAGAACTTGATTTTACGCAGAGATGTAAACAAAAACAATTCAATACGTAGGTAAATAAAAACAATTCAAGAAAAAAATTAGACGAATAAATAAAGACAACCTTCATTATTTCATCAATGAAATAACCACGAAAATTGAACGAACTATCAATCATAAAATCGACAATTTGTGTAATCCTTGTATTAACTTAACTACAATTCTTGAAAGGTTAATTTTTTTGTAATAAAGATACAATTTTCTAAAAGTTGCAAAATATGTTTAAAAATAATAACAAATTGAATCATCTGTAACACTACATATTAAATAAAATTTTATCTACGTAAGAACTTTTTATAACAATTTTTTTTTAATTTATAATTTTAGGCACTTCCAATTTTCTAGGCTAACATAATCTTTTTCCAGATAAGGACCCTTATTTAAAATGAAAAAAAATATATATTTAAATATAAACTGTTAAACATCTTACAATAAAAGAATTTTCAATTTAAAAATAAACAATTCCTTTTAGAAACAGCACAAAAAAAAGTTAAATAATACGGCCTTCATAACATAGTGATAGCAATTTTAATTTTTCATCTGAAAAGTCTAATCTTCGAATCTTGGAAGTTTAATCTTCGAGTCTAATCTTATGAATTTTGGAATTTTTCATATGTTAATAAAATGTCTAATATAATATTTCCACGAGTAAGCTGTCTTTTTTAAACAAAAAAATTTTGAAAATTAATTTATTTCGTATAAATTTTGTATGCCAATATCATTGTTTTTTCTTCTCAAAAATGTATAACTACAAAATTTTAATATCTTTCGAATATATTTTAGTTTTTATTTTGTTAAAGAATAACCCCTTAATGATTGAAAGAATTTCAATAAATCTACGCTGTTCTTTATAATCAGAAGGGAAAATTTTGTTAACAATACAAATTGAATCAAACATCAAAATAACGGCTTAATTTGCATATCAATCACATTTTCTTGCAAACATACACTTTACTATTAATTTTACGTAAGATTTTTAACATATTACAGATTAAAGTTAATTAGCGTAATATTTTATACAACATTTGAAAAGTCAGGATAAATGTTCTAAAAAGATAGTTACATCAATCATTAGTAGATATTTGAGGAGGATATTAAATGATTTTATCTCCATAAAATTTCAATATTTCAGTTTTTTGTATCAACAAATAATAAATTTGTGGTTTAGCAACAGATATTTACAAAATGTTCCCAAATATTCCCACAGTAGTGGAACAGTACTTTTTGATAGAATAGATGCAAGATATAAATACTGAATTTGATTACGGTTGCATTTTAAACGTATAATCATTATTTGAAGTACGGGGTAATAAATTAAAAAAATAATTACAACCAAGTTTAATGAAAAAGCAATCGTAGAAATATGTAATGTTTGTTAACAAACAATAGAAAATTGAAGTTTCATCAAACTCTGTGTTCTTAATAGGACCAACAATATTATAAAATACTGATGAGAAGCCAAAACTATGAATGAAATTATTATATTCTGAAGAGAAAACTTGAGTCAAATTTATCAATAATTTTGATGACATGAATATGTAAAAACAGTTAATAAGAGATGAAACTAATAATAATAATAATACACATTTATGATTTTTAATTCATCCTGTATAGAAGGTTTAGTTACAATACAAAGGTGTCAGTTCATTCAATTCCTAACATATATACTTTATTGTCAATATAAATATAATGTAGTATTTGTTTATAAAATGTACAGCATCATTTCATATAGTTTAGAACTAATTTAAATGTAAATATGGACCACACAAAAAATAAAAAAATTTCAACAGAGAAATATGACTAACTTATACAAAAAAGAGTAGTAGAACGTAATTTTAGGAAAGAGAAACTTTTTTTTTTTATGTATTAAAAAAAAAACATTAATGAAAAATTTATGTGAAAAGTTATAAAAAAGCCTAATGATTAAACTGTACGTTTACAAAATTTTTGAGGCGTAGTTTAAAATCGAATAGGATTTTCTTTAATGTACATCTATCTATGGATGTTGTAAAATGAAAATAATAATAATTACATTTTTAGAAGTCAGTTTTTATCATAAATTATCATTTGACCTGATCGACGCATTTCTCTTTTCTTTCCCAATAAAAAAAAAATCTTCATTATAAACAGTAAAGAAATAATTCAATTTATGATTAAGGAAGAAGAAAGTAACAAAAATATACAGATTTTGACTCAAGTCGTTAGTATGGTAATAAGAATAGGCACTACTTAGATAATGAATTAAAGAAAAAGAAATGAAAGACATTCTAACTCATTTATCTTAAAGAGAAGTCTTATGAAATAAAAGAATTTTTATTTTACGTTAATTTGCATAATAGTATTCCTTCAAAATGGTCGAGTGAAAAGTTTTAACATAAAAATCCAGTAAAATTTTGAAAAAAGTATATCTTTTTTAAATCATAAAGAGTAGAAAATTTTCGGAATGATTCAGAAAAATCAAGGGGAAAATATACGAATAACATATATCAATAATACAAGCATATTTTTTTATTAAATTTACTATTAATTTATTTACTAATAACTTTATACTTTCAAATGATAATATATGTAAACTAAAATAAACTATAAAACACGAATCAAAAACTGTTTATCATGTCCTCTTTCTTTGGATTTAATATGGCATTTTTTATTTCATAATTAAATTTATTATTTTTAAAATAAAGCTGGAAACAATATTACTGAATTTCACTGTTATTTTACTTCCCAGTACATAAAACTGAAATTAATGGCTATTATGATATAAATAATAATTACTTTTAAGAAATTCTTAAACAATTTGTTATAAAAATTAGCGTCATGAGAATTCTAAAGAACCACCCATTAAAAGTATCATAAAAAATATGTTGAAAAATATCTTCAACAATAAACTATACTTTGATTTTTTTTGTATCACAATTCGTTGATTTACAATCGGGAAACCGTAAGTAAATAGAATTACAATAAGCACTTCATGAGGGTTTTCCATTGAATTCCTTCAATAAAAGACAAATTCATAAGATAGTTGAAATATGATGTAAATACTTGTACAATAGACACTTGTATAAATGTACTTGCACAGATTCATTTCATAAAAAGTAAAATCCTAATAAAATATAAAATATTTAGCTCTTCGTCTAGCATCAGAAGATGCGCATCAGTTAAGGATTGTCGTTCCAGCCCGAGTCATTCAGACTTCCCCAGGTCCAGCACGTGAAGACGTTTGAGTCTAGGAGATTCAGCGTTAGGTAAATTCACATGAATACCTAGCCGTTGTTTGTAATTTAAACCAAATCTCTTGATTTGTTCGTGGACATAAGGCAATTCCAGATATTTATGAATTTCATCGTTCCCTGCAAACAAAGGCGCCTCGGTAATGATTCTCGCTAACTTATTCTGGAAGCGTTGTATAACCTCAATGTTGCTTCTGCTCATCGTACCCCATATTTGTATATCATACGTCCAAATGAGTTTCACAATGACCTTGTATATTAAAAATTTCTTGGACAGTGATAAATGTGAATTCCTGCTTAGTCACCAATAAAGTTCCTTTGTGATAATAAAAAAAAAATAACTCAAATCTGGTTGAACATTTTATTTCCACGTTGATAACGCCTGATTATTTTGCATTCAAATCGGTAAGTTGAAAGAATTAACTATTTGAAAAAGATTACAAATATAAAATTTATAATGGAGGGATGTTTTATTTTAAAAAAGTATCAACTTTTTTAATTAGAAAAAAACAAAAAAATTCAAAAATGTAAAGTCCAATATTTCTTTTGATATATAATACTTTCATAAACTTATTTTATAAAATGTTAAGATAATCTATTCCCCTTACACACAAGTTACCGTACTAAATTTCATAACTACAAACTACAAACATAGACCTACAAACATGAATACAATCATAATTTTTATTAAAAAAAAATACATATATTAGAAGAGAATTTTAAAATACTATATCTCCAGCAGGATTTTCTTCTAACCCATCTAATTAACTCGACTTTTATAATATGAGTATAAACGAATAGTAAAATCAAGATATTAAAATATAATAATAATAAAAATAATAATAAATTAAAAGTATACGATCGACATAAAATATTAATTATGTTATTACATAGTTAATGACATTTATACTTAATAATTAAATAATGCTTTAGAAAATATATATATAGTTATAAACCGATTACATTAACGCAAGTTAAAAATTAAAACGTAGATAAATAAATCTCTGGTAAATATTTCTTACCAGTAGATCGAATGACATAAAAACAACAATAAAAAAGGTACAATTTCAGGTGCTAAATATTATTTAAGCACCTATTGTCAACGAAGTATAATTAAAATAATTAACGACATCTAATCCGATTATATTAGTTAATAATCAGCTAATCGGGTAATAAAATTTCACATTAAAATTACTTCTTTTACACACCTGACTATTAAATAATTGCTATGTAAATTTTATATTGTTAATTGTTGTTATAAAATTAACAGTCAATAAATAATCTAACTTTAATAAATAATTAACGTTAACAATTATTTAATTTTTATCGCTGATCAAATTTAAAACTGTTTACAAATAAATTTATTAACAAAAACAAATTTAATTTATTTACTGTATATGACTGAAATTTAGTTTAGTATTATTTTTTTCTTTATATTAAGTTTATACCAGGATTAATTCCATCACGCACGCACGCGCACATAACACACACACACACACACACACACACACACACACATATATATATATATATATATATATATATATATATATATATATATATATATATATGTAATATATATATATATATATATATATATATATGTAAAATATATATATATATATATATGTAAAAAATATATATATATATATATATGTAAAATATATATATATATATATATGTAAAATATATATATATATATATATATGTACACACACACACGCACATTTATTAAGTATCTAATAAACCACTTTTAAGAGCAACAAGAAAAGTAATATATTTTTTCTACTAAACTAGAAGAATTATATTAACTAAATTAATAACAAACTTAAAAGAAGGAGGTTATCATTTCGACCAGTTTTTAATGTTTAATCCTTAATCAAGATTATCTTCTTTTTTGTGAATTTCATTGGACCAAAAATCTACTACCTAATTTACTTTGGTAGTAGATTTTTTCTTTTACATTTTTTTCGTAGCGAAATATGATTGACATACCCGTAAAAGATACCTTGTAAAAAAAAAATAATACCTATAAAAGATCTTTTATAATACCTACAAAAAAAATCCTTTTTTGAGAAGTTTTTGTCGTTATCATTAAAACAGTACTGGACTGTTTAGCGCTTTAACATACATTTTTTCTGATATTCAGAGTAATTTCAAATAATTCTTCAAGAAAATTTGTTGGAAAACTAAATGTAAAAAATTAAAATGGCGGATGCAACATTTTTTAGTGCATTCTCTTTAGTGACTAATTAATGGCGTTTTATCGGCAATCCTATATTTACTCCTATTAAAAAGCAAATTTTTCACCTTTCTGATTTTTTCGAAAGATATTTTTGTACCACAGGTTTTACTTTCCTGGCATCAGAACTCTACAGTTATGTTGTAAGAAGGAAAGAATATAATCAGCCAAAAAATGGAGTATGGGTTTTTTTTAATTTCTCGACGTTTAATGACCCAATAACCTTAAAAAACAAAAAAGTGGAGGATAATGTTTGTACGTGCGTATTTATATACGTGCGTTGGCGTGTTTGACTGGCTTAATAACGTTTGACTATTAAGCTTAATAACGTTTGACTGGTTAAACCGATTGATGAAATTTTTTAGGAAACGTTTGGGGTTAATATAGACCCGAAACCAAGCGGGGGAAGATCTATATCTACTCAGGAGATATAGATAATTTTATTTTAATGTCTTCCTAGACATATTAGTTGTGCAACTTACCCCAGAAAGAAAAAATTGAATTGAATTTTTCAAAGCTTTTAGTCATAATCTTGCCATAAAATTTCATTGTAATTCATCTCCCCATCCCAAAAAAGAGATCTTACGTAATTTCTTGTTGGTTTTACCAATAAACGTTTCTTAGAAGGTGATTTTAGAAATGAGAAAACAAAAAAAAGATTGTTGAATTTTTAAAACTTTTAGCTTATTTAAAGAGAAAATTATTATTTTATAATAAAACTTCATCATAAATTAACCCTCACCCGAAGAAAGAAATTAGGTCACTTTTTTCTTGTGAAACTATTTTTCCACTGTAAAAGAATAAATAACCAATGCCAGGAAAGTTTACAACGTTGTTGTCATATTTTTAATTAAAATAAAAATTAAATTTGAAATAAATAATTATTATTTATTTATTAGTACATTTTTTTTGATTTTGTTTTATTAAAAATAAAATTATATTGACTTTTTTTCAGGTAAGCCTCAGATAAATTGTAATGCACAGACGAGTTAAGCGATCGCCGATGACCGCGGCAAATTTAAAGAGAAATAAAAGGTAGAGAAAAGTTTGAAATTACAAAAAAGTAGAATGATTTTGAAATTACCAAAACCAAAAAATTAAAACGTGTAAGGCAGAAAAGACAATTATTATATAAAAGAAAAAAACTAACTTTTTCTGCAGAAGGTAGTTTTTTTAAAAAAAAACCAACCTAAATTCGTGGGGTCAGTTATATTATTTTTTTTTTGCTCAATAACAATTATATAATTACAATCAGCTCTCCTGCGGAGCCATAAGTAAGTTTCCTGACAAAAGCACGTGATAAGGAGAGGTCCTTAAGGAACCCCCAAAATAAATAATACACAATAAATAGTTTCAAGTAAACTTAAAGTCCAATATGAAATTTCAAGCTCAGTCATAAAACACAAACCATTAATTTCAGCACATTACAGTCCACAAAATAAACGTTAATAGCAAATAAAAAAATAAATAACAAGAAATTAGATACGACACTACTAAACTTGACGGTGTTAGATTCCAAACTGTTACGCAGACCCTACGTTGAGTACATGGGCTCGTTTCAACCGTCGGACGTCTCTGCTGTTATCGAGTAGATTAATTGCAAAGTGGTTTACATGATTCTCAAGCCTCTGCAAGTATTTGACATTGCGCTGATGTGCAATATCACGAACCGATGGGAGCTCCAGATAATCCTGAATCTCATCATTCCGCGTGAACCACGGAGCTTCGGCAATTACCCTCGCTACTTTGTTCTGAATTCGTTGTATAATTTCCACATTACTACTACTAGCCGTTCCCCACAATTCTACACCGTACGTCCAGATTGGGTGCAGGATAGTCTTGTAAATTAAGATCATGTTGGATAACGTGAGGCTTAAGTTCCTCCGTAGCAGCCAATGAAGTTCCCTGTACCTTGCGTTTAGTTGTTTCCTCTTCATCCTCACATGACACTTGCAGGTCAAACGCCGATCCAGGTGAAATCCCAGATACCGCACAGTCTCCGTTTGCTAAATGAAAACACCATCGAAGTACACACAGGGACAGTCACCTCTCCGCATGTGCCTCGACTTACCCTGATTAACCTTAATCCTCCAATTCCACACGATCCACAGCCATTTGTAGGGTCTGCTCGGCTAGGCCAGGGTTTTCGGTAACGGCCAGGATAGCAGTGTCATCAGCGAACTTGGCGACGATGCAATTATCCAGGACCGGAATGTCCGCAACGAATATGGAATACAACGAATATGTATTCCTTTATTATAATATGTATGTAATATGTATTCTTTTATTTTTTTAACAAATTTCATTTTTGAGGCTTGTGACATCTTACGGTTTTTATAACAAACTTTTCCCTTTTTTATCGTTTTGATTTTAATCATAATCATAACTAATCTAGTTAAACACACAAAACGGTATGGGGTTTAATAGGTTACCCCTTAATCCCCTTCAGCTAAAAAATTAAATTAAAAAAGAAATATATTTATATATTTACAAAAATAATTAAAGAAATAAAAATAATAAAATGATAACATTAATAAATTGATGATAACTTCTCGACGAGAACAACCGAAATCTTATCACTCAACAATAAATTAGATTTTATTGTTTCGCAATGTTCGTTCACTCATTCCTTGAAAAACATGTCAAGGCAGTTCGTTATATTTTATAAAGACTTAATAATAATAATAATAATAAGGTTAATTTTATCACTGTTGAGGTAGAGTTACTAACAATACAATTAATTATTATTGACTACAAGTGACAAAGTTATCAGTAGCGTTTATATCATTATAAAATTGCTACTATTACATTACAATAAATTACTAATTTATAATTTTGTCAAAACAATTTTTAATGAGTTAATTTAAGAAATAAAAAATCTTACAATAATTTTGAACGTTAATGATGATATATTATAAATAAACTGTGAAAAGGATTTTATAATTTTTATATTACGTTAAAATTATTATAGTCACAGTAACAGTAAGCGTGTAAAGGTCATGTAATCTTATCAAAAGAATTATTACATTACCATTCATTGTAAACGTAAACTGTGTGATGATGTTTTAGTTATTTTCCGTAGTATCAGTATTAGTTAACAATAGTAGTTTTACATTACTATGACATTATAGATATATATCCACGCTCCTTATCATTTAAGTCTATTATACGTGCCACCGATTCACTATTTTTCTTTCTGTTCTTAGTAATTACTTTAAAAAAATTATTTGTTGAAGCATATTTCCCACTTCAATAATACATAAGTAATGCTGAGTAATATCTAAATTACACTCCTAGTACCGAAAATATCAAACTTATCTATTAAATCGCCAGACTTATTGTAACTTGGAAATACCCAGTTACAAAAAAATTCTTGTGAAATTATATTTATATTAATTTTAACACATTAATTTTCTTTTTTATTAAATCAATTCTGGGTTTTATTCATTTTTTCATAAAAAAAAGACTGTTTTTCGATCAATTCTAAAATATACATGTATTCTAAAATATACGTATAATATACGTATATTATACGTATATTATATACGTATATAATTTTATGAACTTAACTAACAGAGGGATTAGGCTTTTACCGATAGAAAATTCTACTAATAGTTTTCTTAATCATTAAATAATTTCCACCTACCAACTATTTTTATTATTGTCCTAGAGCTTTCGTATATTATTCTATCATTATATATTATGGATTATAATTATTTTCATTACAAATTAATATATTAAGTGAATTTTGAATTTTTTAAAAACCAAAAATTATAAATACAAATTATAAATAGAAAACAACTGAGAGCTTCATACTGACACGACCGAAAACGTCGACATTATTTTTATCTTTTGACAATCAGGTGTATTTATAATTGTTGGTTTTTAAAATATTCAAAGTTCATTTAATATATTAATTTGTTAAGAAAATAATTATAATCCATAACACATAAATTTTCCTGAAGATCAATTAATATCCCAAAGTGCTAGGATATAATAATAAAAATAGTTGGTAAGTGGAAATTATTATTATATAATTAATTCATATCAATACCAACGGGCCATAATTAATAATAAAATTAATAGTTTTCTTAACGAAAGGAACTAATTTGTAATTCTCAAATAAAAAGACTAGAAAAATTGTTAATAAAATGATGTGTAATTCAATTTAAAATTTGCACCATTATCTTAAGAAAATGAGATAAAACGATTTGGAGGTTATAAAAAGATCGTACAAGTTGTTAAAAAAATATTTTTTATCACGTTATTTACCTACATAATTAAATTTACGAAAAAATTTGTGGCTGTATATTATTTGTATTACAAGTTCGTTGATGAGTTTAGAACGTAATAACCTATAACAAAATATTAAGAATTCTATTTGGCAATTACCTTTTTTTTTAATTTTTCGAATAAGTTTCATTACTGATGTTTTTTGTTAATTAAATAAAATATAAAGAAAAATATCTACCCAATTTTTTTTTAATGTGCTCTAATACTATTTAATAAGTAATCATATTAGATTGTCCCGACTTAATTTGGGCGTTTTTGGACGAGGAGGTTTTTATTTATTGGCCATTTTCCAGGTAACAGCTATTTTAGTCAGAAATTGTTAATAAGAAAATGTAAACAATAGTTACGTGGATTACAATGTAAACAGATTCTGTTTTTAAGACAATTTGCAGGCTATCTATTTTCTGGTGGGAAATATTTAATTACTTCTTATCTACATATATTAAATCATTTTTAACGTAAAAAAGTTATGTAGTAATAAAATTGTGGCCGACATCCGTGACTGAGTAGGTAGCGATTCAGATTTCGTGTGAAGGTCCCGGGTTCGAATCTCGGTCAGGCACGGCATTTTTTCGTACGCGACCAATTTCCACCGTGCTAATGACCGTAGCTGTTGAGGCTCGCTTATTCATAAAAAAAAAAATTGTGGATTATTTTGTTCATGAAAATCAGCACACCCATTATGTCTATGTATTATTTTAATAATACTTAACTGAAATAGTTGTAACTAGGAAAATGATCAGATTAAAAAAATTGTGTTAACAAAGAGTAATTTTCTTTAGTTTTCATTAGTGTTCGAAGTAAAATTTAAATAATAAATACAAATGAATTAAAAAAAGGCTGAGGAATAAAATACTAATAAATAAATCTATCATTATTATGAACTTAATTAAGCTTCAAAACACAGACAAATAAATTATATTTATCCATTAAAAAAAAACATAAATAACAAATAAAAAACGAAAAAACAGATGGACAATACAAAAAACAAATCCACGTTTTAAGACTTTTATAAAAAACGTTTATCAAACTATAACATATATGTATATATACATATTTAATGAAAAAATTAATCAATAATTAATGTACATTTTATGTTAAATAATAATGACTACATATTGACTGAATATTTTCTTAATAAAATACTTTTATAGAAAATATTATTTAAAAAATGTTTAAGAAAGGATGCACTTTTAACATGTACTGAAAGAAAACTACACACCATCTAAATGAGGTGGTAATATTTTTATACTTTTTTTTATCCAGTTTAGAGTAAAAGCAATTTAAAGTTATTGTAAAAACAAAATATTTTATATAGAATTTCCCACTATAAGGAGAATGTAATGTATACTATTCTTAAATTTTTTTTATCGGCTTTATAAAAGTAGAATATTCGTAAAATATAACACTGGAATTTAGTGTTTTTCGATGTTCTTTTTTTTAAAAAGAAAAAAGGTTAGAAAATGCTGCTGCACTTCCGATACCACCATGGGATAAAACTACATGGTATATATAAATTATAATAAAACACACCTGCAAAAAGAAAACAAACACGAAAAAAATACTACTTCCTGTTGTTTAAACGAGGGGGAGATTCTTTACTTCATAACCTAGCATTTCAAACTGGATAGCAATAATGTAATTAACGTAAATCTTCCAGCTTCTTTTAATACAGAAATCATTAATAAAAATAAAATGATTTTAACACAATTCTTTAAACCAATATGTGCAGGGCATTTTTAGAATTTTTTTTTTTTAATTCAGATATTAAGATTACCTTGGCAAGATTTCATTATGTATTACATGTGATTTGATCACTCCATACCCCAAAAGTAAAAGCCTAACATATCTCCTTTTAATAAATATCAAAGCGGTCAAATCACCAGAACCGTGATAAGTTGTATCTAAAAGTTGTTTGACGAAAGAAGAAACGCGGTAGGAGAAATAATATTCTCAAGCGGGAGATTATTAGAGGGGAATGTCCACTGCATGAAAAAAACACGATATTCATGAGCAAAATCTGCAAGTTACATTATTCCCACATTGTAGACAGAATGATTAGTCATACTAAATATCAAGTCATAATCATCATCATCATCATCATCATCATCATATGGTTACCTGGCTTGAGGGAAGTCCCTTGCACTACGTTCGACTTCATTTTCCTCTACTTCCACATTATATTTTAAGTCATGTTTAAATTAAAGAAAAAAAAATCATTTTGCTAATTTCTTAAAAAAGTATAAGAAATTATTATTTTTTTTTTTTTACCCACGAATTTATTGTTTTTCTGCTTTCACACTCTACCCATATACTTTCTAAATCTCTATTTCATTTCTCACATTTTCATATTTTTAAATACAAAAAATAAACGTTATGTACAACAGTTATATGTTTTAAATAACTAAACATAGAGTTTTAAATATAAGTTAAAATATAACTTTCTAAACTTGACAACGTCCAATTTCTTTCTGATACTTTTTAACTCTTTTAATCTCTTTTCAACCATGATCTTACTCCTTTCAGCCTCAATTTTTTTCATTTTCTATTGAAAACATCAAGTATCACAGACTAATTAAATTAATAAACAAAAAAAAGTTCAATAAAATTTGCAGAACATAAATTGAGTTTTTTAAAAATTTCTTTTAAATAACTTAGTAATGGTCAACTGCAATGGAACGTTTATCGATAATCAGGTTTCTCCACTTATTATTTTTGTTGAAATAACTTGTTTTATAATTAACAGCATGATTTATTGTTATTAATTATTTATAAAATTTAAATATCTACGAACCATTCTTTTTATATTTAAAAATATGAAAAAAGTGAGAAATGAAAAAGTATACGGGTAAAGCAGAAAAACAATAAATTCGTGGATAAAAAACAAAAGAATAATTTTTTATACTTTAAGAAATGTGCGAAATGATTTCTTTCTTTAATTTAAACATGATCGTTTAACAGACCTTCAGGGACTTGCTCTTACTTTAACAGTACAACAACATTCTGACGATCCTGAGATCCGAGCTGATTTTGGCACTATTTCTAATTATATACAGGGCAGGTATATAAAATTTATTGTGTGAATTTATATCAAAATAACACTTAAAATCAGTAACAAATCCTTAAGGAGGCAGCTCATCTGATTAACACTTATGTCGTTTGGCTGATCTATTACAGAAAGCTAAATAATGAAAACGTAAAAACGATTCCATTATTTACTTAGAAATACAAAGAAGTTATAACTTCTTATATCCTAATATTATTCTGACGTTTAAATAAATAAAAACCACTAAAAAAGTTCACAGCGATGGTACAGTTTTTATTATAGGATAAATAAATTTAATAAAAAACTGTTTACAAAATTTAAATTTTTCTCATGGTGCAATCACAATTAAATAACAATCGATAAAGAATCCAATATTATTTAGTTTGTTCAATAAATAAATAAAAATATTTAATGCATTATATAAATAAACAATTTTAGAAAATTAAACTGCATAATAAGCATTTCTATTTATATATTTATTTGGTTTTATTTATTATCATATTAATGATTTTTGTATTATCGAAGTAAATGCTATTAATAATACTTATTTTCTGATTTAAATTTTAAGAAAAATATATTAAAAAAACAATATTTTAGATTTAGAGTTTATTAATTTTAATACAATTAACAGATTTCACAATTATTACTGCAACAAAGAATTGTAACGTAGGCGTTAATTCAAGTTTAAAATGGTCCAGAATCAACCTAATAATTTAAAATGAATTTAAACAATATACATGTAAAAGTTAATTATGTATTGAATAAAATCTTATCAAATATTGTGTCCATCAGAAAAATAGTTCTAGATCCGCTAGCTAGAATGCCCGGGAACGATTCATTCAAACAGCTATTTCCCCTAAAACCGGTAAATCAGCTTCGACTTCAGCCACTTCTTGATAAGACCGGAGGCCCCATTTCGCGGCTACAGCCCCATTTTAGCTTGTAGACGACCTGCTTAGCTTATCCCGACAACGACACGAGCAAAACACGCACCTGCTTGCTTAACAACTACTCTCAAATTGTAGCCTGTTCATTATTTTATATTGGAATAAAATCTTTAAAGAAACGGCATCACGTAACATTTTAAACTTTTAAAAGCTATACCATTAACCTCTTACATTACTATGTAATAAAGGTAGAGCACCAGCACGTATTTTGAGGTAAGATAAGTTACTGGTTTTTATTCGTGGCCCAACCTATATATTACATACTTTTATGACACAGATATCTATGTGTATAGTTTCTCTCTCGTACATATATGTATACAAACAGTGTATAAACTTTAAAAAAAGATTACAGTACATTTACAATGAACCCATTTTCTTACGATATTATTTGTAACTAAGTAACACGTGTAGTATATTTATTTGTCTTAAAAACTTGAATTCGAATATTTAGACAATCTGTACGCATAAAACTGAAGTTTAATCTGTGAGTATTCAATATGATAATTTGGAATTTCCTAGGTAATCCATATGTCTAAATATAATCGGAACCCATATGTTGAGTCCCTTGATCGTGAAGTATAAATAAACAGTAAAGCATTTATGGTTTAAGGACTAGTTTCTCGATTACATGGATATGTACTGATAATTAGAAAATATACATAAAATTTCTATATTTACTGAGAATTTTAATAAAAATTAAACATACTTTTATTCGTGGATTTAATAAAATTGAAATCGTTGCGTTTCATACCAAATGTTATTTTGGATTAATATGAAAATTCTTAATTGTATATTTTGCGAATCACGCAAAAGATACAGTTAAGAATTTTCATTTCCAATAGCGACTGAATAAATAAAAAATCATTAGTACTTAAACAAAAAAAAAAAAAATTTAATATTTATGTACAAAATAAACCGGAAAAAACTTATTATTAATTGTTGTAATATATATATTTTTTTTGTTAACAACTTTCGTTAATTTCCATAAAAAAAATTTAAGTTGATTTTTAAAGAAATATTTTTAGCCTAATTTGCTCCTTTATAATGTTTTTTTAGAAAAACTATCTAAAAAATTTCAAACAAAATTTTAAATTAAGAACTTTGCCTTAAGAACAGTTGAATTATTAAGAGTGAGATATTAACTATAGAATTGCAGGAAAATGAGGCCTGCAGTTTTTTTAGAATTTATTTAATCCAAAAAAGGAATCAAGTAATAAATTTTTGTAAAAAAAATTATGTATAATCATAGAGATTTAAAAATAAATAAACAATATAAACTGTTTTTTTTATGCAAACAAAGGGTTATATAAAAAAAGTGTCCAAAAAAAAATATTTAAAAATACAAATTTTAAACCTATGACCATTTTATAGATTTTTAGCTCTTTTTACTGTAATTTATTAAATGACTAGAATGTAATACTTAAATTAACACGCGAACGCGCACACACACACACACACACACACACACACAATACTATTAAATTTTAAATTTTCAAATTTATTTGACACGATTTCTACTATAAAAACAAAAAAATATTTAAATCAACATATAAATGCGTAAATTCCATTAGTATTAAAAGTTGATTTTAAGAAGAAATATTAGTTGCCTAAATATGGTACTTTCAATGCACAGACAAAAGTGCCCAATTGTAAAATTTAAATAATTTTTTTTATTGTAAAGTTATAGCAACTTTACAATCTGTTCAGTAGATAGAAAAAAACATAGTAGATGTTTCAGTAGATAAACATAAACTACTATCTTGTAAAAATTATGTTACAACAAAAAGGGAAAAGATAAATTTTAAGAAAAAAAAATGAATTGCTTAAAAAGAAGTAAATTGACATTTTTTAATAACAAAATATTGTTTAAAGAAAAAAAAATTTAAATCAGTCTGCACCCATGAGAAAGTCAGTTGTGGGGGAACTATCAGCAACAGCAAGATAAATTTTTTAGAATAGTTACAAAAAATATCCTGAGAAACATTATCGTCATTTCCAAGAATCGTGAAACTCACTAATTTTTCTCGTAATTACGATGTTATAAGATGAAGAGAGCCAGAGAAATTAAAACATACGAAACTAGAAAAACATGTAAATTGCTTATCTCACTAAATCTCCTAGACAACAGCAATGAAGAACGAAAACTGAAGTGTCACCGTGTCATAGATTTGTGTAAGTACAATTTTATAATTAGTGAATGTTAAACATAAGCACTGCGAATATTAGTTATTCTTATTTACTTAAAATGTAAATATATATTTATTATTTAGATTTAAGTCTCCACTGGGAGATTTTTAATTTATATTATTTCATCTTATTCCATATTTACTAATTGAAATAAAACCTCAACAAACTTTATTTTCAGAATTAATTTCTATCTAAAGACAAAATTTTACAATAAAATGTCTAATGTAACTTAGTTTTATATTCAAATTAAATAAGAGTAGGACATAAAAATAGTTCACGTTTCAATCTTTGATTAATAAAAGAAAAAAATACACAATTTCATACGCACATAAAAATGAAACAGATTAAAAAAAATTACACATGAACGTTCGTTTATTGTAGGTATATATATATATATATATATATATATATATATAGACACACACACACACACACACTCCTGCATTAATAATCCTCTATCTATAAAGTGGTTATTTTTGTGTTAATTATGCACGGATATTTTTTTTACGGACGATAAAAACAGGCAATCAGTATTAATATAATCTATGTAATCTTAGAAGTAATCATTTCTTTTTTCAGCGCATATGACCTTGGAAATAAGAAATAAAAATAATAAATTATTATTAGGAAGAGTTAGATTTAGGCGGAGTTTGATAGTGAAATATACGATGGAACGAAAGAACGGACGGGTGATGGAGATGAGATGAGAGCATTTGATTCGACTATGGTAGTGGCGGCAACTGAATCGAGCAGCGGGCAAGGTCGCATCGAATTAACTGGGCCAGCCGTACATCTGATAACTATTGTAATCGCGCTAAAATGCCGGCGTATAATTTGAGTCCGACATTTCCAAGGTCATTTAATTAGAGTTTAAGTTGAACTTCTCACATTAACTAAACTCCCTAAACAGTTTCTGTCAGTCCCAAATCAACCAACAACAGTTTTCATTGTAACCATTTTTTTACTTATTAGAACTACAAATATCATATCCTAAATAAATAAAGCTATAAATATTACATATCCTGGATAAATAAAATCTTAAAGGATAAAAAATTTACAATTACTTTGTAAAATTGTAAATGACATTTATTAAAAATTAACGAATAATATCTATCTTTTAAAAACGAAAATTTCGGCCTCAGAATTGCTATAGGAAAAACATTTTGCGATCCTACAAGCCCGTATAGATCCAAAATAAGTACTAAGAATGTAAATTACCTATTTATTTTACGTAACCTAATTAATGTAAAACATAATATTTTTGGACGAATTGGCAGTCATTCATTATCAAAGAGTGTAATAATTATGGTAAGAACACTTAATAAATATTGTAATACTTGCAGGTAGTCCGCAGCTTCGCTCGCGAACTATGATTGTTGTAACAGTTGTAGAGTTTATAAATCCCTAATAGTATGTATAAAAAATATTTTTTAGTATGATTTACGAATATTCAAAATATGAAGTAATAGATTCATCATTCATATGCCCTCGATACGTAAAATTACTATTTGATAATTTTTATATATCTATAAACATGCGTAACACGATTCATATAAACAGAGAGATAGATGTAATCTTTATTTCTCTAAAATAATACGTATAGTGTTTTTATACACATTTTTACACCTGTGCCAGCGCCTCGTTATAAACTATATTTTTCACAGCAAATAAAGATCTTGTTGCTCTTGCTTTACTCGAGAACACACCACATGTAGAGTAGTGCAAAATAAGTTAACTCATTTGAATTTTGGATTACATATCTATTTTTAAATTTAAGATTTACAGTTCTTAACGGGAAAAGCTTTTTTTTTTAAATATCCTCATAAAAAATAGTTACAAAGATTTAAATCTGGGCTCAAAGATGGCCAAAAGAAAACTCTATTGTGGCGGCCTGGATAGCGATTTGAAATTACGCGATTAAAAATTTGAATTTAACAAAGCGGTGTGAGGGGTTGCCTCATCTTGAATAAGCCATTCAGTATCTAGAGGCAACACAGTTGCAAGTAGTTTGTGTAGAAAATTATTCCTTAATATAGCCACATAGCGTTGTGAATTAACTATGTCGTCGAAAAACACTGGCCCTATCAATCCGTGACTTGATAAAATTCCCGACACGGTTACTTTAGGCCCACGTTATTGTTTTTCATGTGCGACTTGTGGTGATACTGTCACCTAAAAGCGGAAATTTGTTAACAGAGATATCAACATGAAAATAGACCTCGTCTAAAACTAAGTATTGAACACAACATCCATCATCTTCCCATCCGACCAGTGTGCAAACTCCAATTTTTGTTTGCTTTGTACTGTAAGATGGAGTACATTCCCATTTCTCTTGAAGCTTGCCGTGAAGTCTTTTCCGTATTACGTTGCCTGGCAACTCGAAGTGTTTCAATATTTTTTGAAGAACGAACGGGAGCTGCTTCAGGTCGGTTCTTGTTTTTTTACTACATTCTTCCTCAAATTTACGATATAAACGGAGAATGGTGTTTCTGTTGCAATCCGTCAAGTGTTAAAATGAGCTTGAAATCGTCGCCGAGTCACTAAAACACGTTTTGATTCAGCATAAAGAAGCAAAACTTTAACGCGGTATGAATTAGACAAATGTCCGTGATCAGCCAGCCATTGCTCAACAATAACTGGGTGTTGCGGAATCACAAACGAATACAAAGACTAGGCAACATGTACCGGTAACTCCAAAAAAATGGGGTTACGCATGCACAATATGAAACACGAGATAAAAGACATTTACTTATAATCGACTTCATAAATGTGTCAATTTATCGTGGGCAATTATCCCTATCCTCTACAATTGCCCATGCGAAAAGCAAGCAGCTCCTAAATCTACACCAGCTGTAAAGTTTGACCTTTAACTTATTGACGGTCATTGAAAATATATATTAAGTGGAAACTGGAGTCTAAACGGAAGGTTATAACTTGTAGGTATAACTTTACCTTATAGGTACATTAAACTCAATGCGTCCATAAACCTTTTTGATTAACTCCGCCATTGAAGAAACTGTAAGATATAATGATGGCAACAGCGAGGAGGAGCAAGTAATGTGGCGCACTGTCGAACTTCTGGGCGTGTCAAAAAGGTAAATGAATAAAACTTATAATAATTCCGGTTCTTTTTAACATATCGATAATAAAAAAAGTGGACACCCTTTTGCCCAGCGCCTGTTTTAAGCGAGCAAAGTATCTTAGAAAACGGTTCTGCAGAAAACGGTTCTTAGAAAATGGGATTAGCGAGGAAAAAATGTAATAATCAAATATTTTAAAAAAATAAATCTAAAACTTGTTAACAAAAATTAATTAAATTTCCTATATATAATGAAACATTTTAGATGATACAAATCAATTAGAAATAATCAGAACCTTTTTAAAAAAAAAAATATTTTCTTAAGATAAGTAATTCAGAATATCTGATAGGAAAATGAAATGAACTATGTACTTAGATAAAATTTAAATAATAAAACAGTTTATTTATTTAAAAGATGGAAGTCCGTCTCTTATTATATTAATTAGCACAACAAGCCAAACAAATGTTTTAATATTAACGAAGGCATCAGTAATTTTTATGGTAATTTTATTTTTGTTACAGATATACGTAACAATGTTTAGGCTTATTCAGTTTTTAATAAATGACAACAGAAGCTACAAATCTTTTTTCATCTACAATAACATAAATTTATTTGAAATGCCAATAATATAAACTAAGACTGTTCGTTTATCAAATTATTTTACCTATTGTAATTCCATAAATCCAACAGAAACACAAAAATATCTTTGCGAAGATACTATTGTATACTATGATTTAATTGTCAGAGAAAAAGAAAATCCATTATCTTCTATAAAATGTTATTTAATAGATTTAACTAGATTATCAAGATCTATTGTTTTATTGTACACGTATTAAACATTAACGTTTCACATTTTCTTAGATATTTCTTTATAATTTTATTATAAAAATATTAAACTAAAAATTAGTGAATCACTCGTTTTTAAAATAAAGACCAAAAACAACTTTCCATTAAGAACTGAACAAAAAATTTCAAAGGAAAACATAAGTAAAATAGTGAATTAATAAATACATTAAAAAAAAAGAAGGATGGACTAACGGGGCTCTCGATAATGTATAAACCGCTTGCGGATCAATACGACCTTCCGGGCCGGTCGTTCAGCGTTAGACGCATTGGACCGTGTAATGGACACAGTCTGCAGTCTGCAGTCTGCACCTTGGACTGCAGTCCAAGGTGCCTGGAGGACAAGACAGGTAGCTGCATTTATGCGGCTAACTTTGTACGGAGATGGCTGTCCACCAATTGTCTTCGCCACGCGGAGGAAATGGTGAAGGTGGTGTTGAAATCCGGCCGGCGGAGGTTGAGTCCCATCAGTTTCTGTGTAGGCGAACTATAATCTACTCCAGTACAGCCAAAAAATACCTGGCAATGTGGCTGAACAGGAATCGAACATTAACCATGCATGTGGAATAGGCAGCCAGAAAGGGCGAGAGGGTGGTTAAGGGATTGAGTAGAATCATGACTAACAAAGGGAGGCCCAAGGACCATGAAGAGGAGACTACTGGCAAGTGTAATCTCGTCAGTCGTTTTATATGGAGTGCAGACTTGGCAGGGAGCTCTTTCCAGAGCTCAAAATGCGAGTCGCCTAATGAGGCTGCAATGTAGACTTAACCTCCGGTTAATCGCAGAATACAGAATCATAAGCACAGAGGCGGGATCGGTGATGGCGGGGGTTACTCTTGTGAATTTGCAAATTAGGATGAGGATCCTCATTGTGAACCGTAGAATTAGGAAGTCAGCAGTAGATGAGATATACACGGAGTGGAACGAAAGTTGCCAAACGACACCCATGGGTAGATGGACATGCGAGCTCATCAGAGATGTCAGAAATTAGGCACATAGCAGTCATGGAGACACGAACTTCAAGTTTACCTAATTCCTGTCTGGCCACTAGTGTTTTCGTGATTACTTTTAGCGGATGGGTAGGAGCATCACCAATCAATGTCATGATTGCGGAGAACAGGATACCGCGGAACATGTGGCTCAAGGTTGGGAGATTTATGAATCGGACCGGTGGAACAAGGAATAGCAGACACGAGCAACATAATAAGAATAATACTTAGCAGCAAGACAAGTGGAATAAAGTATTGAGAGTGGTCACCACCATGATACGTGAAAAGGCGCATGAGAAGAGAAATTGTATTTAAACGAGTAATTATGATATACATGGGCTGATGAACACATTTCAACTGGAAATAAAGTGCTACTATATAAGTTTTATTTTTATATTTTCATGTATAAATAAATAAGTGTCTTTCTTGTTATGTAATAAGATTTTAAATTAAAGAAGCTTCCTGTGAACTGTTATATTTGAAATGTACTTCTGAATGGATATAAAACGTAAAAACTAACTCTGAAAACCAAACTCTGGAGGCATTTGATATTTGGACAAGGATAAATAAACTATAAAATGAGGATAGTAAATTAGAATAAAATCTTAATAAAAACTATTCAGATTAGGAAATCTAATTGGCTGGGACGTATAAGAAGAGGATTGGTTAAAACAGTACTAAAAGGATCAGAAGAAGGTTCAAAAGAGAGGCCGGAGAAGAATAAAAATTATAGACGCTATAAAATGAAATCGGCGCTATTAGGATCTTAGAAGTTTATCCAGAAAGAGATAAGTAAAAGATAAGATAAGAGTTGAATTTCAGAATATAGAAATTTTCCTTTATTATGAGCGATAAAGTAAATTTCACACCAAACGCTAAACGTCTTAATAATTTTCGAAAATATTCTAGAATATTCCAAAATGTTCGAGAATTTAAATCTTCTATAATTTTTTTTCTTTTAAACGGTTCTCACCCTCACCCCTCCAACAGCGGTTGTGGTACGGATGTTTACCGCCCACAGTAATTTTTTTTAAATTAGTAAGTAATAATTATTTCAAGTTTAGTTGAAATCGGTCCTGCGGTTTAGGAGGACATATGTGGAACATATACACATACAGTGAGTTTAATTCATATTAAGAGTAATCAAAGTTTTGAATTATTATGATCTAACCCGTTGAATAACAACACACAGTGCTTAAAAAATATACCTATCTAAGCGCATCTATCTAGGAACAGATAATTATTTGATGATGGTGATGATGATAAAATAAAAACACACACTGCCAAAAAAAAAATATATATATATACACTCAAACATACATACATATAAATATATTTCTGTAATAGAACGAAAAATATATGTATTTTGAACTTTATGTGTATTTTCATACACAAGGGCACAAATACACAATTTTTTTGTAACTAAGATTATAAGACACGACATTGTATAGCAGCACTACATACTTTGATTAAAACGTTGTATGAATTAAAGTGAACTTAAGAGTTTATATGATACATTTATAATGTTTAAAAATCAAGTGGTTAATGCAAAAACATAAAATTGTCTGATAAAATTTATTTCAGTACCTTAGGTTAGAGAACGAGAAAGCTTAAACAGTTGTAACATGGAAAAAATATTAGACGTCTGAAACTGTGAACATGCGCAAAACGTGAGAGTTTAGATGTGTGTTTGTGCAAAGAGACCGAACGAAATAGACAGAGATCGTTCATTGATTCATTCACCCTTATACCATTGGGTAGAACAAAAAAGTAACATTTCTTTACAACCTTTCTAAAGAAATACGAACGCTGCATTTATTTATTTTTTTAAATATGTATAAAAGCAGCTAAAAATATATTTATAAAATAAATATACTGTTTATATTAATTTTGTTAAACAGGAAAAATACATATATATATTTTTTAATTTCTTGCTTATTTTTTCACTGATAAAATAAATATGCTTTTAATTCATAGATAAATAAGTTGTATCATTTAAATTTAATAAAGGCGCACAAGAAAGGAGGAAAATTAAAATACGCAATATTTGTAAATAATGTAAGATAATATTATAATTCAATTATTAATTTAAAAAAGGAAAAAAAACGTTTATTTATACTACTTCTGACGAATACATCTTACACTCATTGTAAAAAAAAAAAATCTAAAATTAAAAATCTATTTAAAAACCATAAAATTGTTCCAATAATGCAAAATAACAGTAACATAAAATATTGCTACAATAACATAAAATAAAAGTTGAAATTATAAATTAACATTCATGCATACGTTATACAAACAAGTTTAACCTTACAATATTATATTTAAGGAAAAACAACGAAAATGAAAATGAAAGTAAATAAAACAGAATAAAGTAAGGTCATGGTCGGTATATATTTAACTACCACTTAATTGGAACAGTAGAATAAATCTAAATTTAAATTGTTAATTGAATAAAAAATATTCATCAAAACCAGTCTCATAATTACAAAAATCAAATATTATAAAAACAAAATAAAATAGCAGAAACTGTTTTTTTATTTCATTAATGAAAATAAATATGTAAAATTTGTTAATAAGGTTTTAAATAAATTCTCAACACTTAGCTATTTAAGAAAAGGAAAAAAATTCCTTCAGAAAATATAACATGATTTATCGTTTATACAAATCAGAATTTAAATAAATTTATTTATTTTTAAACCGAATTAATTGGTAAATGGGCTATGCATAATACAGAATGGACAAGATTTTTTTTAAATGCGTAGAATAAATGTATAAAATTTCATTTCCTAGGCTATTTAGCGAAATATCGAATATTATTTTTGCATAAATTAGATATAATTACCAATAATTGTCTACATTTTAAATAAAATATATATTTTAAAAACCATTTATACGATTTAAAATTTATTAATATCCATCCACATCGATAAACACATAAATAAATATGGAATTACATAAGAGTAATAAACCCAACACGTTATATAAATTAATCAAGTACCACGCGTGGTGGTTAATTTATATTACCGTAAGAGAGCCTTTAATTTATTTTTATCGAATCTCGGTACACGGAATTATATTCAGAATCTCTTGAGATTACGTGTATCGCGAGACATTTAGCAGTACACCTTGATGGAAGTGGACCGGTCGCCCTCGATACATATTGATACCTGATACATGTAAGAAATAAATATATTTCTAATATAAATCGGAGGATATTATACAAGGCCAAATTTCCAAACACAGGTAGGACTGCGGATAACTAGATAGTGGACCAAAACACCTCCGTAATGTTGTCAATTCCGCCTTCTAGAAACCCAATTGTAAATTTGAAAATGAAGTTCATTTCGCATACATAAATAATAAATATTCAGGAGACTTATGATGCAGTACTTTTCAATATCAGCCAATTAATACAGATTAAAAGATTAAAACAGATTAAAAGAAAATGTACAGATATCAGTTTGTGAACATATTTATTGATAAATATGTAAACAAACAATATCAAAGAAAAAAGCAGCATACAAATGCATTAAAAAAAGAATCAAATTAAAAAGGAATGATTAAACAAAAAAGCTTAAACGTTTTTTTAGCAAACATAAATATTATTGTAAAAACTTTGTTAACTCGTTTTCATTTCTAAGCAATGATTAAAAAAAAATATTGTTTTTCGTATATATATAATTTATTAGGCTAATTTTTTGATCAGAGACTAAGTTTTTAGTCAGGACCGTAATATTAACTATGAAATACCAGAATTCTTAAATTAAGAAGAATAAACTCTTTGAAAAGATCTATTAAATTTAATCGAAATTGGTCAAACAGTTTAGCGGTCAAGACATCAACATTTAAAAAAAATACAAAGCATATTTTAAAATAAGCAATAAACAACTTTTACATCTGTTAAAAATTAGAAAACACGACTGCCAAAAAAAAAAAAAAAAAAAATACTAAATAAGATGTCTGGCCAGTGCAAACAGTACAAACTGTATACAAACGGTACGTAGAAGTTACACTGTAGCGTGACTTTTACGTCACACGACGGGTAGTCGAAGTGCGGAGCCACTAAATTTCGGACCATTGACATTGGATCCGTGAAGGCTTTAAGCCAGTATGATTTGGGTGAAATATTTAAATTGGTTAAAATGCCCACGTAAGAAAACTATCCGTTGCCTATATCTTGGAATGACATTATTAATTTCGTTCGACGTATTGATTTTGCTATATATATATATATATACACGTATTTATATAGTCTATGAAATTCCCGGTGTCCAATGCGGGATTAAACATCTAAATCGGTACAGCCGTTGAGCTGCTACGGTGGAACAAACACATGCATACGTCCACACTAAATACATTACAGTCCTTTTTGGGAGTCGTGTAAAAATCAGAGTATTTAACGACACTACAAATATCAAAAAATGAACCATATACTGAAATACATAATTCTAGTACAAATATTAGAAATGGATCAATATACAGACATTACTTTGTCTAACAGAATTTACTCCAGGATGATGGTCTCTTTAATATTAATCAAATTCGACTAACTAATAGTAACGTAATTATAGAATATAAGGTTCTACACAAGCCTTTCCACATTTTACAAAAAGGTAAAAATGTAGAAACGTTTTGTAATACAAAAAATGTTTTTACAAGTTTTTCCACACTCTCTAAAGTGGTAAAGATGTAGAAACCGTATAAGATTGACAAACATTTTCTTACATGCTTAATCTTGCTAAGAAGGTAAGTTCTTTTTTCTGTTTAGCCTCCGGAACATCGTAACGTAAGGATATGTATGAATGTAAATGAAGTGTAGTCTAAGTCTAAGGTCGACCGTTCCTGAGATGTGCGATTAATTGAAACCCAACCACTAAAAAACATCGGTATCCACGATTAGTATTCAAATCTGTATAAAAGTAACTGCCTGTACTAGGATTTGAACCTTAGTACTCTCGACTTCAGGTGATCTGCGATTTCGAGTTAACCACTAGACCAGTCCCGTGCGCTGGCTAAGAAGGTACTGGAACTTATTAGATGTAATATTAAACAAGCTTGGGGAGCTTTCTCCAACCTCTCCCGTCCATTATATAATATTAATAATACTGCTAATATTTATACATATATCATATATACCAGTAATTACCAATCCGAGTAAAGTTAACCAACTAAATTTGTTATTAATCATAAATAATTTTCCAATGAATTACTTACTTCGGAATGTTAGGTGTAAATTTTATTTGAAAGGATCATATATCAATCAGCTTTCCTACTTTTTAAACTTCTAATTATTATTTTTTAATGCTTTTAAATAGAATATAAGTCAGAAATAACATAAATTTTATGTATGAAATTTCCTCAATGTATTGATGAATAACGATAGAAATTGAGCCTATAGTATTTATTGGAGATAATATCTTCCATTTCATACATATTTTACAACTATGTGTCACAAAAAAACTTCCCTTTATTATTAGATTTTTCTGTTGAAAATATATTTTTTTAATATTCAGCAATAACTGACAAATACTATAGTTATTTCATAATTTTATCTGTTGACACCACATCAATGCTCTCTCGGTTAATCTTCAGAATTTTATAAAAAAAAAACAAAAAAAACAGCAATCAGTAATTTGTTGCAGAAGTTTGAAATAAACCACAAAACTAGCTGAACTAAATGAATGAAATCACTTTTTTTATAACAATAAATTATTTGGACTGATTATTATGGACATATATATTTATAGTTAAACATATTTGGTGACAAAAGGAAATATGGGGGAAGTGAAAAAGAGTGGGAAAAAGCTGGGAAAGAAAAAAAGAAATGCAATTAGCCCCATTTAAAATAAAAAGTTGCTCACTTATACTGTACATAACTATTTTCTTTAACTTAACGTACATGTTATACGTAATTAGCATTTATGTTGAATCCACTGAAAAAGTCGTGAAAAGGAGCGTCTAACCAGAATCAAAAGGTCAGATAATCGGGACAGATACCCACTAAGATCTCTTAACTTTAAATTTCCTAATATTGACTTTCCATTTTAAAATATCCTTCAAATTTAAAAATAAATTGAATAAATTCCTGGATTTGGATAGGTTTCGTCACACAATGCCTTACCTCTCCTAATAAAGTGAATAAATTTACTCTTAAATTAAACAGTTTTATATCAGTTAAAAAATTTTATTCCTAACATTTAAATTCAGCAGACCTTCGTGGCGCGAGTGGTAGCGTCTCGGCCGTTTACTCGGAGGTCCCGGGTTCGAATCCCGGTCAGGCGTGGCATTTTCACCCACGCTGCAATCATTCATCTCATCCTCTGAAGTAATACTTAACTGTGGAGGTTAACAAAAACCCATTTAAATTCTATTTTTCATTTTAAATTCTACTCATAAAATTTTTGACCAGAGAAAAACGACTGCTAAAAAAAAAACTAAAAACAAAAGATGTCTGGCCAGTGCAGACAGTACAGACTGTATGCAAACAGTACATAGAAATTAAATTGTCGTGTGACTTGTGTGGAGCCCCAATATTTCAGACCATTGCCATAAGATTTGAGAAGGCTTTACTTTCCTGATTTACTTCCGCTGTAAGAGGGAAAGTAAATTCAACCTTTTATACTATTACTATTAATAGTTCTACCCAAAATTATATTATTATGAGCAAAAGTTTTGGTTTATCCTTATTAATTGTTTAAATAAAAATAAATAAAGAAAAATTGGATATTAACTTGATTCAGTAAGAAAAGATTCTATTTATTAATCTAAGAAAAATTGTTAAATATGTTAGTAATATACAAGAAAATTTTGAAACTGCTACAGACAGACACGTACAACTTATATTACAGAATTTAAAAACAAGCTAAACATATTGTTAAAATATTACTCACTTTATTTATACTAGTATACATAAGTATAATATTTATATAATTTAGTAATATGAATTGAGACATTGTTAAAATATTACTCATTTTATTTATACTAGTATACATAAGTATAATACTTGTATAATTTAGTAATATGAATTGAGATTTATAATAATAACAATCATAAATTTTACACGTTTTAACTTTAAAGCACTTTGTTTATTACAAAAACAAAGTTTTATAGACTAATAAAACAATATGTAGACTAATTCCCAAGTTACATAAAATAATGCTATGTAATGTGTTGAATGTTAATTCAGAGAATTTTGTCAATTGTATTCACTTAAAAATCTTTAAAATTAGTACTTACATATGAAAATACTTTTAAATTAGCACGTAAAAAAGGAGATAAAAATAATCATTATTGATTCGTAATTAATGATCAAACAATAATCATTAATTTAATCAAACATAAGGTGAATTTTACTATTGATAAATTATTTAAGTGGTCTGTAAATATAAAAATTTGTATTCTTTCTAAGTGCTACTATATAACGCTTACGTAAAAAAAAATGCTCAAGAGTTTTTTTATAATGTTATTGTTAACGTAAACAACAGATAAATTTTATCATTAAATAATCTTATTCATTTTTAAAATACAAATGTAAAATTTTAACAAAATAAAAAATACAGTAATAATTTGATAAAATTAATAAGTGACAAAAGTAAAATTTATACATGTTAAAAAAAGTCGAAAGGAGATAAAGAAAATTTTAATTGTAGAAAGTAGTATTGTTTAAGAGTTATTTTTTATTAGTAGATATACGAGTATAGACCTCAACATAAATTCATATTAAGTTTTTATTTCTTTAATAACATACGCCTATAAATTTCCTAAACAAAAAATAGTTATTGAAAAAAAAAATTAATAAAAAATTTATTATATAAAAAACAAACAAAAAAAACAAATAGTATTCATACTTAACTTATAAAAATTGTTGTAGGAATTTTTGTTCCTTTAAATATGTTTTTTACGAAAACGCTTACTGAGCCAATAAGATACGAAATAATAATAATGGTAACAATAATCCTCCAAAGACAGTTTTAAACAATTTCGCAGAAATCTGATTGTAAATTAATTGTTTTTCGTCAAATCACTTTGACAAAAATCCTTTTAAACAGTTTCTTTAAGAGGAAGATCTGTAATAAATTTTTAACAAATACCCTAAAAAACGGATTTTGCATTGTTCTAAAATTATAATTTCTTTTTTTTTGCTGTAGAAGCAAAATTTATATGGTTTCTCCTGACGAAATCACAAATAAATAATATTAAAATATAACATGAGAGAGGGCCATCCAACGATGAGTGTCCCACAATAACAAACAGTAAATGATTGTAATAAAAGAAACGTCCAATTGATAAACTTACTTATACAAACTACTAAAATCCAGTAAACATTCATTACACCATAAGCACTATCATCACTCTGTTCTATAACATGTCCAATCTATGGAACAAACGTGTCCAACATATTCAGATCGCACACGTATTTTTTATCATACAGAAAATAAAAACAAGTATATAAAAAAGCAAATGAAAACAGCGTGTTATCAACTAAAAACAAACAGTGATAGCGTTAAAATAATAGTAGACCAGAAAAAAAAAGGAAAACAGAGTATCTTTACCTACCATCACTAAGGTCTAGCATTTAAACCCTTTTCGATCGTTTAATGTCATCACCGTTGTTTAGCAGGTTCAAAACAAGGAAATTTACATGTTTCTTTAGCCTAACCATGTATTTATAGCTGAAAAACGGTCAATCTAATCCCGAACATACAGGATCCCGTGGTATTCATATATTTCAGAATTAATAACAAACCAAGACGTTGGGTCACTTTCCTCAATGTCGTGTTCTTTGACCTTTTGATCAATTTAATATCGCTGTCATTAGTCGTTCCCCAGAACTTACTCCCATAGTCCATATCGGTGTCAAAAAGGTCTTATATTGAAGGAGGTCTTAGAGAGAGAAATTAAGAACCCCTATCCACTAGCCAATACGTTTGAATTTCTGTCAATCTGTTTCATCTTCTCCAGTACATGACTTCTCCACGTCATACGTCGAACTAGATGTAAGCCAAGGTATCTCTCACTACTTGTATGAGGCATTTCAAAGTTATCATAAGTAGACTGCAGGGTAATCTCCTCTCTCAGCCGTAAACGTAGATTTCGCCGGATTGACTCTAATCTTCCACTTGTGCAGCCACGTATTGATCGCATCCAGCGCCGACTGAAGGTTCTTCGAGACTACAATCCGAACATAGTCAACAACGCCTTATCATTTGGGTACGATGCAACTGTAACAGATCATGGACAAGGAAGGTCAACAATATACACTAGGAATAAAACCGGTCCCAATACCGAGCCTTTGCGGCACTCCTGAGTAGGTAGACTATAAATTTAAAATAAATATTGTAAAAGTTTTTAAAACTACTCCATTTGATTTTCTATAAATAATAAAACAGACATACAAATTCTTAACTTATCTAAAATTTTCCCTATTTTCCCTACACCAAAAAAATGAAATTCAATTGACCGGGATTTATTGTATAAAATTTGCGTTTTATGGTCCAATAATTATACTATATATAATAAATTATTATTTTCCCTTATTTAACTATAGTCCTTCTATTTCAGTTTTATATTAGTTTTTATTTCCATTAATTACTTGAAGTAACGTATATTTTCACAATAAAATGATGTATATTAATTTCTTGTTCTCCAGTCTTTCCAACCTGTGCCACCTTTACTTCGACTGTAACTCATATAAAATATGAGGTACAAAGGGATTCATTAATGACAGTTCATTTCCTTAAGTATGATTATGTTCACTGTTTGGCCAGTCACTATAGTGAACACAAAGAACGTTACTTCGTATAGTATGCATATCTGCAACATTTGGGGGGGTTACATTAACTCAGAGATGAAGGAAAACGAGAGACCACTTCACTCCTAACTTTTATAGCAACTTAAAGTGGGTGCTTTTCCTTTGCGGTTAAGGCTCTCAGCAAAAAACACGGTATCATTATAGTCATCAATTATTAAAAAATTACGAATCAGGAAAAGGAAAATATGTTAATGCTTATTTATGAACATATAAAATGAATATATTACAATAATATTCAAATATTTAATGCTACAATATTTAATTCTTTGTTTTTTTTATAAATGAATTATGAATGATGAAAAAATCATAAAGGAAAGAACTGCTTCGAAGTAAAGGATTTTGAAAGTTTTTTCTTTGTAATTTATAAATATATTTTTAAAATCACTACATTTCAATTAGAAAAAAAATTAAATTAAATATATTCACCGTGTTAGTCAAAATCGTTATCAGTTGTTCTTGCGAGATGGGGGAACAAACTAGTGACAAATATCAAGTATCGGTACAAATCTCTACAAAACTACATGAAATCCCCCTCCAAAAAAAAAGTTATGTAAATAAGATATTTTTTTAAACTTTAATATCAGGACATCTAAAACTGATTTTGATATATAAATGTTGTTTGGGAATAATTAGATAATTTGTTTTTAAAGTTTTTTTTTTTTTTAGCCTCCAGGACCATTGGTAGGTATACAGCCTCATATAATATAATGAAATGGCGTGTGAAAATGTCATGCCTGATCGGAATTCGAACTCGGGACCGCCGGATGAAAGGTCCAGACGCTACTACTCGCGCAGCAGAAGCCGGCGTTTAAAAACATTAATATAATTTTTAATTTGTTTATATTTATAGATTTTTTTATTTTATGAATACATTTTGTAACTTTGTAGCAATATGGTAACTGTATAGATTATAAAATTTGTACAAGCAATAACAATTAAAGATCCGTGATATAGATACAAACACGTACATAAACACAAATAGATAATAAATAAATACGAATATATAATACAATCGTAATTCTCAGCATTATTATATTATAGCCTAGACTACATTGCTTGACAACTTTCCAACTACAGCTGGACCTGCTCCTATAAACATTTAAACAAGCTATTTATTAATTTACATTACATTTCTTAGTCGGCTGTTACTGTAACCCGTAATGATCCGACATAGCTTTTATACAACGTTTTTATTATTTTATTCAATTACGTTACATGAATTCCAAATTATAACTGCTCTATATTCTACCGTATAAAAGTAAATTAGGTATGTTGATTCCGGTCTGGCCGGGTCTCGAACTCGATCGCCTGGTTGAATCGGTATCTGGTGCGTTAAGCCTCCCGGTTACACCAGTCTGCCGACCGTACAAGTGAAATTTTTTCTGTGTAAGTTGTGAAATTACATTAGTTTATCGACCGTCACCGAAAGTACCGCCATATCCGTGTGAATTAAATACGGTATGCGCGGGCAATTAGAATCATTGAATTAAATAAACGAAATAATATTATATTTAAAAAAATATTTTAAATAAAATAAATAAATATTTTTAATTAAGTTTTGTGTGTAAGCCGTGCATCAGAAACAACCCATAGTTGTAGGCTTTCCCGGAACGCGGCTTTAGCTGCGTGACGAGAGCTGATAACTGTGTTGTCAGCTTTTCTTTTTTTTTTATTTAAATAAAATAGAATTCAGCGAAATAGAAATTATATAAATCGTAATAAAAATGTAATTTTTTTTTCTGGATTGTAAAGCCTTTATAGGTTGAATCTTTTTACGTGTTGGAATGTATAATAATTTACATATTCTTCCTATTTATATATATATATATATATATATAAATTCTTCCATTTTTCCATATATATTTTTTTTAAATTTTTAATTAATTGCTTATTATGGAATATATAATTAATATTTTACCCACAATGATGAATCAATTCGTTAATTCACCGCAGAAGTTTTTAAACCTATAATGCAAGACAATGTTTTTCAAAGAATTTTTGATTTTCTAAAAACTCGTATTTTAGTTTTTCTTCGGGTAATTCCAACTCGAAAAAATTATAGAAATTTAACATGAAATATACAAATCCAGGTAAGGCTTTAGACGTACCATAGTTTACATTAATAATAGATAATGTTGCAAGTTAAAATGGGTAGATAACTAGCAAGAAAAGTTTAAAGAAATTTTAAAATGAAATATGTGATAGGAACTTTTACGAAGAAAGTATAGCTTAATTTTTAAGCCATGTATTAAGACTTCCGAGGGTTATTAATTTTTTTAATGGATTTAAAAATAGAAAAATAAAATGTAACAGATTATGAGGATTGTGTAAATTAAATATGTAACCTGCGGATATAAATCACACCAAACATTTTATTTATTAAAAAACAAAAAATAAAAAGCGAAAAGTATCGGTAAAATTAATAATAACAAATAAAACGGTGGAATCAACTAAAATAAATTTAAAGTATTTAATAGCTAGATATTAACCACCTAGGGTATCCAGAACACAGACTTCTAAGAACATAGATCAATATAAGTACAGTAGCATTTACTGTTAATCTGAATGAATTTTTTGAAAATATTTTATAAAAATTCATAATATAAATACTTAACACTTTTTGATATTTATTTAAGGAAAAACTTATTTCTTTCCTGTTATACAAATTTTTATAATCATCCTACGGTAAATATTAAAAAAAAAGAAAAATTACAGTGACTTTAATAGTTATTTGAAATTATCACCTATTAATAATTATAACAGGAAAAATATTTTTTAAAAACAAACTAAAAAGTAGGCTTGCTGAAAAAAACGTACCTTCCCACGTAAGTATTTAAATAAGTTGTTAAACTTACTATTAAATTAATTAGACGTTGCAATCTAATGACGTAATCAGCTATCAAAAAGTTAATTTAATGAAATACAAAAGTTTAAAATTATGGAAAAAACCCAATGATAATTATTAAAATGAAGCCTATCTATAAGATGTTTGATAAATAAGGTTCTTTCTTTAGGTATTCCCTAGCTATCTCTGGTTGGAGGAGAATTCAGAAAACATATAACTCTGTCAAATTCAACATTACGTTAACAGAATAAAAATATAATTAATAATGTAATTTAATTAATTTAATTTGATAAATTCTGTTCATTTACATACTGACAAAATTTCTTTTTGTATCATAAATCTGTATTCCTTAATTCTTAACTGTAACAATGGTTTATGCCATTCTTACATCGTTAATGTATTGAGAACAGTAGATTTATGTTATAATTAAATTTAAATATATATATATATATATATATATATATATATATATATTGTATTATCGTTGAAGAGTAAATATAAATAATATTACCAAATATATTTGTTGATCTGTTGAATCAGTAATACGAGTATATTCGTTTGCTTAATGAAGAATTATATTTTGAAAAATTAATAAACATATCTCAAATAACATTTAGTTAAACTGAGTAAAAACCTATATTTAATTTTAATTGGGAAATAACTGAAATTTTTTCCTTTTTATACTAAGTAATCAACTTTTTATTTTCAAGTTATTATATAAAAGCTGTTGATCGAGGTTAAACCAGTAATTTAATTGATTATTACGTTTAATACAAAAGTTAAGTTATATGTAGGTATAATTTAAATCTTACTTCTAACTAACGTACGACATGTATGAAAGAATAATATAAATATAAATTAATGAAACTAATATAAATAGTTTATAATAAATAATTATTATTTATATAAATATAACTAATAATATATAACTGATATAACTATAAATTAATTAATAATAATATAAATTAATGAAACATTTGTCAACTGGAATATTTGCAATAAATTAACATTTTTTAGCTCGTGTACTGAAAAATGTATCACGAAGTTCTCCCGGAACTTTCATAATCTATTTTACTTGTGAAAATATTGGAAAAAGTACATATAAACATATGTTCTAAAATGCTTCGTTTGCGAGTTACGACTAATGAAAGATTTCACCCGGTTTTCAGCTATCCCGTTGAAATGAGGTCGTACTGAAATTTTTAGGACGTTAATTAAAGAGTAGAATTAGTGACTTTTTATGTTTTTGATGTGAAAAGTTGAATAAAATAAGTCCCAGAACCGTATCTACAGTAGCTTCTGAGAAATCTGGGGTGAAAACGAATAAATTCATGTAAAAGGCCCTTATATTTATGTCTGACGCACAATAATTTTGTTAAATGTGTAATAAAACCATAAAATTTAAAAAAAGAAACTTGTAGAGAATGTAATTCTGAACAAGGGTGTAAGATAAGTTGAATAAACAGAGAAAAGTTAGAAAAAATCGAATTTTATTTAGAAACAGTACATTTTAGACAAAAGTGCCATTATACGTACCAATTAATAATAAATATACAGAAATGAGCCCGCCATTTTCAACACATTTCTTTGCACGCTTCTGTACTACTTTTGTTGTTCTTTTTGGTTCTTCAGGGCTGCCCTTTACTGCACAGCTACATCCATAATTCAGACAATTAATTCATCACGAGAATGTATTTTTATATACAATATTTTTCATCCATCCACAGACGCAAAAATCTAAAGGTTTTAGATCAGGCAATCTTGGTGGCCAGGAATACGGACCTCCACGACCGAACCATTTCTTAGGGAAACGATGACTTAAGAGAATGAAAACGGCACAACAAAACCGGGGAGGCGCGCTATCGTGCGGGAAGTATACTTTCCGTCTCAACGTTCGAAGAACATCTTCAAACAGCTACGACAATTCTTTTAAAGAAAAGTGCAGGTAAACCTCAGCATTTAAGCGACCAAATATAAACCTAATATGACCTAAACCTAAATATAAACCTAAGCGAACTAATATGAACGGTCCAAACCGCTGATTGTGAAGAAGGCCGCACTGTACATAGACGCCAAACCGTTACTGCAAATTGACTTCCACAATTTCACGAGGATTTACTGCTACCCATGTATGCCCATTGCGTAAGTTGCTGACGCAATCTTGAGTGAAATTTGCTTTGTCGCTAAAAAAAACATACTTGAAGAGCAGTCGATTTATATTCCAGCAGTTGCAGAACTGCAGGCGAAGAGGATCGTCTCTTGGATAAACTGACTGTTTATAAGTGTAAAACTTGTTTTGTATAATTGTCTTCCAAACCATCAAATGCGAAACTCCGATCCGCTTAAAGACATCGAATACTGACGCCTGAACTGCATCGATAATAAATTCATCAATAAAAGCATCGTGTTGGACAGATTTTTCGTAACTGGTGCGAATACTAGGTAGGGAACCTGTTTCCCTGAAGATTGCAAAAAGTCGCACTAATTGTTTTCGGATCTGGAATCCTGCAATTCGGAAAACGTAATTCATATTCTACTGCAGCAGCTGTAACGTTACCATTACACACATTCAAAATGAATACCGTGTCAGCGTCTTCCTATGTTGTAAATAAGTACGGCATTATTTCAGTGGCAAACCGATCATGTTCAAACTAAATTTCAATGGCAAACCGATCATGTTCAAACTAAATTTCATAGAAAACCTTTGCTAATCACACTAAAGTTTACAGTAAGTGGTATACTTAATGTACCTTACAGAATGACTTAAATACTAATACAATATTGTGCGTTGTTGATCAGCTGATGTTATTTTATTGCCAAATTTCAGATAATAATTTTTCAAATAATTTATTGTCTCTGTCATTAATATAAAAATTATTATCTTGTTTAAAAGTTTTATGTGTTTATTACCTGTTTAACAAAGTTATTGTATATCAAACATAATTAACAGGGTTATCACTCTTAATTTATTGGTATTCATCCCAGATTCCCAATTACTGCTGCATATAAGGTTCTTGGACCTTTTTTATTCGATTTTTAAGGTACAAATCATAAGAAAACACTAATTCTGGCCCTTAATTAACGTCTAAAAATTTCAGTATGACCTCATTTCACCGGGTAGCTCATATCTGTGCAAAATTTTTCATTAGACGTAACGCACAAACGAAGCATTTTTGGACGTATACTTATTATGTCCTTTTTCCACTTTTTTCACAAGTAGTAGGTTATGATTTTTCCTGGAGAATTTTGTGATACACTCTGTATAAATGCTGTAAATACATAAAATAAAAAAACATCTGCGAGATAAATGGTAAAGAGTCATTAACATTAACATTAACGGAATAAAAAAACAATACAAATATAATTACAATTATTTTTATCGATACGACATTGCTAAGCGTTAATCTATATTAATTAAAACATAAACATCACCGGCAAATACAGCAGGCATGTAGACAACTAAACGAGCCAACTCGGTACACTCGAGACTAGCTGGGTTAATATTTATTGCAATGTCGGTGACACTACAAGGTAGCAAATTTATTATTATTATCATTGTTATTGTTATTACTATTAAAGTTGTATAACTAATTTTCCATTTAGTACGTGTTAAATATTGCATTTGATATTAATTATAAAAGTGTAAATATTTTCTTAATGCATTTTTTATTCATGTAGAAACAAGACATAGATTCTACTTTACTTTCTCTTCCCGATTAGAAATATTAATTAATTTCAATATTAGATAAGTTAATAAAATCAAATCATTTACCCAATAAAAATTAAAACTGTTTTGAAACATCTATTTTCCTCATTAATTTACACTGATTTTTCCTCAGTAAATATTTCTCGAACGAAATTAAAAATTAAAAACACATTTACGTTATATTCTGAACCTTATAGTTATACTTTGTTCATCTTAGCGAACACATTATACGTATATTCATATTTGGAAATTATCATTTTAAAAATTGGCGATAAGTTGAAAACTGTTTGTCCAAAAACGTCCAAACTGGAAGAGGTCAATAATAAAATATTGATCGACTGATTCGATCATTAGCCATTAGATTACTAATTAGGTATAATAAGGTAAATTTTAACTTTAATTTATTAATTTGAATATTTATTATTATAATAAAAAATAAGGTCATTCACAATTTTTTACCTTTTTGATGAAGCAATCAAGCTTCAAGATCATAGGCAATGATATACCGCGACTAGTACAATATAAACAGACTTACTTAAAATTACTGACATCATAAAAATAATGTCGGCAAAAGATCCCACAATTTCCCCGCCCACAATTTCCCCGCCTTTGCCAGCAAGAAATTTTTATTTCAACTACTCCGTAGGGTTTTCAAATATTAATGACTTACTATGGAACATTTAGATTATAATTCAGAAAAAGTTCAAAATTTTTAATAAGAAATTTTAGTTCTACTTAACCATCTTGAATAAATGAAGTTTTTTTTCTTAAAAATCACGCAACATTAAAAGTATAATAAAAGAAAAAAATCAAAATTCGTAGTACGAATTATTGGATCTCAGATGAATCCCTCCACTAAGTGATATTTTTATGATAAAAATTATATTGTATTAAAGTACAATTGCTAAAAACAAGAATTAAAATTTTTAGTTATAACATTTGGGTCCCGTTGACCCTCTTGCTCGATAGGTACGCCATATAACACATTTTTAACATCAGTCACAACTTAAAAAATAGAAAAGTACCAGTAATTATAAAAACATTTTATCAGGGTGAGAAAGTTTTTTCTCTCTTTCTTTTGATTGGTAAAAGGCTAATGATTGAAGCAGTCGATATCCGTAAATCCCTTCCAAAAAAAAACCCGTAAATTTTTAAATTGACCCTAACACTGCTAAATATTTTCGATTTTAAATATTGAAAATTAAAACTTTAGAAATATGAAATTTTAAATACGGGTCCCATTCAGCTCCCTTGTCTTCTGGTGACTAAAATGTTTTCTATTGAAATAATTATTTACTACAATAAGTTAGAACAGTTTGGTGTAATGTTATTCAAAAGAGCTAAAAGAGAATTATAGCTTATAAAGAAAAGAAATAGACTATATATATATATCGGTGTTACAATGTCCTCTTGTATTTTCGATGGGAGTCGAAAATCAGGCTAAAGTTGTTACATAGGAAGCAAATTTAAACGTTTTTTTGTTAACTATTTTCGAGATAAGAAGCAAAACTGTTTAGAAATAATGCTGAATACCATCCACCTCTAAATTCTATTGACTAGAAGATCCGGAATTTTATTTTCTTATATTAATTTTTCTTATTTGTTATAAATTCTTTCGTCTTAGTGAGGTTCAAGTTTCAAAATGAGGAAAACTATTTTCCTCATTTTGAAACCTCCTTTTTTTATTTTATTAAAAATTTAATGTTAACAATTACTCATAATACAGAAATTATTTTGAGCTGTCTTCGAAGAATTTATGTTGCCAGTCCGGAGATATTAATCAAAATACAAGGCAACTCATGTACTTACGTTCATAAATAATCTTGAAATTTCTATAACTATAATTTCTATTTAGGGTTTTTGGACGAAGGGAATCCTGAAAAGTTAAAAACCCCAACCTCCAAAATTTTCATCTATACCTTCCATTTATAGCTTTGGTGTTGCAGCATCAACAGAGCTATAATGGGAAAAATAGAAATAGAGAAGAAAACTTTACTACTGATTTTTTTTTGTTTCAAATTTTTGATTACAATCGATTAAAATTTTGTAGAAACCTTAATTAAGGTTTCTTAAATATAATTTACTTAAGTAAATTATATCACATACATACACGTTAAAAAGGAATTCCCATTGAGATTTATCAAAAATTACGTACACGCAATGAGAGTATAACGTAGAAAGTACATATGGAGTTTTGAAGAACTATACTAATACTAGTATAGTAGGAAACAATACAATAACAAGAATCATAAAAATAGTAGACTGATGAAACACTTAGAAATAAGAAAGAAAAAAATTAAAATCGAAATTAAAAAAGTAAACAGAAAGGAAGGAAATAAAGGACTGAATAATGCACAATACTCAGCGGGTATAATTACATTACAGAGTTACTAAAGTCCAGGGTGTGTAGCCGCTTCAGTCTTCTATCATCCTCACCGTTGTCTAGGAGGTTATGGTGGTTTAGACGAAGTTCATATTTCACAAGAAAACATTGTATTTTTTACTTCACGTACTGTAGACCCACCAAATATTCGTGGGTTTCACTATTTTTAGTAAATCGGCGCCTCAGATGTACACCTCGCTAGTTTGTTCTGAAACCACTGTATGATTTCAACATTATTGGCAAGTAAAACATACTTTTTAAAAAAATATGACTTTTAACAAGAATAATATTCATAACTATAACGAAAAAATATTCATATTATCAAATGATAAAAAAATAAAAATATTAATGACGAACTGTGGAATTAAAACCAAATAAAATTTACTAAAATTAAATTTTTAATAACTGTAAATAATACACATGAACGGAGTTAAATTCGTTAATTTATGAAGTAAACGATTTTTAATTTTTAACGGTAATATGTTAATATAGATAATATTTGAACAGAAGACGTCCAATAACATATATAAATTAGAAACACGAAAATTTCACTCAGTTTTCGGGTAACAAGGTTCCATTAAAAAAAAAAAAAACATGTTATACCTTCAAATATATAATTAAAAAAATATAAAATTGATTATAACTAGATCTTCATTGAAACAGATTGTTAAAATTTAATTATTTTCAATAATACAAGGACATTCATTATTTTTAACTTCCTCTGAAAATATTATCAAAGTACAAACATGGTTCTATATTTTATGATAAAGATAAATACATGGCCGAAATCATGTATTATTTTGATATTGTAGGCTGCATATATAAAAATTCATAATAATCATCAATAAAAATTCACTTAAATAAAAAAATATTCACATGATTTTCTTTTTTAAATAAAAATAAAGTAATCAACATAGAATAATTTCAAGAAAATTATATAAATATATAATGGGTATAATTAAAAAATTACAATACATGTGGGAATAATAAAATATTACAACTCTTCAACTTCTTTGCGAACAATAATTAATAGATAATTAATTAACATAAGAATATTATTAATTAGTTTAAGAGTTTAATTAATAATTAATATCGAAGAAACAATGAAACGAACAGAAAAATAGGTAAAACCAAATATTTAAACGTGTAAAATAGTTTAAAAAAAGAAAGACTTAATTATCATTGTAAGGCCAGTCAAGTTACATCATTGCTGATGTGTTTGAAGCTTAGCTTATGTACATAAGATGTTTAATAAAAATAGTAAAAAGAAGAAGTAGTGCGTATTTTATTTTTTTAAATACGTACTACCATATTATTAAAATTTATTTTTAAAACAATATGTAATAAATTAGTTAATGAAAATTACCCTTTTTAAACTATGTTTTTTAATACGTTAATATATCCGTATATAACGGAAAAGAAAATCGTATAATAACCATAATTAACTGTAATTATTATTATAGTTATATAATGTACATTGTTAACTATAATATATTTTTTTCCAATTTCTTTCCAAATTTGTGAGTTTTTCAAAAGTTAGTAATCCAGTTAAGTTCCATATTTTTTTTAAGTAATATCTGTTTCAGAGATTATTTATTTTTTTAAAAATAAAATTAATTAATTAAAAATGTAGTAATGTTAATTTTTGATAAGCTATTTACAAATCTAATATATTTAGTAAATAAAAGTAATCATTGTTTATATAACATTTACAATTTATATATATAGTTAATTGGTTATATAACTGTTGCGCAGGGGAAAGTATAGTAAAGATCAAACAATAATTGTATAAAAGATCACATATAGGTGTAATAGCAAATTTCCTACAGTAAATGTTATGTTGTAGTCATTTCATCTTGTTAATATTTATACGTCTAAAAAAAGAATGACACATCTAAGTTGCTCATTAGCAATGATATTTGAAATGGATTAAATCTTAATTATTCTTAACAGCCTTTATTTATTACAATAATAATTATATACGGTACCTATTTATTGTACGGAACTTATTCTCTACGATCGACTAAATAAATTTTTGATTTGATCCAAAATAAAAAAAACTAAATACAAATGGTTCACACAAGTCCAAGAAGACCTTCCTTTCTTTTTCCTGTTTAGCCTCTAGGCTAAACAGGAAAAAGGATTGCTACTTCAGAGGATGAATGAAGATGATATGTATGAGTGTAAATGAAGTGTAGTCTTGTACAGTCTCAGTTCGACTAATCCTGAGATGTGTGGTTAATTGAAACTCAACCACCAAAGAATACCGGTATTCACGATCTAGTATTCAAATCCGTATAAAAGTAACTGCCTATTAGGACTTGAACGCTGGAACACTCGACTTCCAAATCAGCTGATTTGGGAAGATGCGTACATCACTAGACCAACCCGGTAGGTTGTACAAGAAGATCTAAAAGAACTGAAGATAACTGAAAAAATTACAAGAGAAAGAGAAATTTTAAAGAGATTATTAAAAGATGAAAATAAATGGTTTCAAAAAGCGCTAAAACGCAAGAACAACAGAGATGAACTTTCTGAAGAACGAAGGAAAGAGATGTTATAAAAAATGAAGAGGTACTGGGCAGACAGAAAAACAAAAAAAAAACAAACAACCGCAGATAAATAGATGATCTCACTTTTTCTTTTTTTCTGTTTAGCCTCTGGAATCACCGTAAGGTATTACTTCAGAGAATGAATGACAGTGATGTGTATGAATGTAAGTGAAGTGTAGTCTTTTATAGTCTCAGATCAACCATTCCTGAGGTGTACAGTTAATTGAAACCCAACCGCCAAAGAACACCGGTATTCACGATCTAGTATTCAAATCTGTACAAATAATTGTCTTTACTGGGCTTTGAACCATAGAACTCTTGACTAAATAAATAAATGATCTAACGTGTTCCAAAGTGAACTATTTGGGGGGGGGGGGAATTTATTTTATGGTTATTTTTTACATTATCGCATATCTTTAAAAGATGTTGCAACAACTTCCAGCATCACAATTAATTGCATTATCCAGCTCAAAATTCAAATTTAACTAAAAAGGAAACGGAAAAGAAATGATTAATAAAAATAACTAAAACCTTTTCATTGATATTATTCAGTATTAATATTACCACCCTACTTCAGTAAATTGAAAGCGATCGAAAATATTTGGTCGCTAGGAAAACATTATCTTACTACGCAAAATACAGAAAATGCATTAGGTACCATCGAAAAATTTCTACGGGAGTTCAAGTAAATCAAGAACATATAAAAAAAAGTAGATAAATCGACACTATAACAGGAGTATTTAATAGACAAGAATTTGATCGATATGTGTTAAACAAACTGTTATACAAACTGATAACAGTAAATCAAATTCCATGGATGATAAACATATTGATGTATACGGTACTTAAAGGTACGAAGGAACTAAACTAAACGATACTAAGGAATTAAACACTTTTGTATAAACACATGAAATGATTATCAAAACCAGATCAAAATTATTATATTTATTATGTTTTTTATCCCTAATTATACTGGTAGTTTAAAAATATGCAATTTAAATAACAATAAACGTATAATAGAAATTGTGGTTACTAGGGTTAATAATTAAAATAATTCTAGAATACACTATTCAATGCTTAATCGGTATCGAATAAATTTCCCACGATGACAATATTGACGTAACAAGCCTCCGATTCAAGTTTTAACTATAGTTTCTGCCATACAGTATGAATAATGTGTTGTTAATGAAAAAGATTTTTTTTATTCATCCATAATCAACGTGTTAGATTATCACAGATTGTAAACTAATTGTTTGAAGTGCTTAATGATTCCACAAAATTACCGATATATTACCCTTAATTTCAAAGAAATACGATTTTAAGGAATACAATTTTAATAAGGCGAGGTAGGGGAAAGAATAACGTATAAAACACATTTTGACTTTACTTTACTCATAATAATAATCGTAATAAATAAAAACATTGAAATATTATAAATAATATCAACAAAAGTAAGATAATAATAATAATCGTCCAGTATAACAAGTAATTTGATCTGGTTAAATACGCTGTTAAATACTCAAACTATTACAGAAACGGCTGCTGTTAATCAAGCAAGTAAATTATTGCGTAGTGAAACGAATTTATTTAAGAGAAAGAAGAAAATAAACAAACAAAGATGCTCTTCCTATTATTACATCAAACGTAAAAACAAGCAATTAGATAAAAATTCTATTAGTTTCTCTTTATAAAGGTAAAATAGGAATTAAACAAAACGCGCGCGCGCGCGCGCACACACATACACATATGTATATATATATATATATATATATATATAGTCAGTGAATGGTTTCCTGTAATTACTTAATATTTTTAATTATAAAACCGTAGACTATGATCAAACTATGGATTTAACTAATTACGTTTACTAATGAAATTAAAATAAAACAAAAAAATTAGATACGGTTGATTAAAAATCAACTAAAACACAATTAATCTAAGTGAAATGAAACATAACAACACCCAATCACAAAAATGTTAAATTACTGCAATTTTTTTCTTTAAGATTTATGTAATCTTTTTATTACCTTTTTTCGTAAAAATAAATTAGCTTGTATGAAAAATACAAATTAAATCAACTGAGTTACAGATACAAAACGAAACGAAGAATTATTTAAAAAGAAAGTGTAATATTATATATATATATATATATATATATATATATATATATATATATGTATATGGTAATATTAAATCGGATAAGCAGGGCATACTTTTAACCATTACAAACAAAAAAAAAAAAATATAATGAATAAACAGTGACTAAACGGACAGCAAAATAATTGTGGATTAATAACAATAATAAAGAAATAATAACGACAAAATTATCACAAGTAAAAATTAAAAAAAAATCATACAATAGTTCATCACATTGATACCTAACGATAACAGAAATAATTCTTTTCCTGAAAGAAATAAAAAACAAATCAATAACATTTTAAGTTTTATTCTTTCAAAACTACTACTATTCGTTACAATTAATAGGTTTATGTATTATTACAGGGTATCTTAATGTTTAATAAAAAAATGCGTTATATTTTTCGAAATAACTTAAAAATTAATTATTGATTAAATAAAATTAATAATTTTAGACTTAAATTTATTCAGAATGAGAGTGTTAACTTTTAGAACAGTATATCAATTAAATTTCGGTGGGGTTGACATGCTGCTATAAAATAGTACATTCAGTTCACTAATAAAGAGAGAATACAGACCATTTCACTCCTTATTTTCCCAATTAAGCCGGTTTTTTTTTAATTTGTAAAAAATGGTTATTGAAATTAATCAGAAGTGATTAGTAATTTATTTCAGGTCACTTAAAAAGCTGTTTCCTAATGTAATAATGGATGAATAATGAAGTGATTACTTCTTACAATTAACGGTACATAAGTGGATCATTAAAATACCACAAAGACATAAAGATTAGCAGTAGATATATATTTTTTTAGCGATTTAAAGCTCAATCATTGAGTTATACTAGAGTATATGATTTATAATAGCTAACGTAATTTAAGGAACATTTTGAGATACTTCCGATAATCTACGGAATTGAAATATTCTAATATTTCTTTTGAAATATTTAAATAAAATAGCATCACTTCTAAGAATAAATTTATTTTCAACCCATAATGACGGTTAAAAACTATTAACTATTTTGTAAGGAAGTCTATAAACGGCACGCCGATTATAGACAAATTTAAATATTATAAAAAAAGAAAAATTTTTTTAACTCAAGTGGTTCTCCTGAAACCGTGATATTTGTATGTTATATCACATACATTTTTTTCTTGAGCGAAAAAATCCTGTATAATATAATACGGCATCCAATCGCTGGATTATTTGAGGAGCCGGACTAGCGCACAACCGGATTAAAGAGCTCTAAGTTTATTCAGATATCTATTAATTACTATACTACTAATTATAAGATTTTTATTATGCACGAAACACGTACTATTTACATTTAAAATCCAAGGATTAATGGTTACGGTAAATATTTAAAAAAATAAATGAAAGAATTTACAAGATAAAAATACTTCAAAAGAAAAATTAAAATAAAACGTATGACATTTATTACTACCTTAGTTGTGAACAATAAAACAAACCGCTTTCACAGAAATACTGTTTGTTTTCCAATTTTAGTACAGTTTATTTAACAACTTTATTTTATACAACTTGGTAGAATTAAAATAATAATTAAATACACACGTTAAATATTTTTTTTTGTTCTTTCAATAAAAATAATTAAGAATTTAATTTAAAGAATATTTAGTATTTTTTATTACGTACTTTTTTTGGTTTTGTTAAAAAAATATTATTTTAAGAGAAAAAATGTTTTCATAAAAATCAATCGACTGTATGATGAAACACGCTATATCGCGTGTACATATATACACACACATATACTTTAGGCAACAATTTGAAATATTTTATAGGCAATCATTTAAAATAAATTACTAATTTCAAATTTCAGCCCTTTAAATGAAAATAAATAAAAGTTGCACAACATTACACTTAAATTAAATAAAATTTTTTTAAAATCTAAAAATTAAAAAAATAATTCAAAATTACACTGCATTATAATATACTAAAACAAAACAAACAAAGAGTACAATTTTCTTTAGATCGTTAATTTAATTACTTCACTGCTTAATTAACAGTATAAAAAATATTATTTGAAATATACTCAATTAATTAAGCTAATCTCTTTTATTCAAGAATATTAAAAAATAACGCTAGGTTATCGACAAATATGTTCGGTCTTCTAATCTCCAAAAACTATTCTATAACATTTTGTTTTGTTTTTTTTTTTTAATATATAGAGTTTTATGATTAAACAGAAAATATTTCGAGGCATTTTGTAAAACCGAAAAAATAATTCATAAACTTGTCAGGGAACGCTATACTTTCAAGTTAAATTTGAGAAAAATTTTCCTCTGATTTCATCTCCAACGAAAAACGGTAAAACTGAAACCATAATGAAATTTTTAGAATTAAAGTTGATTGAGTTTTACGATTCCATACGGTTTTTGACCTGAAAAAGAAAAAAAAAACAAAAAAACAAATCACAGAGATTTAATTTTTGGAAATTTATTAAAAATCGGTCTTGTAAAATAAAGTTTTTTTTACGTTTGGCGCACAATAACTTCGTTAAACTGCAAGTAAATAAATACAATTTTGCTACAAGGTTTGTAGAGAATTTAATTCGTTGTCCCGGATGTGTTGCAATTGTATCGTTCGCGGATGATACGGCGATCTTAGTAGTTGACAATAACAGGATTGTAGCCTCGCCGGAAAAGCTTCATTCGGCGATGGATGCAATTAATATATAGCTGCACAAATGCAATATTAAGTCAATCCGGCAAAATGTACTTACATTACGTTTACGACTAGAAGAAAAGACTGCCCTCCATTCTACGAGGGTAACATTGAAATTCCTCATACAGCTACTGTGAGATACCTTGGCTTACACCTAGATCGCCGTATGCAGAAAAAGAAACAAATTGATCAGAAATTCAAACGTCTGGCTAATGGGTGAGGGGTTCTAAACCTCTATCTTTAACAAGGTCCCTTTCTATGCAAGTCCTTCTTGAAACCGATTTGGACGAACTGAATTAAGTTCTGGGGGATTACAAGTAACAGCAGTATTACAGATCCAACGATCACACAACACGATATTGAGGAAAGTGACCCAAACGCCTTAGTTTGTCAGGAATACTGACATAGATAAATACCCGGGGATCTCGTATATTCAGGATGAGATTTAGCGTTTCAGTTCTAAGTACATGGTAAGGCTAACCAGACACGTAAATCTTCTTGGTTTGCACGTGCTAGACAACGATGATGACGTTAGGCGACTGAAAAGGGTTCATGTGCTGGACCTTAGTGATGTCGTAGAAGATAGTCTATTTTCATGATTTTTCGGTACTTTTTGTACCTTGTGCATTAAGCTGTTTTTCTTTAATTATTTTTTGTTTCCATTGCTGCTCCCTAGTTACTGTTGTTTTAATACTATTACAATTGTCGTATTCTTGCTGTGCATTTACCTATATTGGTTTATTTGTCAGCCCACCGGGCTTGTTTAGTGGTTAACTGGCCATCGCAAATCAGTTGATTTCGAAGTTGAGAGTTCTAAGTTTCACATCCTAGTAAAGGCAATTGCCTTTATACGGATTTGAATACTAGATCGTGGTTACCGGTGTTCTTTGGTGGTTGGGTTTCAATTAACCACATATCTCCAGAACGGTCGACGTGATACTGTACAAGACTGCACTTCGTTTACATTCATACATATCATTCTCATTCATCCTCTGAAGTAATACCTTACGGTGGTTCCGGAGGCTAAACAGAAAAGAGAGTTATATTGGTTTATTTTGTCATTTTTTTATTTATGCCTGTTTAATTTTTAATTCGTTCATTTATCTACCCGTTTTTATTCCCTATGTGATAAAAAACATCATGTGCGAGCTGAGTATGTTGTACACATTAAGTGGTCCATAGATTGGACAAATTATCGAATCCAGTGATGATAGTGCTTTTGACATAATAAGTGTTTACTGGATCTTAGTTGTTACTATAAGTATATCTATCGAAATGGAAGTTTACTGTTATTATAATTATTTACTGTTTGTTTGTTTTTGTGACGGACTAAGCATTGGATTGCCCTATCTCATGTAATTTTTTTACATAATTTTTATTTATGGTTTTGTCACGAGAACCTGTAAATGTTTGTTCTATATAAAAAAAATAAAAATTACCCAATAAATTTTTATTTTATACAGTTCTAGAATGCACTAATTAATATTCAGTTTCAAGTACTTTAGTCAACTTTTGTTTTACACAATATAAAATAAACAAATATAAAATAAAAGGATATATATATAAAAGATTCAAGGACGTTCATTAGATAGCATGATTCTCCCGTTTTATTTTTCCAGCATTCAGTTTTGTAAAAACTACTCGAAGGGGAGGAAAAAGGATAAAAACTAAACATGTACACACACGGGTAAAATAAACAACAGACTAGTATAGCTTATAATAATAATAATAATAGTTGTACTATCTTGCTGCAACACATATCCTACACTACACACATATGCAGGAGAGGAAGGAGAACATTAAGTCACCAACCCTAACTTTACAGGAAGCCAGTTACCCCATCATGCTTCCAGTGCGTCGGTTCTCCTCTCACCCGAGTTTTCTGTCGATTCCCTCGCTTCACGCGATACTAAAAACTCTGGTTTGACCAACCTTATCTAACATATTCAAGCACAAAAAAATACACGTCTAATCATTTTTCGATACAGTGACAGGAATATGTAAAAATGAATAATATAAACCTTTGTAGAATAATATCATATGTACTCTATTTATCCGAGTAAAAAAGAAATTAAATAGTAAATACAACAAAATTAACGTAAAAAATGGGTTTTCATATAATATTTCAAATTTTCAGTATCTTAATATATTACAACTGTAAGCAGGTTATTATTGTAATATAATATTCTAAAAAAAAAAAAAAAATGTTTCAATGGTTTTTAATTAAAGGTTTTAAGCATGACTTTTATTTTAGATTGCCGGAAAAATATTCCAGAAAAATATCAACTTTTTTTTAAAGAAAGCTATTTCGGAAGATACAGAACATGGTCATTTTATTATTATACAGAAATTTCAAAAGTATTGCTGTAATGAGAAACAGTTTCTAGGGTAAAATTTATTCATACTTTTGTAAAAATATAAAAATTTCAATAACCTTTTTGAAAATTAAATATTAAGTTTACAATTTTTTTAAATTTATTTCTTTTTTCTGTCTGCTGAAGATCATCCTGAAAATTAAAATTTTATTGACTGAGCTTTTAAAACTGTATGAAAATCTCAACGAAATTTTTCTCTCAAATTCATTAGCCAAAGCATTCCTCTATTCTCTACATACCTTTTAACATATGGTTTCACTAAATTAATACACTAAAGATTTTACATCATTTACTAAAGAATTTACAGATTTTACATCTTTACAGTTTTTTGTGCATTTTATTAAGAATGTTGACAGTTTACCTATCATGTTATTTTATATATCCTCCGGTACTTTTATATTTAAGAAACGTTCATTTATTAATGATCATGCTTTCAAACCAAATAAAAGATTAGAAAACACATAGAAATCGAGCATATTTGTTTTTTTTTTCTTTAATCTTTAGTTACAAATTAGAATTTTATATTGAAATGCATATTATCTTATGTTCTATATTATGTAAAATTTTGCTTATGTTGAATTTATTTAAACTAGTTTTGTTTTTAAGGCAATTTTATTTGTTTTTAAAATAGGGAGGGTATTAAAATGTTATAGCCTTGAGATACAAGATTCAAGATTTAACTGCTTGAAAAGATAACATTTTTACCATCAATAATATACAACGAAAAAATTTTAAATAAAAATTTATATTTTAAAAAGTGCTTATTACTCTAAATTGGAATATTTTAGTTTCTACATATGGAAAGAAGGTACAATGGTTAAACAAATCAGATAGCCTTTGGTACCGTAAAATTACAAGATTCATCTCTCTCCAATGGAGATGGTACACAAAATTAAGGTGATTAACAAAAATGTTCACGTAAGATAATTAAACTCTAATTCATAGATATATATATCAATAGGTTTATCATAGGTATAGATCAATAGGTTTTTTCATCAACAAAAAAAAGTTATTAATTATAAATATAAATGTTACCAATATAGTATCAAAAAATAAGAAATTTAAGGGAAAAGGGAATGATTTCTATAAACATATCTCTTTTATACGACATTAATTCGTAATTCATTAATGTAAGAGTTTATTTTGTTATACTGTAATAAAAAAGAATCACCTCATGAAAATTTGTTTTCTAATTACAGGAATGAAGTAAAAATTGCCTTTTATTCTCTCGAGTACCTTATAGTATATAATACGTGTTCAAGTAATGACGTCAACGTATTTTCCTTTAAACATCACAGTTTTTTAAAAACCCAGTAAGTTCATATTCATCATAACGGGGTGGTTTTTTTAATAATTATTTATTTTATTACGTGAATCAGAATTTGTAACAATCGCGCACTCTATTTTTTCTCGTAACTTTTTTTTTATTTCACTGCAATATTAATAGTTCTACAAATATTATTCAATCTAAGTTCTAATTGTCAAAGATTATTGATTAATATTATATAACAAGATTATGCAAATAAAATTAAAAACCATATCTATACTTTGATACATTTTTAATGAAACCTTACAGTATTCGTAAATTTCAAGCGAAATAATTTTATATAAACTTTTCTTTGAAATCTACCGTTATTTTATAAAAAAAACTGTACCATTATGAGTATTTAAATTCTTCTGAATTGTTAAAAATCAGTGCTTTTTCTGTTTTTAGTACTTTTAAATCTTAATTCTCAATTAACTAATCAAAATGTTTCATCCAAGAGTTATACTATTCTCAATTTGCTGAATTTCCGAAAATTTCTCTACTTGATAGTATCAGAAATACGGTTGCTGAAAGCGTCGAATAAGCGAGATTTTGATCCATTTGACGACTAAAATCTAATTAAATATTATGTACCGTTGAATTTAAAGTTTAGAAAATATTTGTTACGGACAAGAAAACTATTTTTATATCACAAAATCTGGCATGTAACGTACACCTTATAAAATTACTTCATTGTAACGTCACTTTAACATTATTTTATTTATAATTATAAATTCATACCAAACCTCAACACAGTGTATCTCACGTTTGTATACATCAAATTTAATAGGCAAGTATAAAAATGTAAAAATATATAAAAATTCAGTAAATCTATTCAAAATATTACGAAAAAATTTCAAACAATCATTCAACAGAATTCCAAAGTTATAATTAACAAAAATAAAACCTTTAGATTCAGGAACTAAGGCAAGTTCTTTCTTCCTTTTTTTTATAATATTTTTTAAAAAAATCAATTAACATTAAACTGAACCCAGTCTAAATTTTGTGTGTAATTATATTTTATGAAAAATTAACAGTTCATTTTCTAGACTTTTCACCCTTGACCGTAGATAATATAAATTAAAATCGAATAATCCTTTTTAAAGCAGTTCGGATAAAATCAGTGACAGAAAAAAAAATAAATGTAATAATTTAGACATAAAAAAATTAACTTTATATACCTTTTTTCAAACAGGACAAAATATAATTACTCAAAATAAACTGCCGTAAAAAATAAATTTTAAACATACATTTTATTTGATTTATCTTCCCGGCAATAAAAACGATTTAATTATTTCATACTTTAATGCATTACAATATTAAGTATATAAAATACGGCATTACAATTTTATGTACAAAAGCTAATTTGTAATAAAGGTATAAATATATAAAATAATTAAATTATTAAATAACCATAATAAATTTATTCATATATTAAAGAATATAAAATTTAGTTCAGAATAACAAACATATACACACATAAAATTCAGTTACAGTACATAAAGTTGTAACTAAAATTGCCTAATTTTACTCATAAATTGTAATTAATTACAGAAAAAGAATTCTAATATAGTATCAGAAGTTAAAACACAATAATAATATGTAATAAAAATATAATGAATTTTAAATGCATAAAGAATATTTCTTGAAGTTATGTAGAAATTTGGCACTCAAAAATAAAAATTGTGAAATATGCTTATCAATTTATTATTATTGTTTAATTTTTATCAATAATATTAATTATTGTTGTATAACCTTGTACGCTCATTTGGCCTATGCTCTTTGCTGTAATGTATTCACATAACATATTAATAAACTAAAATAAATTGTGTCTGACGAATATAAAATTTAATATTAAGGACATAAGAACACGTTTAATATATATATATATATATATATATATATATATATATAAACACATACCCACACACACACACACACACAATTTTTTTATTCGAAATTATAGATAACGATTCATACTCGTACATCTGGTAAAACGTATCGGAATTTAAGTACAAAAAAAATGCGTAAAAACAGCATATTATCAATTTTTTTTTTTTTTATTAAAACAATACTTTGAAAAAAAGCCGCATTTAACTATATATGTTAAACTAACGATTTCATTAAAAAACACAGAACTAAAAAAGAATTAATTATGCATGTATAACATCATAAACAACCAAATTTGTAAAACATAAACCCAACAACCCATCTTACCCTAATTAAATTATTACACATTCTAAAAAATTTTAAATAATTTTTTTTGAAAAAAGATAAAAATAATATAATTTGAGAAATTAGATTTCGTATATTGAATCATAATTTGTACAGAAACTTCAAGAATAGAGCAAGAAATGCATTGGACACTACTTTTTTGAGGCTAGATATATAGTGCAATGTAACAGGTTGGGAGGGGTCATCAAAACTAAGAAATCTTATTCAGTTATATCTGTTTTTGAGTTACTATCTCATTCTGGTATAATCAAAAAATTGTTTCTTTTTTTTGTTGTTTTCTTTTTAATAGATTAATTCACGTAAGCTTATCCCGTGGGAATATGAAATAGAAATAATAAAACAAAGTAAATTATGTAGTGTATGAAAAATTCTATGATTAACTGGGGGATTGGAACCATGTACCGCTACATGAAAGCCCGAAATGTTACTACTTCGCCACGGAGATCGGTAAAGTTATTGTAATAAACGTTAGAATTACCGTCTATGATTACTGATCGACTGATTAATATAATAAATATTATTAAATTTAGATAAAAGTTAAATTAGTTTAAATCTCTCGGGCAATTAAAAAAAAAAAATTGAACAGATATTTGCTTCCCTAAAAAATAAATTGTTTATTTACTAATGATCGTTAAATTGTTTTACTTACTAGAAAACGCTATTAATTTCTTGTTTCACTACATTAAGCCAAATAGTGTTATATAAAAAGGAATTTTTAATCAACCATGGCATGATTAGAAACGTTTTTGAATTTCAATATTAGTTTTACTAGATATATCTCAAAATTGAACCTAATATGTCAAAACATGTTTTAAAATTGACTTATAATTAACATTTTAAAATCATCTATAAGTTAAGAACGTCATTTTCTGATCATCGAGTAATAAAAATTGCGGTGATTTTTTTTGTTGATAAAATTTTTTTTAAGTTAAAAAATAATTTAGAACGAATTTGGTGGATACGTTTTAAAAATAAAAGGATGAGAGAAATATTTTGGAAAATTTTATTAAATGAAACTTTACGATGAGTTATTAGATACAAGTTAAACATATTACCATTAATAAAGTCACGAGTCTAAAAATGCGACGTTTTATAGAAGCATTAAATTAAATAACATTTAATTGTTATAAGTTATGCAAATCTCAGGATAACTAGGTTTATGTAACTCAGCCAATAGTGTTAATAATATTTAAGGATATATAACCTGGTATAAAGGAGGAAAGATTATAAAGAACAAAAACCATGTCTTATGATATCATAACTAAATTAAAAATTCAGCTATATTAAATGTAACCTAACACCTTTTATAAGGTTATATTAAATAAATTAAGGATATTATTTATAATATATGATGCAACAAAATGCTACAGTTAAAAAGAAAAATATATACATAAAAGTTTTTCTTTTTACAAAAAAAAAAGATAAATAAATAAATACATGTAATCAAAGATAATATATTTTGTTCACAAATTGATGGTACAATTGTACCGCTTTATACAATCATTACCGTATAACGGCAACAGTGAACGAATTTGCCTACAGCAGTGAATTGTATACGAGTATTATATAAAACCGACAGCACAATAGGAAAAACCCTCCATCAATAGTAACTTTTTATTAATCAGTTTTCATACTTTTACCAAAGAATTGAAAGCAGATCGTGTAACAAGCAAAATTTCCAAAATTAATAAATAAATAAAATTTGGAAAAATCAGAATTTCTATCAAATCGTTACAAAAATCTCCAAAAAGATTAAGAAATAAAATATAATTTTACAAAAAAACACATATATATATATATATATTTTAATATTTAATAATAAGATAAAATAAAAAAATAAATAAAAATATAATAAAATATAATTTTACAAAATATATTAAATATGTAATAATTATTGGTACTTGTTTGTTATCGCACCACCACGTTTTCTGATGCAACTTCTTCAGATTTCATGAGAAAATTAATAAGTTTATTTAAGATGGCAAAAATACATTTTTTAATAAAAAATAAAAATTACAAAACAACAATATACACCTAATAAATATAGTATAAATTCATAAACACCATAATATAAACAAAAATATATTACACTTTCGGAGGATAAAACTCGCGAGGTAACACTTTCGGTGGTTAGCGAGCGTAGATTATTTTGTTATACGTACGATTCATCAGTACACGGAGTCAACATAATCTAAACAATCAACACAAAAATACTGTACAACTTTACCTCCGTGACCTTTTAAGTTGAAAATTTAACGTTATCGATGCTTCATATATAGAAGTAATCTGACCAAGTTTGGTCTAAAACGGTCCAGTAGTTGGAGATAAAAGGAGTGCAACACCGAACACACACACGTACATACAAACATCCGGAAAATTTCCATACGGTTTTTTGGGTTCCTTAGGTGTCAAAACGTCAAGATCCCGTGAAAACTGCATATGTCCAAATTGGGCCGATTACAATTCCCTTCTAAAGTTATAGCTGCTCTGCTGTAGCGTTGAAGGAAAAGTAAAAGTGAAAAAAAGTGGCGGTCCGATAACAAACAAGTATCTAATTATTTTTACTGAAGAGAGTTCCAATTAATTTATGCTAAAATTCAGAGCAATGAAATAAATATTAAGCCTGATTTTATAAATATGCTACAGAGTTTCTCAACCTGGTGGTCGGGGTGATATGAAAGGGGAGTGAAATTAGCCTACAACTTTACACGTAAATAATAATGAAATCATTTTATGGAAATTGTTCATATACATGAGAAATGTAAAAACATGAGTATACGTACATACATGCATATTCTTATCCATCGCTATCAACGCTGCTAAATAGTTTTAACTAGTTAGCAAAAGAACATTGGGTTGGTTAAGGGGTCGCAATATTCTTTTTTTACTTTTTGGTGGTCATGAAGCTAAAAAGGTCGAGAATCACTTATGTAACTTAGTCAAATTTCATAGCATACATTTTATGCGATTTATTTTATAATTTGTTTGTTTCTGGATTTTTGGGGAATTTTATAGCTACTAATAAAAAATTTTTTTAAAAATATTACCTAACATTTAGACCAATTTTTCAACTAACCCAACTTTGAGACAATATAACATATTCACTTTTAAAAATAATAATTTCCTTTCACAAGGAACATTATTATACTGTATATTACTTTAGAATATAAAATTGAAGTATTATAAGACGAAAGAGGACTCAGTAGTAACAGCGGTTAAATTATATTTAATTTAAAATATATTTGCTAATACGTTTTCAAAATGATATTAAATTTTTTTTTATTGTAAAATAGAAAATAAATCATTTACAAACCCATCATCACCTTCGTTTGAAGCCTCTGTTTAACATCAAAATTAAAATATTTCTAAAATTAAAACAATTTATTTTTTATCGTCAAAAATTTATTTTAACTCATTGCATAAAATTTAGAGAATATTAACAAAGAGTTAAATAAAGGACTTAAGTTTTTAAATTCAGTAATAATAATTAAAATTATTTCAATTGCACGATTGGTTAATAATAAAATTAATTCATTATACTGATTAAAGTATATTAATTTTCGTCTATGAGTAATTTTTTTTGTTAGTATTTAAATTGAGTATATTTTTTTAAAAATTAAACCTTAAAACAATTAATCATCATTAAAAAATTAAACTTAAGGATACTTTACCAATACTGACTAGTATTAATGCAGTAGTTAAATATTAATGAATAAATATTTCAGTTAATATAAAGCAAAAAGTAGTACAAAATCTTTCTTAAAATATCATATAAATATTTCATATAACTGATCACAATTTTGAAATAACTACTAAAAAAGATTACGAAGAATTATTTTATTTTTTAAATTTTATAATAAAAGTAGTCGATAATGTATTAAGGTTTGTTGAAACCCATAAAACTTCTTTATTTTACTTCTTTATTTTTCTTTAAATACATATATAAATAAAACACTAGTTAGAGGAAACTGAAATAGCTTCAGCTTATGAACTAAATAATTATTTTTCATTAAAATTTACAGCACATCAGTAAAGTAGTCTGAAAAGGTACCATTTTTATTTATTAATTCTAGCAAAAAATTATCCGATAAATTTATTATTATTTTAAATATGAATTTAAGAACATTTATTTTCAATTTTAAAATTATTTTAACAAAAAAAATAAAAATAATCTAAATTTGGTAATTAGGATAAATAATTCCCTCTCTTCAATGCAAGTTAATGTAAAGAAAGTTTACACAATATTCTATTTACACAAATGATATGCATTTTAATAAGATAAAAAACTCAATTCATTACTGTATAATGACTTTTCATATAGTTAATAAATTTGCTTTGATAATATATACATACATACACAAAAAATAACTGTATGAAATGTAGTAAGAGACAATATTAATATAAGAAATAAACAATTTTACGAAATAGAAAAAAATTTCATTAAGTACTCCTAACTGGAAAATATGAAAGTAAAATAGCATCTTTTTAACTTAACTCGGTTTACGTGGCAACAGACCTGGGAAAATTATTATTTAAATCACGATTATAAAAAAATGCAGTTATTTGAGCCATAAATAATTACCAGTTTCCAACTATTATCATCAAAATCTAATTGAAAAAATAGAAAAAAACGAAAATTGAAAACTTATCTAATATAAAAGATCTTATTAAATTAATCTAAAATCTCAAGTAAGATTTATTTACACCGATTTCAATAACTCATTTTCATGAAGCGTACATTTATATAAATTGGTTTCAATCTTAACCTAATATTCATCTTCCAAGAAAACCATAATTTTTTTTTATAAATATTCAAGTATTTTATAATAATGGTATAAATTAAATAAATGACTGATGAAAAATCCTTACAACACAAATTATAATTTCTAATATTATCATTAATCCAACTGAAAACCTTACAGTTATTCTACCCCAAGGTCCAATATCCTAGTAAAGGTAGTTAATCCTTATACGGCTTTGAATACTAGATAGTGGATACCGGTGTTTCTTTGGTGGTTGGATTTCAATTAACCACAAATCTCAGGAATGGTTGACCTGAGACTGTACAAGACTGCACACTTCATTTACATTTATACATATCATCCTCTGAAGTAATACCTTACGGTGGTTCCCGAAGCTAGAAAAAGAATTTATAGCAACCAGATATGGACAATACAAAAGTTTTCTTTTTTTTTTTGTTGCTCTGGTATAAAATTATTTTGGTTTATAATATTTAATAATTTTTTTTTTCAATTTTGTAGCTCATAATACAAAACATTCCGAAATAAATCAATTTTATAATAAACTAATTGGTTAATTTTTGACTGGTTACAGTTTGTTAGGAAAATTAATTAAACAAATAAATAAATGAAACTATTAAGGCTATGTAATGTATTTTGAGAAGTCTGATTTTTTATAACAAAAGATTAAATGAATTTTCTGTTTACCGTCATTTGAAGAATTACATTTTATTATTTTTTTAAATAAAGATATCAGGATGAAAATTATTTAAATCGTACATAATAATAATAATAGTTTTGTAAAAATAAAGATTTATGAGTACTTGATTCTATACCTAGGTGGTAGAATTTTGGAGGCACACTCTTCTCTTTCCTGCAAACACACACACACACATACACAGACACACACACACACACACAGGACTCTAGTAAACATGATTTAAATAAATGATCATAATTCATTTATTTATTAAGTTCAGTGATAACTAAAAAAAAATTATACCATTATTGAAAAAAAAACTTTTAAAATTGATCAGAAAGTTTTTGGGTAATATAGTTTAATTTAGTTTTAAATTACAGATTAATATAATAAAATATGTATGTAAAATAAGTGATAATCCACTAATAAATGAACCTAATTAGTATTAGGTTTTTTAACAAATAAACACGTTCTAATAATAATTATTATATTACAGTAATAAAAGTGGTAATATAAATAATAAAACTTCAGTTTAAAGTAGGAAAAATTACACACGGACATGACATTTTTAATCATTTTTAAAGATAAAATAGAAAAAAAACTAACAATAAAGAAAACATAAACAAAAATTACTATAATAAACGTGTAAATTATAGATAGTTTTTTTTTAATATGTTACAATTTTTCCTCTAATCATAACAACTTACAAATGAAATATTTTACTTATTTGACATGACAAAAATTTTTATAAGCAATAATAATTTCTACCAACTAACTAAAAAAAAACCTGAAAGTAAATCTAATTCAAATTTGTTTTGAAAAAGTATAACATTTATACATTAATAATGTAGTACCTATGGTACCGTCACTCTTAACAATTATTTACGTATAAAAAGAAAAAAAATAACGTAATATTTATAATAATTAGAAATTATTAATTGATATATATATATAAGAATAAACGTGTATAAAACACATTTTTTTAATTAAGTTTTATCAGCTTTTATATCTTTCTTTCTTTTTTTACAAAAGAATTTTTTTTAAGCAAACGTACTAATTCAATATTTATTGTGCAGACCCATATCTATTTTTTTTTTTTTTTTTTAGTTTTATATAGTGATATTTTTAAGTTACACATATAAATGTTAACTAAATTAAAAAAAATAAAAATCATAAAAGAAAAAAAGAAACATATTATCTTAACTTATAATATGAACTCTTAAGTTCGTCTTAACTTAAAGTTAAGATGAACTAAGAGTTCATCTTAACTTTAATAAATAGATGAATAAAATAAAAATATTTGTAAGAGTAAAATAAAGTAAGGATGTAGCAAGGATCTATACTCTTACTAAATTAAACGATAAAAATAAAAATAAAAAAAATACATGCGCACATGCAAAGTTTAAAAATAGACCTAATATCATATCGACCATTTTTTTTTTGTTTTAAGTAAACAAAGACTTCTTTTACCTTACAGTAATCAACAATTGCAGTAATTTCTATTGAAAACTTATTTTAGATTACTTTAATTTATAAATAATTAGAAAGAAGGAAGAAATATTGATTTTAGAATTTTTATTTTTAAATATTTAATACGTATTAGTTTAATACTGGGAATATGAGTACGAAAAAATAAATAATCTTTACATCGATGCCATACAAGGAAGAAATGAAAAAAAAAATACAATTTTAAAAAAGTTTAAAATACTAGTAATTAGTAATAATAGCATTATTATTAACAGTTAAACATTAACAGTAAAAAAATAATTTAAATATAGTGAAAATTTTCCAGACAAAACGTATTATAAAGATTTTTTTTTAGGCAAAATTTCGTTTATTTAATAACCAAACATGATTATTTTTTTTATGTATTTTTTGTAAAAATAAATTCTGATGTGAAAAATATATTAAGCACGGTTTAAATTAAGTCTTCTCAGGATTCTAATCTAATCAAAAGAAATTTTTATACTTATTTGTATCGTAAAAATAAATATATTCTTTTATAAAATATTAGGAAGGAAGAAAAAATATGAATTAAAATTTTTATTTTCAGTATTACTTATTTTATAATTACACTTTGAAAAAAAATTGTTCATATTTCAATTTTTAAATGTCATTTTAAATAATCTTGTAATTATTGAACAAATCAAAAGAGTATAACATTTTAGAAGTTAATAATATTTACAAATATATTAAACAAAAGACAAAACCGATCATTAAATCATTATAAACAAACAAAATTTATAAGAAAATAACCACCACAACATCAGACAAATTGTACTGCGATAAGGAGACTGCTCTCGGTAAATAATTTTGATTTCCTTAAATTTAAAAAGATCTGGAAGGTTTTAATTAAGAATTAACTATTAGAAAAATAAACAAAATAATTTCTACAACTGTATACTGTTGTTATCAACCAATCGGTTTATTTAAATTAAAATTAACCATGTTTTATTTTAATGAAAAAAAGGTTTTTTGGAACATTTTTATTTTTTGTACGGGTTAATTTTAATTACATCAAATTTTGAAGGATCCTTTAGTGATATGATAGTAGGTCATCAGTATAATATGAATTCTATTAACGGTTTGTAAATATGAAAACTTTTAAATATTTTTGTTCGGCATTTTGAAAAAAAAAACAGTCAAAAATAAATAGTAATACCTTAATGGGTTGTGGTGAAGGTGCAACGCCTACATGAGGAGTGGGGGGTGTTGAAGGGTTGCTATAACATGTCTTCATATCTTCCGGTTGTGGACGGTGGTGATATTCCGTACCGTTGCATTCGGCCATCGTGGTACCACCCAGAGGGGAGTTTTGGTACTCGAGTCCGGTACGGCCCCGGTACTCGGCAATGCTGCTGCCCTCCAGGTTGTCGATTTAGGTTACCTTATGGTTGAATAGGTCGTATTGGTTCACCGGCACTCTGCCCGATGTCAGCAGACGGGTGTCCTTGACATTGTGGCTAGATAATGTCTTTTATTCTTAAATTAATCCGGGCTATACGTTCAGCTAGGTCGCGGGGACCGGCATTAATATTGATGAGAATAGTTTTCGGCAGGACCAAGTAGTTGGGACTACACGTGCGGAGAGCTGCATTCAAGGTCGCCCACTAGTATTTTTGGCAGCACACACTTCTCACCAGCGCCGCTGCTAACGGACTCACTTTCAGAACGGTTCACACATGAACAATGCACATCATAAACTTTTTCTGTTTCGAACTGGTCAAATGTAAAAACACCGGTCCAGAAATTCACTGGTCTCGCTATAGGAACACGTACACTTAACTCTTTCCAACATGTGTCACTATCGTCTTTCCCGGTAGAAAACATAAACCGCTAGACTTTAAGGAAGAAAAGTAGAGAAAAAATAAACATGTAATATGTACAAGTACGACTCAGATGCGGTAATAATTTACTTGTGATAAAAAACAAACGAAAAAACAACCGGCCGAGCTCGGATCTTGTAACTTACTATGTTGTGGACGACTCTAGCGGCTGCCAGCAAGGTAGGGAGTGAAGGGAGATTCGAAGAGTGGGGGCCGCGAAGTAGGGGGGAGAAATAAGAGAGAGAAAGTGTGTGTGCAAGCGAGAAGAGAAGGTCCTCGGGCAGACTGAGACATCCCTCCCTCCACCTAGCGCACTACTACGCGATTCATAAAAAGTGAGTCGTTCGACGCCGCTTTTTCCCCACCGTATTTTTTATATTCAACATTTTGAACAATGCAAAAACATTTTTTGATGTGATCGCTACACGTGGTTATAACACGTGTCGTTCAGTATTTCTTTTTTATTTATTCATATTGGCAATTTTTTCATCGAATAATTGAACCGCTTTCTGTTATGATATAAAAAACTGGTTTATGTCACTCGTTACGTATTTTTGCTTTTTTTTTATTACCTCTAACATGTGTGGTATTACTGATAGCTGGAAACAAATCTACTTCCCTTTTGTCTGAAACGAATTTATATGAAAAACTTGTACGTTTATCAAGACTACCATTAGTAGCAATGCCTGAGTATGTTTGCAACCAAGAATAAATGCATTAAAACTTCTAATAACCAAGATAACATGGAAGGGATCCTTTCATCATATTAAAAAAAAATCCATCTTAAATTTACCTAATAATTTTATACATATTCTGACAATTCTTAATTAAGGATTTAAATAAGAGATTTATTTATATTATTATAGTGATATTTAATAATTTTGTAAAATAATAAAATAATATGAGAAGAATATTTTGTCTTTGTTCTGTCCTAGGTGACAAAAATGTGTTTTAAAAACTTTATTTAGCCTCTAGCCCTCCTAGAAAGAGACTGGATTGAGGTTCGGGTATATATAAATATATAAGACCCAAACCTATACAATTATATATATATTTATTTATTTATATATAAAAAATAGTAATAGAAAAAATTAAAATAGTTAAAAAAAAAAGTAATAAATATATAAATATTACTTTTTTTAATTATACGTTGAAATTAACTCTTAAATCTGATAAGAATAAAATTTTATATATATTTTATTTTAAAACGGAGCAGAAAAAAATATTGAAACACTATATCAAACCTTTTTAAAAGCAACATTTCTTAAATGATTCAACACTGGCAATAAATAAGAAAAATTATCAGGACATGATATAATATGTAAAATATTATTACTGAAATAAATATTTCCCAGACTTTCAACGCTGCCACTTTTCCCTTCAGTTAATTTGTTACTCGTCAAAGATCTGCTTCATGAAAAATTCCTAAATTTGTTTTTTTCTTTATCTCTAATTATATTTATAATTAGTTTCGTAGATTGGAAACCGGTAATAAATTCCATCACAATAATCAAGTTGTAAAGGAGTTTCCCTTGAAATATCTTAATTAAATACATTATAGATATCAACAATAAATCAAAGGTAGGATAAGCATTTATAAAGTCCAGCCAGTAATGTACTAGAAATCATAATAATGTCCAGTAGTACTAATAAAACCAGAATGTAGAAAAAAAAGAAGAGAATAGTAACATAGGAACAAACATCATTATACATTAATTGAAACATAAAAAAATATTATTGACATAAATATCTTGATCATTATCGTCAAAAGAGGGCTCGTCATAAGTATCATAAAGATTGCTAGGTCCAGTACATGTACCCGCTTTGATCGCCTTACTTCTTCTCCATTGTCTACGAGGTTAACAGCAAGATAGTTTACGTAGTCGTTAAGAATTATTTTGAACTTAGTTGCAAATTGATCAACTTCAGGATACCATTAAAGGGTTGAGTCGTAAAAATTATGACATTATATGTGAGTATAACTAGCATTTTGTAGGTAACCAAGTCAAAGCAACGGTCTTTCTTTGAGTTCCACTCGTTTTCAATCACTTTCAACATTTCCCTAGATGAGAAAGGCTTAATCAGAACAGTCATCGGAATCAGGCTCTGTCGAGAATTTCTATAGAGAATTTCCTTTTCACTGGTGACATACTGGCTGAAAGACAAATTGAATGTGACTAGCAAAAAGGTCGGCCATTATCACTTCTAGGCCAAGACCCATCTGACTTCTTTAGTGGAGTGAACTGAGGCGATGGCCGCTGAAATTTTCTCGTGGCATTCCACAAAGAATGGTTGTTTTAGAAGGGTTTTTCTGGGCGAAATCGTTTCGGCGTTACCATTACCCGGTCTTTTAGAAGGTTTAGATTACTGAGGTCATCTTTAAATGTCTCCCTCTTAAATGACTTTAGGATTCGTTTCAACCTCCGAGCAACCCTGTTTAAGATGGTTTATCCTCTGGTCTCCTTTAACGCTGCCATCTCCTGCTGAGCCACCTCTTGGTCGAAAAAAGATCCATTACTTGTTGTGGATAGTCCGCTTTACCTTGCTTCTTGTAACATCAATGTATCCGGTCGCATAATATATATCAGCCGAACGTTTTAACTCAATGGGTCCCACTAGTTAATCCTCGATCCTGCTCCTGTACGTCTGTCACATGGAATAACCTGTCAAGTTATTGCGTAGGATAGGGGATTTCTTCTTCCTAATTACCACCACACTTGTAGTGAGTAGGACAGGTGAATGATCAAACGTTGAGTCGGATCTAATCCTTAAGATGTGTGCACAAGCAATATATGATGATGGATGTTATATAAAATTCAGTAGGTTCGGAAGTTTAGTCAGATCCGACGGCCAGTTTGTCGGCTGTAATCAGGAGATCTCATCGAGATGCGTGTTCATGATAGAATACTTTATAGCTTGACTCTTAGTTGTTATAAGTCATAAGTTCCAGTAAACATGTTTAACATTCTATTCCCCAATAAAATGTACTCCATAAATACTTAACTTCCAATATCAATCAATGATAAATCCAAAAAATAAAGTCCTCCTTCAGATTATGAAAGATTTCACTGTACATTTTCAAAATAATTACCAATATTTTTGACGTTAAGCATTCTTGACTGCCAAATTTCTAGGACAGCCAACATTTTTGTTTGACAATTTTTCATCTCACTTCAAATTTATGAACGAATTCAAAATACCTTATTTTATTTTGTACCACAGAAATCTATTGAAACATTAGAAACTGGATTATTATTTTATTATTATAAGCGTCGGATATTTTAAGAAAGTGAAAATTTATATTTATTTCTGTTTAAATTTTTGAGGTTAAAAAGAAAAGTTATTTTTATTTAATAATTTATTAATAAGGAATAGAGAATAAACAACAATATTATTATTATAAAAAAGCATTTGTCGACGATTTTAAATTTTAAATCAAACAATAAAAATATTTTTTTTCAATTTTTATTTATTTTTCAAATACACTATTTTAATCTACTATACAATAATTTAACTACATTTATTAATAAGATAAAAGTATATTCATTCATTCATTCGTAATTGAGTAAATTAAAATCATCAAAAAATCAAATGACTAATATTAAAAAAAATATTTAAATATGTATATTTTACATAATATTAAGCTGAGGAAATTAAACCTGCTTGTTTTTGTATAGTCTCCTCTCATATTTCTCCTCCCATAAGAGAAACTGACTTTTCTCCTTTCTTCAATGTCTTATGCCCTCTTTATTTCTACCAAATAATTTTCAACATCCTATAAAAACGCTATATTTTAAAATATTATATTATTTTTCTTTTAAAATACCTTATTATTTTTACTATCCTGCTATTCCTGTTTCGTTCGAACAAAGTGGTACAATCGATACAAATATATATTAAATCTGCTTTTAATTTTTGAACTTGTATTTTGAAAAAGTAACTTGTTTTCTGCATAATACTTGTTACATAAATAACAAAATTCTGCAACTTTTTTTTGTTTACCTCCGGGACCACCGTTAGGTATTACTTCACAGGATGAGATGAATAACAATTTTTGTAGCGTGTGAAATTGCTATGCCTAACCGGGATTCGAACCCGGGACCTCCGGATGAAAGTCTGAGACGCCACCACTTGCACTACGGAGGCCGGAAACTTTTGATATTTAAAATTTACCTATTAAAGTTTTTTTTTAATTTTTTACTACTGTTCTTATTAGCACATGTTTTCGATTAATTGTATCATTATTATAAAATGGTTATTATATGTAATGCTTGTGTTGTGTGTATGTGGATACACACACACACACACACACATATATATATATATATATATATATATACTTATAAAACAACTTATCCTGACTGATTGATTCATCAGCTCCCAGCAAAACCTACTGAAGATAAATTGATGAAAATTTGTTCTTACGGCGTAAGTGCAAGCAAAGAAAGGATTTTTTTTTTTCCGACTTTAAAGGGTTAAAATGTAGTAATAATCGATTTACTATTTTTTTTTTTCGGTAGCAAATGAAGATATCAACTTTATTTTTGGTGTGTAATCTTCATGTGCATATTCAAAAAGCAATTTCTAGATTTTTTAAAATTCAACCTTAAAAAGGATGAAGAAAGGGTTTCAAATTAATTTCAAACAATAATTACAAATTTGTCTATCACCGACTGTACTAAACGAAATATTCAATCGATTTGGTCTTGGAAATACTCTTCAGATAAATATCTAAAAATCTCTTTCGGGTTTTTTAAATTTTAATATTTTAGGAGCTAAAAAACATAAAGTGTTTTTACAATTTTTGCCTTTTTTTACCGCTATTGAATCAATCTTTATCTTCGGTGACATTTGGTGGCAATTTGTATTTGTAATTCTAATTATATATTTCGCGAGTGAAGCCACATGAGAAATCTAAAAACTAATTAGCGAGTCCTGTACATACCCAATCCATAATACGGAAAAATTACAATATACTGCTAGCTTTATAAATTGAACAGATTTTAATTTTCAGTTATCATTATTATTCTTACTCGCTTGAGTTTAATGAACTCAGGGCAGATCCCGGGGGCAGAGCTTCCTGGCTAGACGGGAACGGCTAACATCCCTGATCGTGACGGAAAACGCAAGTAACCACATAGCATGGGCGAAGCAGTGTATGTAGATATATACTTCTTTTTTTTTCTTTTTTTTTTCTTAAATGGTTATTAATTTTAGAATGTTCTTTTACTTAGTACAAACTCATCCCATTTTTTAATCTCAGTTTTAAGTCTTAGTTAATTAAGTCTCAATTAAGTTAATTTTAAGTCTCAGTTTTCGTTTCTGTATCAGTGAATGTAGTATTTTAATTGCTTAATCTTATTATCTTTTCCATGGATGGCTAAAATGCTCTAAAAGTTTCCCTTCTCTTCTTCTATACAAACAGAAGAGTAAATTTTAAAATCATGATGACAAGACTATATAGAGTTTTATTTTTGAATTAATGATTTCTTCATCTCCTGCGCTTTTCAGTGCTACTAATTTTTTGTTTTTTCGTTTCTTTCTATAAAAAAGATATGCCAAAAAAATTGTTTTAACATCATTAGGTGTTAGAAATTTATTAAATATTGGATTAACGGGTAATATTTATGTCAAGGTATGGTTTTAAGTTTCACATTTAATTTAAAACTTGGATGAAAATATTTTGTTAAACATAATACCCAATTGAAAACATAAATAGACGCTTGCAAACTACTCCTATACCTATCCTGCCATTCAAGGAAATGAAATTCTTTATGAAAATAAGAAATATGGCCCTAAAAAAAGCAATTTACAAACATCGTTTTCCGCACAAATATTAATAAATAGTACCGTTACAGAACTGTAAAAAAAAATTGCATGTTTATCAGGTAAAAAACACTAATTAAACAAAAGTGAATATTTGTATCATCATGTACAAAAATTACAACCCAGTTTTGTTTGTTCTTTTATGAAGTTTTTGTTTGTATATAAGATAACATTTTAGGAGCAATCGTTTCTGGAATTTGTAAAAACAAATGATTCGCTTGAAAATATTATAATAATTTTCAAGATTAACAAATATCCTATGCCTATCCCATGATCTATACATTTTCTGGCACCAGTTTTCTTCAGAATTCGTATCATTACTCTTTTAACAACGTCTTTAGGCCATTCTCCCGTACTGTATATACTGTTACACAGTTCATCCATAGGTCAGCATCAAGTTCTTTTAGTTCTTTTAAGTGTTGCTATTTATTTAATTATTACTTTTAATTGTTTTGTGAAACGTTTTTATTTTATTTATTAGTAAATAACTTTACCAGAATGACAATTGTTTATTTGAATTACCAAATAAACAATTTTAACATAAATTTTATTCCATTAGAAATGATTTTAAATGACTTAAATTTATTTATAACACATTGGGTACATCGAAAACAGGACCAAGTAAAAACCCTAAAATGTCAAGTAGAATTTTAGTTTTGATTTTTATAGGTACAAAAAATATTTAAATAAACATTTAAAAAAAGTAATTCCACAAAAACCTGCTGGATTTTATTTTAATAAACGTATAATTATTTATAATAAATTAAGAAATATCTATAGTGAATGTGAGTATCAAACAATGGTATAGGATACCTATAAATAATATATAAGGAACAGTAGTAACAAAATACATCCAAGTATACACTGTTTATCATATAATGCCGCTAATTGAAAATTCTACTACCAAATAGTACTACATAAATTCAATTAAGTGCTCTTTATAAGGTAACATTTACATTAACATGCGTGCTCATTCAAACCTTAATAAACTCCATATAAAATGATCTATACATGTATAACAAATATAGTAAAAGTTATGCGCAAAGGTTTAAATATATACAGGTTACGAAATAGATGCAGTTTATTATGAAATTTACAATAAATTTAATAATTTCCTCATAAATATTTACAGTTAGCAGTCTTTTATATATATATATCAAATAAAAGTCTGAAATATTCTACAATTTTATGTATGTTATTTATCACAAATGAATTACTAACACTAAAAGCAAGGGTTTGTATTTTTATATAACGAACTTACAAGAATCAGTAGCTTTGAAAAAGTAGTTGAGAAAAAACATAATTCAGTAAGAAATGAAACAAATATGTAATCTGTCAGCAGTATTCCAAAATTTCTGGTTTTTGGAGGTAGTTAAACAATCCTAGAACAGTAAATAAAGTTGTTAACTGATAACAGGAACTTAATTCTTTAATCTTAATAATAACTTACCGACGGAAGTTGTTCTTGTTAAATGGACAAAAAAACACCTTAAAAATTAATCGGAGAATGTTATACACCCAAAAATAACAATGTAAGTTATAATAATCGGGGCGATCGACAAATATTTTAGCGAAATCTTGCAGAAACTTTCATAAATTAGATATATTAATTACCCTTGTGTGTAATATATATAGGAGCGTATTATATATATTTCACACACACATATATATAACATATATATATATATATATATATATATATATATATATATTACACTCAGGAAATACAAATACTGTCATGGACCACCGGAGAGGGTTATAAGTTTAGCGAGGCCGTGTTCGGCGCAGCCGTGATAACAAACGATAAAGTCAGTAGTTCTGCAAGGCCGTGTTTGCCGCATTTGTGATAACAGCGATATCAGTAGGCGTTTGGTAACTAGTGAAGTGTAAGTCACGAGTATTCCAGCGTGGACAGTAGTTGAGAACAGGAAGTTGTTCAGTGAGTTATTGGTAAACAGTAGTAAATATATTCACTTCATTCAAACGAATATATTCCATTCATTCATAAAGTGTGGGATAGTTCTATTGTAAACACCAAAAGTAGAGATATTCGGCGAAAATGGACTGTATGAACTTTAGACTTTTCAATGGTTATATTATTGTTAATGCAATAATAGTTCTATCAGTTATTATAACGTTTTTTTAGTAAATCAGATAACATTTTGTTATTTATAATTTAACTGTTATTTAATAAATCTTACTTTTTATTTGAATTACGATTTTGTATGTTATATATATTTATTGTCATTATTGTTATTTATTTTATTTTATATGTTTTTAGAGGAATAAACTGAATTTATAAAAAAAACCTTTACCTTTGTTAGTCTTTCAACATCCTTGTCGAACCGCGGAACAAGCGAGAATATATAAACCATTTTTATACACATAAATATCTTATTATTTTTGAATTCAGAGACCTTATAATGTTAATTTAAAAAATTCGTTGGTTAATTTTTTAATGATAAATTAATACTTATAAATAACGCCCAGGAAATATTATTATTTTTTTAAATATAAAAGAAGAAAAGTTTATATTTTTAAATACAACGGTTGCTATTTAAAAATGTTACCGATCATTTTTATAATTATTCAAATCTTTCCATTATTTTGCTATTTATAATATAAGATAGGATATTATATCTAATATAAGATGTTATAGTAGGTGAAATTCAATTTTTAAATAACAAAAGTTAAATAAGGGATCAATTCTTAAATAGTCCACCAATCTAGTCTAGTGGTTAACTCGTCAGAAATCAGTTTTTTAACAGCTGATTTTCGAAGTCGAAAGTTCTGAGGATCAAATTCTAGTAAACGTTTTTTACTTAAGTAAAGAATTTTTATACAAATTTGAAATCTAGACAGTAGATACAGATGTACTTAATAAATTACATGTCTGAGGAATGGTCAGCCTGAATCTGTACAAGACTACACACCATATTTACATGACATACATATCATTCTCATTTCATTGGCCTGTGAGAGATTGCTTATTGATCAGTAGTTGAACAGATTGCAACGTACACATTAGAAAAACTACATATATATATATAAGATTTTGATAATCCCATTTATTTGGTCCTCCATTAAAAAATCTTAAGATAATCTTGTTTTTACCATAACTTAATTGAAAGAAAATTTATCATTCAAATTTAAACTTTCTCTGATATCGAAAATTTTATCTTTCTACTGCTAGTAGAAGAATAGAATTATTCATTACTAAGGAAAAATTTGTTTTATTAATCATTGAATTTAATTATTTAAAAATATTTATATGTAAAATATATGCTTCTGGTAACAAATTAATCTTTAAAAAAAAAAGAAATGTTAGAAAAAGTCATTAAAACAAAATATGTAATGTTATAGGAAATGATTACAAGGTGTTCTTACAGTAGTTTAGTAATTTACCTATTGGTAAAAAAATAAATAAAATAAATCCGATGAGAAATAATTAATATTTATTGATTTGTTTGTGGGCTAAATATGGCTACTATGTAACGACATTAAATCGTACATGACAAATATTTTGTTTATCTAAAAATAATGCTGGCGATATGTTAATTATATAATTTAAATATGTAACTAATTAATAGGTTACATTTACCTTAGTAGTATTCGTTAAAACGAGAGCATATAACATTTCTCTAATGCTACTTCATTTTTGTAATAATAGCACTGTGTTGGACAAAACGTCTTTAAGGTGATGACATAAACAATTACTTTATAGGGATTTTATAGGGTAAATAATGCCGCAATTAGATAATAATTTTAACTATAGTTAAATTATTTTATTTAATGGGAAATTGGTACTCCATATATTGCACGCGTAATGCACCGATGAATTATTTACGTTACCAGGTTTTCAGTCATTATATCATCAGCGAAATATTATGATTCTGTTTTTCTCTTTTTTATTGTGTGAGTTGCCAATTTATTTGTTAAAATAATAGAGAACTTGTTATAAATTTAGTAATGTCATTGTGCTCATACGTGTTTTACATCATGCAAAATAGAAACAAAAATTCATTGTTATTGTTGTATTGTTCATAAACCGATATAAAATTATATTCTACGTCCGCTTTTCATTATTTAGCGTGTAATTAATTGATTTCAAAGTTCACTTAATTACTAATTAAGTTAATAATTTATTAATATTTCACTGTTATAAACTTTAAAAAAATATGGTTTAGATATACTAAAAAATTTACAAAATCTATATTAAAATTTTTTAATTGAAAATAATTACTATGGAATTGATGAAGGCTGTTTCCTACAATTGATTTTTCATCGATAAAACTATAAATATTATTAAAAATTATTTATTTATCAATATTCCTACTTGCTTAGTACTATTATGTCTTTCTTTTGTCTTCACATTAAGAGCTTTTATAGATATCTACTTCATTAGAACGTATGCAAATAATATGTGTAATTTTATAAGACAATATAAACCAAAATTATGTAAAATAAGAAAAATTTATCAAGAAAATTATAATTCGTTCTTGTAAATAATTATACTCTACTGATAGGAAGGAATTTTCTGGACTATTTATAAACAAAAGTATCTAGTTTACGGATAACACCAAAAAAGATATTGTTTTTTAAATATGGAAAAATAAAGCTTTTACAATTCCTAGGAATAATATGCGTAATTTTTTTAACTAATAATTTTTTTCAAACTGGTTCTTTATAAAGTAAATGGTTGTGCTATGAATAATTCTTAAACAAATAACTGTGCTGCATATAATGTTTAAATTAATTTATTAACAATCCATAATTCTATTAGTTTGCAAAAGTTAAGATTAAAATTATTATTGAGATAGTGAACACCGCGAGGTGACAGATATTCTAAGAAAAGTGAAGCATAGTTAGCTATTTCAGCACGGTGACTATGATAGATTTAAGGAACTGATTTCTGAAGGTATTGGAGATCTGCATTTGAAAGGCGATGGGGGACAGATATACGAAATTGTTAGGGATTTCGAAAATAATGAAATGCGCGTTGTTGAGCTCGGTATACCCAAAACTTTTGGGTACATCGGTTAAAAACGTATTCCTTGGTGGAACAACAAATGCAAGCATCCAAGAATGCGTTCAATAGATATAAACGGCATCGGAATGAGGCCACTTTTGTGGAATACAAAAAAGGTCGCTCGAGGACTAGGAGGAATATAAAAAAAGTAAACGGCAGTTATGGTACGATTTTGAGAATGGCTGCTAATACATGAAATAGCAAAATAATTGGGGAGACGTTTTCACTGAATTCGAGCGATTCAAACTTTGACGACAGTTTTCTGAGGATTAAGAATAATCCTGAATTCAGTTTTGAGTATATACGTCGGCAGGATACTATCGTCAAATGGGAACTGAACACCCCTCTAACCTTGAGCAAATTACAGAATGTATTTGCAAATTTAAAGTATTCTAGCCCTAGGCCTGAGGAAATATTGTATGTTTTCATATGGCAGCTCAAGATGAAGGTCTTCACCGCCAATTACAACTGTTCCACACTATCCTGGACGAAAGAGTGTTTCCGGTCGTCGGGAGGGTGGTTATAATCATTTCTTTTTTTTTTTTTTTAACTGAATTTTTACGGGCATCGACTGCTAGGGTCATTAGCCCTCGTCACATTCTTTAAAAGAAATTATTATCTCCATCAGGATCGTCATATGTAAGGGTGTAAAGGGCCCTTACATTTTATTTAAAAAACACAAACTTCACAATAAACATTAAAACATGAAAGACAAGGACAATCACAAACACTTACGGGGTGTAAAGGGCCCCAATATTAAAATTTGAGATAGGTTCTCAAAAGACCATGAACTTAAAATTATAATTAATATTATCAATACCATATCTTTCTTTCTGTCTTCTATATGTATATATAAAACTACCGCTTAGAGTATCTTTTACCACAGCTTTAAACTTCCATTTTATAGACTTTTAAGAAGTCCACTGGCGTGTAAAAATGCAACTATATTTTCTTCATTTCCATTATCCAGATCAGCACTAATATTATTTGTAAGACAGAACCTCTTTCTGAGGTCCTCATATATGGTACACTCTTCTATTAGATGCTTGATTGCCTTAACATGAACTCATTAAAAGGTGATAAAGAAGAGAATACATTCTTATTTATCCTCATTTCAGCCCTCATTTTTAGTTGTTTTTGTCATTTCAGTCTACTGACTGAAATGGCATCTGGAAGGAATTGAGTTCTTCTCTCTATACCGGGTTCAGAGAAAATAGATCTAACCTGATCTCCTAGTATTTATACAGGCGGATTTCTATGAGGCATTTGCTTCTAAGGAGCAACTCCTTGAAGTGACCTTAGCCTTTGAAAAGATCTATGAGAGGGTATGGAAAGAGAGGATAATCCTTGTCTTACTACAGAACGGTGTTAACGGAAATATGTTGAACTTTGTGACTAATTTTCCTACTATCAAAAGTCTTTAAATTTAAAAATGGAACCTTCAGGGATCTGTTCTCAATGTGGTGCTTTTATTGGTGCTACAGATAGGGTAGCAGATATGATCACTCTGCCAGTGAAAAAAAGTATCGTAGCTGATTATACGACTATTACCTATAGAGGCAAAAAAATTTAAAAGCTGAATGTCTAAGGAGAATTAATGTCCTTAACAAATTAATGGTGACAAAAGCATCATCCTGAACACATACAGAAGCATCGTTCGCGTTGGGAGATCCCAACTGCTCAAGGCAGGCGACCAGCCACGCTCTCACTCAACAATTTGAGGGAAACAAGTCCTTAGCCCTTCGACTTCCGACTATTTCGCTATCTCCAGGAAATAGGCCGAATGTTCCGAGGATTCTTGGAAAGGAAATAGGACGCGGCGCTCCTTGGCGTTGCGCAACTCTTACGACTGAATATTTACCATCTGGGAGACGCAAACAGGACACCCATATTACCGAGCTGTCAGGGACCAATTTAGCGAGATGATTAAGAAATACACCGGTTACACACACATTTACACAGACGGATTTCTATGAGGCATTTGCTTCTAAGGAGCAACTCCTTGAAGTGACCTTAGCCTTTGAAAAGATCTATGAGAGGGTATGGAAAGAGAGGCCAACGGGTGTTTCGGCCAACGGGTGTTTCGGCCAACGGGTATTGCTGTCCAATAATAATATAAAGAGATAATACATAAGCTTAGTCCCTACTCTTGTATGTTATTTTGCGAGGCCTAGTCAACAAAATAGTGGTATTTTTTCTATTGTTACGCAATTCACTTTGCCTTGTTTTTGAGGTCGCAGTGACGACACCTTTCTGATAATAATTGACACTAGAAGTATAATGAAGGAGCTTAAACTGCAAACGATCTGAACATATCACTAAAATTTACTACGATACCCTCTCATGAGTAAACAAGACAGTGATATTCGTTTGGCACCCGGGCCATTGCTGATAAATCTGCCAAGAGAGCGGCAACAAATGGCCTGTGACTAGAATTAATGTATGATTATTATAATATATTTTATAATAATTATAAATAATTAATATCCATTATAATATATTAACCTTATATGTTATTATTATTTATATTATAAATTATTTTCTTCAAAACAAAAACTCTACTCAAAGACAAATCTTAATTATATTTTTTTATGTAACTAAGTCTATAAAATTTATACATTGATTTATTGTAATTAAATGTAAATTAATTATAACATGAACAAAATAATTTCTATTTTTGATTAAATAATTATCCTGACTGAGAGCCTGAATGATAGTTCCGTCTTTTTTTTTAACTGTCTTAAAATTTCGGGTATGGTGAAAATGATAACTTTAAACATTAGTTTTAGAAATAGTTCATTCATTTTTTGAAAAAAAAAACAACAAATTATTGGATAATTATTTATTTTATTAATCTATTTATAATCTTTGATCATTAAACTGTTTCTTCCATTTTTCTTCAATTTTGTAGACAAAATATTCTGACCGATGACTGGAACTGAAAAATTCCTTTCACCGATGCGATTCCTTGGATAATACATAGACTCCCCTTTGTCACTACCCGTTCATTTTCTCTAAAATTGATCTAGTTTGTAAGATTAATCTTAGGTTGTAACCATGCCAAGGATAAAGCTACCAGAAGAGTCGCTGCATCCTTGGTGGGAACAGACTTGAAAGCTCCGTTCCTACTCAATTACTACACAATAAGCCTAATAGTTGAAATATTAGGTAAAGTCAGACCTTCTAATCTTTCCTAAAATAGAAAACAGATCAAAAAAATTGTTATTTTCTATTTTTGTTTCGATCGATGTAAGTTACTTTTTAAATGTTTTATTAAAAAAAAATTAACAGAAAAACATTTCCTGTTTTTCAAATTAAAAGTAGTAATAAAGATAAAAAAATCTGTAACATTCCCATTATATATAGTAAATTTTTTTCAGTGTACATCTTTTACATTAATCTATACATGTAAAGAATTTAACAGAATAAATTATTCTCGACACTAAATGGCAACATGTAATTGCACTGTCAATTAAGGGTTTGATTTAGATCTATAACTGAAAATGTAGCTTTATAACGGACATGAATCTTCGATTTAAATAGAATATCTTCTTTTGAAAAACCATAAATACACAACCTAATATATATATATATATATGTAATTTGCACGTAAATAATTCCCGTACCTCTCTCCCGGAAGAAATGTCAACTTTGTATATCAACTAAAAAGAAACTAAAAAAAAAAAAAATACAACAAACCAGTTTAAACATTTTAATAAACGAGTGTGTATCTACAACCAGTTCATTTACAAAAAGGATGGACTAACGAATTGATAGTAAGATTCTCATCTAATCATTTAAAGATTTTTGAGACTAATTAAAAAAGTTCAGAAAAGTGAGTTTTTTCTTTTATTTCTTTTTTTTAGTGAGTCTTTATCACCTTAATTGGTCTTTTGGTATTTAAAATCGATACCAATTACAGTATATTTATAAATAATTACTCTATCAATAAAAGTTAAATAATTCTTTGTTTAAAAAAATATTTCTGTATAAGCAGAATCAGAAATATTTCATATCAAGTGAATTTTAATGAAACACAAAGACTAATTATTAAGGAAAATATTTTACAAATATACCGGTTTTTTGTTTGATATTATTACCAATTTTTTTTGTTTGTTATATTTTAGTATCTCCCTATAGGCTGCTTTTCTTAAATGTCAACCACTGTTACTCTATCTAACTAATATCTTATCTCTATAATAATATACAAAATAAATATATTTAAAAAAACACAAATTATTTTGTTTAATTATTTATTCATATACTAAAATATAATGGTTTTTGTTTACCTTGATATACGAGTAGTTTAATGTAAACAGGCATTATGGACAATAGTCCATAAATCGGTAAAATATGATAATTAATAAACGTTAATAAACGATGTTATTGAATTTTCCACTCACTTTATTAAACCTAAAACTTAACCTTTTTCTCATTAATAGAATATATATTTATTTTTACCCTGACGATTTTGTTTTCTAGTTAAAAAACATAAAAGAAGAAGAATTGTTTTAAAATTAATTAATTTTAAAATTAAATAGTTTTAAACAAATTCGTATATATATATTCATACTTCAGTTTCCCTCTGTCTTCTTATGTTTGTTTTTCAGTAAAAAATTACATCTTGGAGAACGAATTGAGGTATTTTTTTATGAAATTTTAAAACAGGCAAAAAATTATTATACTGCATAATTTTTGCGATCCACTTTAGGTCATATTTTTAGGTAATATATTTATCAATTTAGATCATAGTTTTAGCTAATTATCTATAATTTTGAACAAATGATTCATTTTGTTCACAATAAAAAACGCTTATCCTTTTATCATATAAAAAATAATTCTATACAATTAATATTTACAGAGTTATTAGTGATTAAACAGTTTATTAATTATTTAACAATATTAAAATTGTTAAAGGTAAAATTTGTATGGATAAAATTGTGTAGTCCAATAATTTAATTGGTACTTTAGCCGTAATCGATGTGATATTCAAACGATGAAAATACAGAGTACCCCGGGAGGTGTTGGACAATTCTAAGAGACTGATTCAGAACATTAAATTACACAAAAAAGTTCATATATACAAACGCCCAATCTCGTTTCATTTTCCCTGTCTTCACCATTTATGCTTTTTTTAGTTAAAATGTCTGTCCTGTTATTATTAATTATAGAAATTATAATTAGTTATTTGAATTCAATTACCGAAGGAAGTGAAGACAGGCACAAAACTGTCAGATTGCATAACTTTTACATTCCACTTTAACAATTTCAGCCAAATCTTTATCAAGCAATCTGAACAAATGATGTGCCCTTTTTTTCTCAATAGGACGCTTAGCATTTTAATTAAAGCATAATAAGATAAAACTATATTTATGGACCAATTAATGATTATAAAGACTTTATAGGCATCATTATTTGAATTTTTAAAGGTAATAATTTCAAATCTATTTATTTTGTAAAAAAATTTGTTTGATACATGTACACCAAATTTAATTTTTGGATATAAATTTTTTATTGATAAAATACAAAATGGCAGACAGAGGTGGGAATGAAGATAAAGTGTAGTCTACATTTAAATTTACTGTTTATTTTGATTTCTTACGTTTAGCGAACACCTTCTTGGAGACATGTATAAACAAACACATACGCGAATATATAGTGTGTCTCATGAAGATGTATACACTTTTCATTTAGTATCACTCACCCATTCCCCCACCGATTCTACTGAAATTTTTTAGACGTTTTAACAAAGGTTCTAAAATTATTTTATGAAAATTTCAACCTTTTAGGATTTATGGAAACAAAATGGCGGCTATCAAAGAAAAACACCAATTTTAGATAAACCACATTCTTTATTCACTACAAAGTAGCTGGTAAAAATGATTAAAAACATATAGAACATAATAAGAACTAGAATTAAAAACAGTGACATAATTATCCTTGGTTATGACCAATTATTAACTTGTTTATTCAATTTAAACCGCTGTTCAACAATACATCATCGGATTTTAATCATTTTTACCAGCTATTTTGTAATCAATAAAAATGTGGTTCTTCTGAAATTTGCTAAAAACGGTAATCAATTATTTTTTTAAAAATAATATGTTGTACCTCACAGATTTATGGTAAATTTAATTTCCATAAAATGTATTTTTCTTTTACGGTTGAAATTTAATTAAAAATTGTTCTTTGTTATTCTGTAGAAAGATAAAAATAAAAAAAATGAATTATTAAACTTGTCATATAACAGTTTTATTTTCCTTGAACTTTTTCCTGTATATAACAACATAGTACACAGTAGTAGCCAAATCTCAGTTCGTGTTATTATTGTATCCGGATACCGTATGGAACGATTATTCACAGTGCAGGTGTTTCAACCCTCAAAAGAGAAAACTTCCCGCTTGTATAACACAACCTTTCATTTTACCAAAATACTCTTGTTACCTCGTTTTTGTCATTTTTTTGTCGAATGAAAAATATCGTGCTAATTAAAAAAAAAAAATTATAATAAAAAACCGTGTATAGTATTACATGAAAACACTTTTTAGGGTCAAGCTGTAATTCTGGAAATGTTATAAAGAGGAGATTATGGTAATACATTAATTGAATACCAGTCAATTGTCCTCGATTAATATTAATTTAAAATTATTCAACTTATATGACTGTGATTTTTTTTTTTGCAATTAACAGTAACATTAGTGAAATGTGAATGATAATATGGTAATAACGTTCACGGAAATCATTTATTTTAAATTTAATTAATGCTCATTTATTCTACTATTAATTCCTATAAAATAAAATATAAATTAGAGTTGAGGTAAATGCAGTTAAATAATAATTTTATTCACCCATCAAATGTGATTTTTTTAAAAAGATACTTTTCAATTAAAATGTTTTTTAGACGACAAAATAATTATTATGGAGCCTGTGTTTTACTTATAAACTGCTTAGTTCTTACTTTCAAGTAAAAATAATCGCTAAAATATATTTAAAATAGCATTCCCTGTCGTGGCATCGCTTATACGTATAGAACTTCAAAAACTGGAAATAATATTTTAGTAATTATTTGTGGGCTGTTGCTCTCGGAGTCATTCCTATTCACATTTGTGCGGATATAATAAAATATTTAGATAAAAGATCTGTTCCCAAATCAAATTTTACTTTCCTGGCATCATAGATCCAGAACTATGCTGCAAGAAGGAAAGTTTGGTTATCAATCAAAAACTGGGGTATGGTTTTATTACATTTTTCTACTTTTCATGACCCAGGGACCCAAAACAAAAAAAAAATGTGGGGGTAATGTTCGTAAGTAACGTAGGTGTGTTGGCGTGTTTGAAGCTTAACAACGTTTGACTGGGTAAATCAATTTTGATAAAATTTTGTACCGAGACTCGAGTATATCGGGCAATGTGTTAGTAAAATTTTGAGGTCAACATCTACAGCGGGTGGTTTAGATAGTTTCTTTGGGGTCAGTCTTTTCAAAATTTGTAAATATCACTTTACATTAAGCTCACTACACGTGTACATGTTTATATTACCAGTTTATTACCACTTTAGATTTGTCTCAAAGTTCCCCCTTCCACAAAAATTGAAAAAAATCTTTCTTTTTGTTTTTATTGTTTATTTTTTTAAAAGTTTTTTTTTTAATTTCTTCTTAAATAGGTAAGTGGTCGAAAAAAATAATTTGGGGTAATATTGCGGATTAGGGAACCAATAAAAGTTTAAAAATATGTTTTTTTTTATTTTTTAGAATCTTTTTTCATGTATTACTTTTTCTGATTCTTTTTTCCTTATACAATTTTTTTTATAGCTTTTATATAAATATTTCTATTTGCTTTGTATTTTTATTATACATTATTTTACAGTATTTTTTTTTAACTTCCATTATAGAAGAATAAATAACCAGGAAAGTAGAATAATGGTTAGGAGAGTATAACAAATTTATTTCAGGTTTTTAATTATAAATCAAACCAACGGGGGATATAGTTGGCTTAATTATTTAAGAGTTTGCGTTATATACTGATTAAACGAAATATAAATGAAAAATCAAATGAAACTTTGAAAAAAGATATCTGTTTTCGTAATTAATAATTAAATAAGTTATAACTTACATAAGTTCTAACTTAGGTTAAATTTTGGCTCCGACAAATAAAGGAGCATGTCCGTACCCAAGATTATTGTCTTTTAGGTTTTGCTTAATATTTCTAAACCGCTTCAATCATTAAGCTCAAAATTAGACAAAATATTTTTGTGGAAGATTTGTTAGTGATATGAAACAAACGGATAAATCGGTGCCAAATTTCACTTTTTATTAATTTTTTTTTTTTTTTTTTTAATATTATTAAACAAATTTTATACTAAAGCGTGAAATTTAATTAAAATGTTTCCTTTTTATCAAAAGGAAACCTTTACTTGAATAAAACACCGTAACCAAAGTGCTACCAAACCTTGTTAACATTGCCCTTTTTAACATGAATTACTGTAGTCATGATGTGAGAAGTTTAATTATTTATTCAAGACGGTGTACTAACTAATAGATATTTCTTTCTTATACTTATTTATTTTCTTCATTTTATTACTGTATGCTCTTTATTTTTTATTTCGCTTTTTAATCATACTATGTGATATTCATTTTTATATTAAAAATATAAGTAAACATTGTTTTACTTATATAAAATTTTAATTAAATTAATAAAAATTCAGCGTCCTCTGTTACCTAGCAAAATATAGCCAGAATCATTAAAAATTATATTTATTTTGTGGAAATATATTGATTTCTAGAGTATGTTTGTTAAATTCGTTTTCTAAAATTGTTATTTAAAATCAAATCCAAAATTGTTTTCCAAATTTCCAAATTTTGTTCCCAAAATTAGTATTTTGTAATTATTAATTACGGTCGGTGATCGTCGACATGCTCACCATGCGTCCGGCGTATGCGACCACGCAGGTGGCGGCGACGGTCGCTGTGCCACCCATCTTGGCGGGTGCGTTGTTGACGGAAGGTCGCATCCGTATTGGGTGAGTGGCCTGCCACTCACCCAATACGGATGCGGTCTGAAAAAGGACGCTATTTCGATGCTGGAAACTAAGGCACCGTGCGGGGTCCTGCAGCGGGCCGGGTAGGAGAGAATAATGCTTTAATTATGTGGGGAAGCTGGCCACCAGCGTAAGGATTGCAAGAAAGAGGCTAAGTGTCCCTCTTGCAAACGGTGGGGACATTCGCTTGGGGATCGTGGCTGTAAGACCACATCAAAGCCATTAGTGTTGTTCCCATGCGGAACGGATTTGAGCTATGCGGCGTGAGGTTTGGCTGCTGTTACGCCTGGCTGTTAGGTGGATCTGGAGGGACAGCCCTGTCCGGGAGGGGTGGGATGCTCCGGCGTCTCGCTCTCGATGATCGGGCAGGGATTCCTTCCGGAGCCGCTGGGGGGAAAGTTAAGACCGTAGTCTTGGTGGGGATCCCTCCGGGTGTTCCCCATTTCAGGGGTAACACCGTGAAGATGGGAGTCCCGGTGAGGGGATCCCCTTGGGGTCCCTTATTTGGGACATGCAAAAATAAAGACCGAGTCCCGGCTGCCTGGGTGGGGCTTTGGGAACGGTACAACCGGGCCCAGTATTACTGCCCAGGCGATTTGAGGCAATGGCACCGTCCGGAGCTTTGTCAGTGCGGGTCCAGCTCTGATGGGCGGGGCAAAAAAGGAGGAGAAAAAAAAAATAATAACAATAATAAAATAATAATAATAATAATAATAATAGTAATTAATATTTAAAAACCTTATGATTTATTTGAGATAAAATTCTATCGAAGTCTGGAATGATACGTAACCCTTTGCTACTTATTCATTTTTATATTTATATGGAAAAAATTTAACCTAGGAAAAATTAACTTTAAAAAAACCGTCCATCATACGTTTGTAAATTTTTTTTTTAATGTAAAATACAATTTTCAACTAAATTTTTTTCACTACTTTGTTTTTTCAAAGTATTAAATGGGCCAAATAAGCGGAAGTTTTTAAAACTTAACCGTAATTAAAAGAAAATTATATTTAATATGTTAATAAAATAATTATTTATATTTATTCTTTATCGAATTAATTTTTCTACGTAATTACTAGCTTGTTTATGCCGGATTAAAAATTCCCACTCACTATATTCTTTTTTTTTTAATTATACGTTTTTTTTTAATATAAATACATCTAGCTGTTTATACAGAAGGTCAGTTCATTATAATTTACATGTTATCACTTAATAAAGCTTTTATAATTAATAATATAATACGCTGATTCTATTTTCATGTCGTGATCACTTACCGGGCGTCATTGAATATAATAAACTTGTATTAAAGAACGAAATAGGATAAATAATATTGTACTTCACTGTTTTTGGTTTAGCATATAAGAGATGCTGACCTAGTAGCTATTAATTAATTGTGTTGATCATTAGCGACACTGTTATTCTGTCAACATCCCGCACTTTTTCACATACACATATCTTGCTTGCAACATTAACTGGACTGCTTTCATGACTTCATTTCTTAACAGTTGCCCTTTTTAATATGAATTACTGTAGTCATAATGCGAGAAATTTAATTATTAACTCAAGACTTTGTACTAATAGATGTTTGTTTCTTTTACTTATTTATTTTCTTCATTTTTATTACTGCATGCTGTTTGTTATTATACGAATAAAATTGTTATTATAATATTTTATTAATTATTGTTGAATATTTTACTGTTTTTATTTTTTTCATATTTACATGATGTTTTCAAGAGTAGTTATGAAATACATCTATAAATACAACTTTACTCTTTGCAAACTCCAATTAATATACAAAAATAACTGGGAATATAAATTTTTAGGTTATTAAAAAAATTAAAAAAAATTGGGCTTCTTGTTTAGTAGAGAAGCTCTTATTAATTAGAGTAGAATATATTGAATCCGAATGATCAGCTGGAGTGTGACGATAACATCGGATTGCTGCTGAACGGTCTGATTAGACGGAGTTCTGAAGATGGAAGGACTATGAAGTAAGAATTAGGTTATGTTTAAAGTTGCGTGGGTGTGAGTGTACTTGTGGTTCTTTCACTTGTTATTGATCACACTATTGTTGTCAATGGTTTTGTTAATGACTCGTTACACCACTTATATCAAAGACAGAGGAAAAATTGATTATATAATTAATATGTCTAAAAAAATATTTTTTTGTTTTTTTTTTCTTTTGTTGTGTAAAAATCAGATGAGGTAAATTAAGTTCTTTGTAAAAGGTCGAATTGTCTGTTTACCTGTGAACATATATGTAAAAGCAAGTTCTACGTTATTAAATAAAAAGAAAACAGTAACCCAGATTTATAAATACTTATCGGTGTCATGGAGTATTTTTAATAATATTTTTAATTTTTATTATTATTTTCTTTTTATTTTACATAACAATACAATCGCATAAAAATTGGTATTATTAAATCGAGGAACGTATGTCAAATTCAGAAAAAATTGTTTGTACTAGATACAAAAAAAAAGTACAGGTGATTTGTGGTATTATTAATGAAAATAATGATTTTAAAATTAATGTCAGCGTATTTCCCAATAATGGTTTCTTTAATTTATAAGAACGAGGTAAAGAAGATAGTTGAATTCTTGGCATAATTGCACCAACAAGCATGATTTTATCTTATTGACAATAACGATGGAATTTATATATTTAGTTCATCCACAGATGTGGACGACAACACAACGATAGAACGAACAAATATATACGGTCTTAAATCAGCTCGAAAAGAAGTTCTACACTTTAAGATCCGATCATCCAGGTGGCCAATTTTTATTATCAAGCGATTTTATGTTTCATAACGAAAAAACTAAATACAAAATTAACCTACCTCTGAATTATCTACCTGGTAAAGCCAGACACCTTCTAATATCTTCAAACACAAATTCAAATTGATGAATCACATAAATGAATGAGGCATAATAAATTTATTTAATCATTCTTAATTTAAATTTTACTTCCCTATACGAAGTAAAGGAAATATTGTGATCGCGAAAATTTAGGTTTTCAGATTTAAACGGAAATATCCATTCTGAACATCCCTGAATCCATTATGAGTAATTTCGGCGTGACGTCTGTACGTACGTACGTATCTCGCATAATTCAAAAACTATTAGTCGTAGGATGGTGAAATTTTAGACTTAGAACTGTTGTAACATCCAGTTGTGTACCTTCCCTTTTTATTGCAATCGACTGAACCAATAGTGTCCAAAAAAGCCCAAAATCCAAAAAAGTTTGGGTTTTGGACTTTTTCTTAACTGCAGTAATGAACCTTTATTGAGAGCTTTTCAACGATATAGCGTAAGTGGTACTTATTTTCATTGATTCCAGTGTTATATCCAAATGAAGTTTTAATTAATGGAATATTTGGATCTTATAAGAGTATAAGAGGAAGGCACATCGGTTCGAATCAGACTTCATCTCCTTTTTTTTTTAACTTTTTTTTTTTATTTAAATAAATTGTTTTATTAATAATTATTAACCTCTCATTGTAAACATATTTTTTTTAATAACAAAAAAAAAGTGAAATATATCAGAACTTACTTTTTTTTTGTCTTTAGTTATTTGACTGGTTTGATGCAGCTCTCCAAGATTCCCTATCTAGTGCCAGTCGTTTCATTTCAGTATACCCTCTACATCCCACATCCCTAACAATTTGTTTTACATATTCCAAATGTGGCCTGCCTACACAATTTTTTCCCTCTACCTGTCCTTCCAATATTAAAGCGACTATTCCAGGATGCCTTAATATGTGGCCTATAAGTCTGTCTCTTCTTTTAACTATATTTTTTCAAATGCTTCTTTCTTCATCTATTTGCCGCAATACCTCTTCATTTGTCACTTTATCCACCCATCTGATTTTTAACATTCTCCTATAGCACTACATTTCAAAAGCTTCTAATCTTTTCTTCTCAGATACTCCGATTGTCCAAGTTTCACTTCCATATAAAGCGACACTCCAAACATACACTTTCAAAAATCTTTTCCTGACATTTAAATTAATTTTTAATGTAAACAAATTATATTTCTTACTGAAGGCTCGTTTCGCTTGTGCTATTCGGCATTTTATATCGCTCCTACTTCCTCCATCTTTAGTAATTCTACTTCCCAAATAACAAAATTCTTCTACCTCCAAAATCTTTTCTCCTCCTATTTTCACATTCAGTGGTCCATCTTTGTTATTTCTACTATATTTCATTACTTTTGTTTTGTTCTTGTTTATTTTCATGCGATAGTTCTTGCGTAGTACTTCATCTATGCCGTTCATTGTTTCTTCTAAATCCTTTTTACTCTCGGCTAGAATTACTATATCATCAGCAAATCGTAGCATCTTTATCTTTTCACCTTGTACTGTTACTCCGAATCTAAATTGTTCATTAACATCAATAACTGCTAATTCCATGTAAAGATAAAAAAGTAACGGAGATAGGGAACATACTTGTCGGACTCCCTTTCTTATTACGGCTTCTTTCTTATGTTCTTCAATTATTATTGTTGCTGTTTGGTTCCTGTACATGTTAGCAATTGTTCTTCTATCGCTGTATTTGAACCCTAATTTTTTTAAAATGCTGAACATTTTATTCCAGTCTACGTTATCGAATGCCTTTTCTAGGTCTATAAACGCCAAGTATGTTGGTTTGTTTTTCTTTAATCTTCCTTTTACTATTAATCTGAGGCCTAAAATTGCTTCCCTTGTCTCTATACTTTTCTGAAACCAAATTGGTCTTCTCCTAACACTTCTTTCACTCTCCTCTCAGAACTTACTAATGAAATAAAATTTTATGTACTTTTCACTTAAAAAAAAAAAAATGTGTGTATGTAATTTAATAGGCGTAGAAGAAAATCATGTGCTGTCCACATCAGATTTTTTACCGATATGTTGTATGAAATCTATAATCTATTAATCTTCAAATTCGTCAACAAATACAAAACACTACTACTATAAAGGATGTTATTAAAATTTTTATTGTTATACAACTAGTTTAGGGTTTTACACTAGCGAAACATACTATAATTAGAAAGGAAAAGATAAAAGGCCTTTAAATGAAGGATTTACAGGAGGATGTTGAAAATTAAGTGAATCAATAAAATTTGAAATGAAAACTTGAGTTGAATAGAAATGAAAAAAACTTTTAGGCCAAATCTTGTAAAGCGTGAGCCATGTATTAGACATCCAAATTTAAATTGGTGATATAAGGACGTGTAGAATGTATCAAAATGTCGAAGACGACAAAGATTGAAACAGATAAAACTGACATACAGTGTATTTAAAAGATGTTGAGGTTTAAAGATTAGCGCAAAATAAAAAGGAATCAGAATAATTGAAAAGGAATAACTTCATAAAAACAACTAGTTAGGTAATTAAGTACACGTACGTGCAATTTCATCATGCCTTTCGGTTCTGTAACAATTTTCAATTGTTAAATAAAATGTTTACTTAATCTACATCCTCAATTTTTTTTTTGTTTTCAGCAAACTGATAATCTAATGCAATCATACATAGACATATATACTAATTAAAAAAAAAATATTAAAGGATTCCAAGTGAAAACTTGGAGCATTCTTAATAAGATTTTTATTTTTTTATTTTATTGGTTTGAGTTTGAAAATTAAGAATTTTACTGAAATTAATAATCCAGGAGAGTAGTGGTTCGTCAGTGCTAATGTAATTAAACTGTTTAATAAACACAACAACGGTAAAAGATTAAAGAGCAGAGAAAAGCGATAGAAAAAGAAAATGATTCTTGTAAAAATCCATATTAATATAATTTGTTAAACTACACAAAGCATATTAATATTAAAGAATTTCTTATAGACATATTCGCTGAAATCTTCATTTAATAGAGGATACAACTAATTTTGTAGTATATCCTTTCTTTTTCTGTTTAGCCTCCGGAACCACTGTAAGGTACTACTGCAATGGATGATATGTATGGATGTAAACGAAGTGTACTTTTGTACAGTCTCACGTCGATCATTTCTGAGATGTGTGGTTAATTGAAACCCAACCACCAAAGAACACCGGTATCCACGATCTAGTATTCAAATCCGTATAAAAGTAATTGTCTTTACAAGTATTTGAACCTAAGAACTAGAAGAAGAATTTGAAGGGTTGGTCTAGTTGTGGCATTATGAATATATGAATTACTGTGTTATACGTAAAAGAAAAGACATTAACATTTTAGCAGGATATATTAGATAAGATAATCTTTCGGCCAGTTGAATACTTGAGATAGAGGTCTGGGTGAAAGGTTATGTTCTTTGAATACTTTTTCCTGAGCAATACAATTCTGGAGATGAACGAGATTGTTCCTGTAGGAATACTTAGCTTATTTCTGGACGTATTTATTATTCAAAGAGAAAAATAAACTTTTATTACAACATAAAATTAAAATGATGTAAAATCAATGATCAGTAATCTGGTACTCCCATTTTGGTAAAAACATGCTGACCACCGTGGGATTGGGAACGAAATGGGTGCTTGTTGCCCATGCCATGCAAGAACCTTCTCTTCTCGAGCTGCCCTCTCAGTAGGAGTTTTTGTTTCGTGCTGTGATTTCTTGGAAAATAAATCCTCCTTTCACCCTTTTTGTTCTTTTTCTTTATATTTGTTTCCTTCTTAAATATTATCGATTTTGTGGTTATACGTTTGACCCTGGTGGGATTCTAAAGATGTCAGAATTTGTAGAGACTGGTGTATGTATTTATAGATCAGATCGCGGATGTCGTTTGCTATTAGGTAGCAAAACTAAAACTATAAAATTAACAAAACTTAAATACAATATTAACATACTGGCCAAACTGTTTAACTGGTAGACTCAGATTACCTACTAATATCTTCAAAAATTCAAGTGCAAGTTGATGAATCGCATAAGTGAATGAGCCATAAATTAAAATCATTCTTAATTTTTTACCGTTGTTTTACTACAAAATCTATTGAAGCTTCAAATTCATCAACAAATATAAAGTAAGATCATCAAGAACATTTCGAAATATATATATATTTTGTAATAATTTCTTTATGAAATAATAAAGAAAAATATAAAATATGGAAAATTTAATTTATTAGTTAAAATATTTTTTATTTATTAATTGTCAGTATAATAAATTTTTTTGCATGTGTTCATGGCTATGTATTTCTATTATTATTGTATATATTTATCGCCTGATAAAGAAAGTAAATAAATCAGTAAAATGTAAGAATTATCTAAGAAAAAATATAATGCAATTAATATTGTACAATTTAACTTATGTTTTAGTATTAAAATATTATAAAAGAATCAAAAGAAAATCATCAACCGAATCTAATGATAAAAAGATAAAAAAAGTTAATTGTACATTATATTAAAATTTATTTTTATAAAACGATTTGTAAATTAGCTTATTCATAAGTGTAATAAGGAAAATATAGTTTTTTTATTACAAATATAAGGTTATATATATATATATATATATATATATATATATATAAAACTTAAGCTAGATATTTACACATAGTAATATAAATAGAAAAGTTTTTTTTTTGTTTTTATTCTACACTCTATTGTGGAACGTTAAAAATGGATAGTCAGGCACAATAAAAATAGGTAATAAAAGAGATATATTTAATTACGGTATAGGCTATGCTTTTAAAATTCATAAAACACGCTCATAAATTACACCGTATAATCAATAAAACTTGTACTATTAATAAAATATAATCTGGTTGCATTAAAATACATAAAAAATTAAGTATATCCTGTACTTATTTATTTTTTTATTTTATCATTAAAACATTTAAAATTTTTATAAGGTACTGGCTATTTAAAAATTACTGTTAAATTATTTTATAAATAGTAAAAAAAATAAATATTAAAAAATAATTTTTTTTATTTTAATAGTCTATAAAATTTTTTTTTTCAAAATTACATTACCTCAAAATATGTTTTAAGCCAACACTCAATACAAAGGTTTTAAGGTTAGTATTAATCATTTTCAGATTAAAACTGTTAAGAAAATGTCTTTGATTAAACCCCAACGACTTAAAACAAGTGGAAATAAAAGCGTTCAAACCCATTTAATATAATTATTATTTCTTTAAATGTATTAGACTAGGATTTTGCAGATTATAGATTAGAATATATAAAATTTATTACATCTGTATAAATAAGTAAAAAAATTCTATAGAGAGTTCATAATGTAGGTTTGACAATATATTCTAATTTCATTAGAATAAAAAACGCACACAATTAAACATTTTAAATTGTTTTATTTTCACTGTAATAAAGAATATTATTAACTTGAGTAAATGTTAAGATATAACTGCAACGTTTGATGGCGACCTGAAGTCAGAGACCAATTAATTCTAAAAATGGCAAAGTTATTCTCAGAAATAACAAGAATCCTAGTCCAGTTTAACTTAGGAAAGTGAAGAATGATGTAGACCTAGTTTTCTGTTATTTTTTTACTTAGCCGAACACACGGATTATATTTATGCGTTATAACTATAACCCTGTTAAAATGTCACTGATATTCAGCTTTACAAATATTATTTTCATTTTGTACACATCAGGAACTGGCTGTATGTAATGAAAAAAATTATTACTTTCAAAAATATCTATTTCTCACTAAGGCTACTTCATCAGCAGATGCCTTACATATGTCACAGCTGTAAGAAAGTCTGAAAAAGTAAGGTTTATTATCTAAGTAAAAGTTAAATATATTATCCCTAAAAGATTTTGGGCATATAGATTATATAAAATAAATTTAAAAAAAATTACATTTATTTGGGATATATTAGAAATAAAGAAATTAATATTAATTATATAAACATTTGATTTATATTTTATCATATCATTTTTATTTTTATTTGAATGGATACGTTATATATAAAACCGTGTCTACAAAAACAAAAAAAATAAAAATGGTAGTAGTGTTTTTCAACTAAAAATTGTTAATTATAAATATTCGTAAATGAATTTGCAAAATATTTTATTAAAAATTTCCAATAATCTAGCAAACCGTAAATGAAATTTTTTAAAGCAGAGTAATAATATAAAAAATTCTTGCACAGTTCTGCACAAGAAGATCGACTTTTCATTATTTTATTTTTATAATTATTTTCTATAGTTTTTTGCGCGAGAAATATATAAAACATATATTAAAAGAGAAAACTATCAGATACAATTTTTTTAAATTTCATATCATAATATATTTTCAGTTTATAGGTTTAATTTAAATTAAATTATTATAAAAATAATTTGATGAAACAATTCTAAATAACGAGCAGAACCTACACACAAGCCTTAAGTTTAAACTCACCACTGTGACTCGCTGCATAATACACCAATAAAAAATCGGCATAACCTCAAATTCAGGTTATATTATCTGTGGAAAATCGTTAACTGAGCATAACTCAAGAACTACGCGACCAATCATCATCAAATTCTTACATGCACAACAGATACACAACTATAGCATATCTACATTTCAATGAAATTGATCAAGTATTTTTGGAAATTTCTGAGCCACAAATTATTTTATACATAGGCCTACATATAAATATATATATATATATTATTTTTATCTTTTATGACCGCATAAAATCACTTTAGTCAGTGCGTTATCCAAGTCTCTTAGATGGGAGTGTTTGAACCTTGCGGTCCTCCCAGTACCTTTTCATATGTTCCTATCTTTGTGCCCTTTCTAGTGTTAAAAATGTTCGTATTGACAGTTTTTTCTTGTGAGTGTAAAGCGAGTGTTTTTTCTTGATTTTCTTGTTTAATTTTATCTTATCAATCGTCCTTTAGATCCTCAATCATCAATTTCCTTTAGATCCTCTATTATTTCTCTGATCTATCTGCATCATGTCTTGGTGTTTTTCGACTCGAGATTGTATTGTATTAGCTGTTTCAGAAGTCTTGAATCTTGCATCCTTATGATATGTCCGAAGAATCTAATCACTTCTTATGCACGGTATCAGTGATGGGTTCTAACTCTATGTAAACGACTTTGTTGGGCGCAATCCATCACTGCCCGTGTTTCTGGTACTTATTATTGATGCAGGTTCTTCCAATTCTTCTTTCGATTTTCTGGAGTCTGTCTCTCTTTGATTGTTTGTTCAGGTGGAAGAGTTTTCTGCTGCACAAGTGGCTTCTGGTTTTATAACTGTGTTGCAGTGTCTTATTTTTGCGTTTATTGATAGGCATTTTTTTTTTAACTGTACCAGGTTAATTTTTACCTTTATCTATTTTTTTTCTTTTAACTTGATCGAGGTTTTGTCGTTTAATTTATTTGTTATTATTTCTCCGAGGTATTTAAATCGGGTTACTATTTTGATTTTATTACCGTTTATGTTTACTTCTTTTAATAGTAAAAATGTTAATGTTAATAGTAATAGTAGACATTTTTAATTTCTGACTTTTCGAATGATATTTTCAAGAAAATTTTGTTTGCAATGTTTTGATGTTCTAATATGTGTGATTTAGTTTCGTCGAGTCGTGTATATATTTATATATAAGGAAATAAAATTTTAAATGAATGTATTTTTGTACTCCTCATAAACCAAAACGTAAAGAAATTCAATTTCACCCCCTTGCCACTCCATTTCTATCACACAACAGGAAATATTACTTTAAGTTTCTTCGGTATTAAATAATAATAATTGTATCAATTTTAATAACTTGATTTTATATGAAAAAAATTTAATATAAACAAAAACTTTTAATTATCATAGGTAAGTAGTTTTTGTAAACAAAACTAAAAGAATCGTTTTGTTGTTCCCATTATAAATAAATAGAAAAAAGGAAAACTTCGAAAAAATTGGTAAATTCTAATATACATGTATAGAAAATAAAATAAAAAAAGGGATAGAAATTTTTTTCTTTTTTTTTGTTATTTATAATAATATTACGAGGGAATGTAAAATGAAACGTTTAAAATTTTAATTCAGTTCCCCTAAGAACGTAAGATTCACCCTCTTATTTATAGTATTGACTTTATACACCCCTTTTTTTAAAAGACTACCCTAAAAATACCACCCCAACAATTGTAAAAAAGGTGAAAAATCATTAAATAATGAGATAGAAAGAGCTGTTACGTAAGATACTTAAAAAATAGATAAATATAAGGAAATAAATAAATTCAATACTTAAAATGGTAAGAGTCTTAACAAATCAATCTAAATTAATATAACTAAAAGATAAGTTAAAAGCATATTACATATGTATACATTATACATATACATACCACAAAATACTTATGATATAAAAGTATAAATTTAATATCAAATTAAAAGATTTGGGACGAAAATTTAGCCAATATTATCTCAGAACATTTACGAGTATAGTTTATTACGAACAAATCCATAGTAAAGAAAAAAGTTTGGCAAAAAATGCAGTAATAAAAATTATTTTTTTTGTTTGTTTCAGAGCTTAGATTTTCTCTTACTGCATGATCACGTGTCCATTAATCAATATTAAACGCTACGTAACTACGTCTTACATCTAAAAATTTAACACGTAAAAATATATTTTTTTTCTATCAGTTTTAATAATGACACATCAATTAAAATTGACGCATTTATATGTATTTATAAATTTTAATTCTTGACGTAATGCGAAGTTTTGAAATATTTATTAGAAATTAATGGACGTATGAAGGTAAAACGAGCCAAAAAAAATAAAGTTGTTATTTCTTTCACTAGTATATTTATTATAATTATATAACCGATAAAGAGGTACCTTTGGAAATTCACATCACGGTTTACAGGTATTCTCACTAGTTTATAAACCTTCAGAATTATGCCTTCTTGTCTCTTGTCATAGTAAATGGTTTTTAATTGATCTTCCATGGACTACGGAATATATTTTTATACTTTCATGTTAAAGTACGTTAGCTGAAATGTCAGACGATCAAGCACGAGACGCTAATTATTTTTGAAAATTGGATAATAGGTGCCAAGAATGACTGTCATAAGATGTCTAATTTATTAAGGAAAGCGATGAGTGATGTTTCGCGTTGCCTTTCTTACTGAATGTAGGGTTGCATATAAGCAAATGAAGTCTAGCAAAATACAAGTGATATTTAGCTTTCAAAGTGACACCTTCACTCTATTCTCATCAACGTCTGGCTGTATTATGAACACCATTACTCTCAGAGAGGGCGTTGATTCGCAACACGTGTATCTTTGGCACTTTATATGTAACGAAACTATATATATAAATATTGGAAAAATAATGAAAAGTAATTAATTAATATGTTAAGAATGTATACACGAGGGTCATTTCAGTAATTAAAAACACAAATAGCTGTGGAAGCAAAACAGTCGGTAAGAAAGTTATGATAATTTCAAAACAGTAAGTCGGTAACCCTGTGATGACTTTTGATGAGCTGTTTAATTAAAATTGTTTTGTTTATAAGCTAGCTCATTTATGATAGGGAGCCCTCTTGAAGTTTTCAAATTAATGAACAACGTCCAATGATCCGTTTTTTACTTTCCGAAGGTGAAAAGCCGGTTAATATTTATTGTTGTATAACCAAAAAAAAAGGCGGAAAAGGTTTTATAAACCGCAGAAAATTTTACAAGCAGGTAGAAAAATTTAAAGATGGTCGAAATTCAGTGACAATCGAGCACCGTTCTGGACGTCCAATTGACTTTTCATTTCCAGTGCTTGAAACTCGCATAGATTTTCTCATCCAAGAAGACCGATGGATTACAATTTAGACTATAGTTGAAAAGTTACAAGTATGTGATGTTACAGTTCATAACATTATCAGAAATAACTTCAGGTACCGTAAAACAAGCGATGACAGAGAGTTGAAAGATCGACTTAAAGAAACAAGACTTCTTATGTGCACGGAGCTGAAACAAGTATCAGTGGGGAGGTGATTTTTTTTCGTAGTATTGTAACCTGTGATGAAAAATGGATTAACCATTATGAACCGAATCAAAAAGATTAGAGCATGGAGTTGAAGCACATTAGCTTACTTTTCAGGAACAAATTTTTTAGCCCGATCACAAGCAGGAAAAATCAAGATAACTTTTTATCACGTTTGTACATCCTAACTTTTGGATATAAAAGGCCGGTTTTTTGATTTTCTAGATCAGCGAAACAGAGCATATTACAGTAATATGCTTATCAACAAAGTGAACCTAGGAATGTGGAAACAACGCCTTCGATCTCAGACCGCAACGGCATCATTCTGTTTCACATTAACTTACGGCCTCATACAGCACGAGTTACTTGAGAAACCATCGAAAAATTGCAATGGGAAGTCATCTCCCACACAAACCTCTAAAATTATTAAAAAACAATTCAAAATGTTATTTTTATTATGGAGAAAATGTATTTTATTTTTTACGGAATAAAGATTATAAATTTCTTAATTTTTTTTTTTAATAAAAATTTATTATTAGTCTTTTAGTACGATTATTCAATTACTAAAATAAATATTACATCTGATTTGAACTCAAGGTTATAAGGGCCACCTCAATCAACAAGAAATTTATTCTATTAGTTTTCAGGAAACAAATGGAGATACTTCCTTGATAAAACTAGATTGGAACAGTAGTTTTGTGACAACTGTGTACATGTGATGATATTTTTAACAATTTAATCAAACCACAGATGTGAAATAAATTTACCTTGCCCTATAATTTAAATAAAAAATATGTAAATTAAATTGTTTAAACTGTTATATTACTATGTAAAAATAATTTATATATAATACACTCTTTAAATAGAAACAAAATTATAAACCCTGTAATTTCTTTAAATGCTTGCGAAGAAATTTTTGAACACCAAATAGACTAATACATACAGCGTAACGAATTTTTGCTGTGCGCTAATTGTCACGATACAATAATAGATTATGATATTTAAAAACGGTTTCATTAAAAAATAAAAAATAAAATTAATATTATGATTCTGTTACAATTAATAGAAATTAGTTAAAACAACTGGACTCATGCCAGTTTATTAAAAGTTATATACATTAAATAAATTATGAAATTGCATATATATACTACTACAGTCTAGAACTTTATTCATTACTTTATTATACACTATTTGTAGTGTACTATTCCGTATGCATGTGTAAACGTGTGGTCAAAGTAATAACGTGTAGGAACCTGTTTTATAACATAACCAATGCTATAATAACTTACCTGAATTGCAACAATTATTTTTATCATTTAATATATTTTACTAGACATGATGAACACGTATTCTGATTGATCATTGTAAATCTTTGTAATAATTATATAGTAAGTAAAAACTGAAGAAAAACTTGTTCATTAATAAGATAATAAACAACGCATTTAATCATTCTTATAAGCTATACAGCTACATATAAGTTTTTTGTATTTTCTAATAGTCTTATGTACACACTTTTTCTGTGACTTATATTTTAATTCAAATAGATATAAAAACATAGACTTGTTTGCGCACATATTTTCTTTTACATTTATAAAACTAAATGAGAAAATTTAAAAATAGAATAAAACTAAATCAGAAAGTTTAAAAAAATAAAAAAGATTGTAACAAAAACACATGGAATGTTAAAGTTATTGATACAGATAATGAAATCTGAACATATGAATCGTCCAACTCAAAAACCTCTCTTGTCTACTTTTTTTGGAATATCATGGTTTGGTTGTTTATGATTCTTGAATACCTCCTGATTAAGAATCAACAACATTTCAGGACCAAAACGTTCTCTTTCCTAATTAAAGTAAATAGTAAAAGAAGCCTCCATTTCCAAAACGTCTCTCGTATTCTTGAAGAGTTACAACAGAGCGGACAAATAACTTACAGAAATAAAATTTCCTCTCTTCTCGTTGATACATACGTACACATGGGTCTCAACTCAAGTGTCTTCTGTCTAAATCTGAGTATATCGGTTTAAAAATTTTATTTTTTCTAAAACACAGTGTTAATATTTATGTTCATACCAAACACATGTTGTGGCGACACTGCTGAACACCTGGGACAGCAGTGTTTTGTTTTAACAATACATTGGAGAGAAAAGTAAAACAAAATATAACCTCTCTTTGCACGTGTCTTATGCTAAACGTATCGATTTTGTACAGTGAAATACTGTTAATACACCGTTAACAATAATAATAATATACTGTTAATATGTAAATATAAATTTCAGTAAAATAGTGTTGTATTTTATTAAAAAGTGAAGTTTGACATAGTACTTCAGTATCCGGTTTAATATTAAATCGATGGAAGCACAAGAAGACATTGAAATTCGGCACGATAGTAAGCTACAACCAGCTTCTGGAAGCGTAAAAGGAAACGTAAAATAATTGTTGACAAATGGAAAAAGAGCTAAGGGAAATAGACACAATTCTAAGTGTTCACCTACTTGCCAGCATAAGAATACAAATTTCAAATGTACAATATTAACAATGCAAGACGTAAGTAAGTTTCACCAGCGTCTTTATGAAACAAAATACAACCTTGACCAGGATAATAAAATTATTCTGTACTCGTCATGTAAATCTCCTAAAAGATATCGAGCAAGAGGTAATAGTAAACAGGTTACCAAAGTTTGTAACTTTTATGTTCCAATAACCTGAGAAGGATGCAAAAGTAAAGTTCAAGTTTGCAAGAAAGTGTTTTGTAGGATTTTAGGCCATTAATGAAAAAAGACCCCAGAGAGTGTGTGTACGGCACTACAGTACAGGATCTGTAGTTATAGATGAACGTAGAGGTGATCACCAGTCTGAAAAATGCTACAAAGAAGGAAGCTCTGTTAACATTTATTGAAACTTTATTTCTATTGGAATCAAATTAATGGGCTTGCCAATATTGGAGGGTACTTTCCAAACCATTTGATTTGCTTTCTTCACTAAGATTATCAGTGGAAAATCATCTAAAGTGTAGTATGAGTTTTTTATGTCTATTTTCGCAAAAGATTACAGTATCGGATTTGGATACTCAGCAACCAACCTTATGTTCAAAATCCCTCCAAAAGAAAGGTTGAAATTCGGAGAAACTATAAAATTAAACACAGTCTGCACAAAATGAGGGCAAACTGTTTTAATCTTACACACACAAAAAATAATGATGAAATAACTTTCACCTTTGACTGCCAAAAATATTTGATGGTTCCTAAACTTACAGACCAAGCGACTTATTACAGTCGTCAATTATTTATGCATAATTTCGCGGTTTATGAAGATACATCTAAATAAAAGCTTAGTAAGGAAAAGATAACAATTTTTACATGAACTGAAACAGACAAGAAAAAAGGTTGAACACAGATTGCTTCAGCTACTTATCAAAAGCTTTGGAAGGATACAATTTTGTTCGTCTCTTTGCAGACGGGGCCGGTGGCCAAAAAAAAATTCAATCTTGAATTTTATGTTCATGTACTGGTTAAAAAACTGTGTAGTTTTTTTTTGAGGTATAAAAATAACATTTTGTACGAAAATTGCGGTTTCCCTAAAGTTTTTCAAAATGGACAAGAGACGTATTGGAATTGGACGACTCATTGTAGCATAATTATCATTTTAAATAAAATTATTACATTCGATTTTTTTTGGTTTATTGATTTTGAGATTGATATTTTCCTGATGTTGTACTGGTTAGGCTTGTCCCTCAGCTAGTATTTGATTTTTTTGTCTAGAAACAAATTATTTATAAAATGTTTAATTTTATTTGGTACTTAGAAAGATAAATATTTAATTTAATTAAATAGCGGTAATTAGGGTTAGAACATTTTAAGAATGATAATGTAATAAGAACTTATATTTATATGAAAACTTACAAAAACTATAAAGTAAAATTGAAAAATAGAATTATACTAATAACCAAAACGATGATGAGATTTTAGATCTCCTAAAACTAAGAGTTAGCTTCATTCATCAGTTAATTATTTAAATACCTGAAAAGTAAATAAAGAATATCTTTAAAACAAATTAATATTTTTAATTACCTGGATATATAAATAAAAACAATTTGTGTAATTATCACAAACTTTACATATGGGCTGTTGCAAGTTTAAGTATAGTTGTTATTTGTTTAAATTTTGTAATGAATTGAATAAAATTTAACTCTAATGAAAATAATAATAATTTTGACGATGAACAGATAAAATAAATTTATTTGCTCATGTAACTGATAAAAAGTAGAATACATATATATTAGATAATAATTTATCAGAGTACACTATAACAGAATTTAAAATTTTATCATATCTCAATACGAAATTCAACTCTCACTTCAATAAAAAAACAATATTAAATATAAGTATGAAACTTAATTGGGTGTTAGCTTGCAGTTGTAAAACTAATTAAATTTCAAATCTTCCAAACATCATGAAATTTAAAAGAGGTATGGGTTGTTAATATAAATATTATTTATATAGTGCGATCAATAACTGACATTTTCTGAAAATTTTCTATAATTTTTCATTTAATGAGATATTATAGGACATTGTGGGATGTCAATGTTACATAATCATTATGATTATGAATTCCCTTTTCGAATCCCTTTTATATTTTATATCTAAAAGGATATATATTTGGATACATGAAATATGACATCAAATTAATTTTCAGTGGGAAATAAAATGAAGAAAAAAATTACCTCTTTCTTTACTGCTGGCTTGAAATTTATAAAAATCATTTATCCTGTCTTCCGAGTTCTCACGAATTACATTCATACATTTAAAAGAAATTATCAACACGATCATTTTTATATTCTAATTAAATTTTTTCCTGTAGTTATTGTTATTGTCATTGTAATTAAATTAAAACGAACTGATATATCATTAAAAATATTGAATTTTGAGTTACATAACTCAAGCTCTAACAAGAACAAAGAATTAAAAAAAAATATTTTTTTTAAATCTTTTTTTAACCACAACCTTTTTCACAAGAAAAACTGATTGTAAGCAGTAATAATACCTTTATTAATTAGTCAAAGTTAAATAATATTAGCAATAATACTTGATCATTATTTATAAAGAAAAGAAAAAGTTTATAAATGTGAACGTAAATAATGTTTATTATAATTGATACTGTAAAAATTCGAAATCCGTTTTTCTAATTAAGTTTAACTCAAAAGAAAATCAATGTAACAATTTTTTTTTTTTTTATTGACCAGAATGTCTAAAAATTCCTGTTTTTAAAAATGTAAGGGTGAGAAAACAGAAGGAGTTATGGTTTTGTACGCGTGCCGGCATTCGTTATTTTTGTATTGAGCCACAAAAACAAACAGAAGCACGCGTTGATCGTAAAAAGTTTATAAAGTAAAAAAATTTAACAAAAAAATGGACGTTTTTGGCGTCCACTATAGAAGGCTGTTTGACATTTTTGAGACAGATATTAGATTTTTTATACAAGGAGGGTCCATTCTAACTGCGAGGGGAGGGACCCCTGTCTGGAGAGCGCTCTGACTCGGTAAAACGGAAAAAGACCGAACAACTTTTTTGTTTAGGGAGGGGTAGAAGAATTATTAAGAAGGGGAGTGAAAAAAACTGGTTGGTACACCCCCTCCTCCACCTATCACATTTTCTATCTTTTTTCTTCCCTTCCTTTCTTCTCTTTCTATTACGCATTTCTGTTTCTGTCTGTTCCACCCCTCATACTCACAGCCGGCTGGCCGTCCACCGAGGGTTTTGAAAATCTTAAACGAGTGCTTTAAAATACTCTTCCCTCATCTTAGTCGCATTCTTTCCCCAATAATTACCCTTAAAAAACGAATTCTCTTATACAGTCTGTTATAAGAGTAAATGCTAATAATGGAAAACCAAGAAATAATAAAATTTATGTTCATTGTAATATCAATATTAATTAAGGTTTTATACTTAATATAGCAATGCTAATAATTAAGTTAAATAAATAAAAATAATATGTTTTTATAAAACAAACGGTAAAGTTTTGTCAACATAAACGTACTGATTCTAAACTTTTTAAACCTTTCATGAAAGTGTTCTTTTAGTTTCAATTAATATTTATGCAAAAATTATAATAAGATGTGTGTGTGTGCAGTCTATAATTCCTTTATTATAACCACCAACTTATACCAAGTTTACTACGGAAAATAAGATGTGGTGGTTTACCGTAGTCTTCTTTACTGATCCAAATATACTAATGGATATTAGGTGACAGATCTAGAAAAAATATAGTTATTAAACCCTAATAGTGATAACTTGACTCTGTTCATTATATGCTGCAAGACTATAGTGAAAAAAACAGTACTCTTAATAAAGCAACCATGATTGGTCGCTTTTGCCACTAATATGAGATATTGATGTGCCAGATATAAATAAAACTGAGAAAATTAGGTTAATATATCCCATTTTTATGTTGTGAAATAATATATAATATACACATTAGAATTAGGGTGATAAAGATTAGTCAATAGAAAATTATAAATACTTAGAAACCAAACATTTGAATTGTATTCATAACTACGTCATTTTTATTCATTAATTGATTAAAGAACAGTTTAGTTCCGGAATAAAAGTGCAAGGTGAAGAGATAAAGATGCTAGGATTTGCTGATGATATAGTAATTCTAGCTGAGACTAAAAAAGATTTAAAAGAAACAATGGATGAAGTCCTACGCAAGAACTTCCGCATGAAAATAAACAAGAACCAAACGAAAGTAATGAAATGTAGTAGAAACAAAGTAGACGAACACTGAATATAAAAATAGGACGAGAAAAGACTACGGTGGTAGAAGTATTTGTTATTTGGAAAGTAGAATTACTGAAAATGGACGAAGCAGGAGCGATGTAAAATGTCGAATAGCGCAGGAGAAACGAGCTTTCAATCAGAAATATAATTTGCTTAAACCAAAAATTAATTTAAACATAAGGAAAACATTTTTGAAAGTTTGAGCGTAGCTTTATATGAAAGTGAAACTTGGACGATCGGTGTACCTGGGAAGAAAAGATTAGAAGCTTTTGAAATGTGGCGCTATAGAAGAATGTTAAAAATCAGAAAGGTGGATAGAGTGACAAATGAAGAGGTGTTGCGGCAAACTGATGTAGCAGGTATGTGAAAAAAATATAGCTAAAAGAAGAGACAGTCTTACAGACTACAACTTAAGTCATCCTGGAATAATCGCTTTAATATTGGAGGGACAAGTAGGTGGGAAAAATTGTGCAGGCAGGCAACGTTTGGAATATGTGAAATAAATTGTTAGGGATATAAGATGTTGGTGGTATACCGAAATGAAACGGCTGGCACTAAATAGGGAATCTTGGAGAGCTACATCAAACCAGTCAAATTACTAAGACAAACCAAATTGGGTAATTGGATTTGTTGTTAACAAACTACTAAGAAGTTATAAGCTATCATTTATTTAAGGTAAGGTGACAGGTATTTGAAAATCATATCCTGAAACTACGATACATGATAAAAAAATGAGCAGTTTCATAATTTTGCATTGTTCTCATTTATTATTTCATATTATTTTTAAGTCTTGATGAAACACACACTAAAACTGAAATTCGCCGTTTTGTGAAAATTTTAGTGAATAAATTGAGATATCAGCTTGAATCTCAGTAAACTTGCTTTTTTTATATAAATATCAAAAAACCAATTTCTGTGTTTTTCGATATCTTGCATTTGAGAGTGAAAAGAGATGAAATGCGATGGAGTGGAAATTGATTATTAGATATTTAAATAAGGAATATTTTAAAACAAAGATCAAGTCGATATCTCTTTTAGAAGCTAAAAAAATCGAAAAATTATTTCACCCTCTTAGAAATCGAATTTTGCAAAATCCTTTCTTAATACACCTCTCCTATATAAAACGAACATACCCTCAAAATTTCATGTCTCTTAATTATAATAATTTAGTCTGGGTGTTGATGAGTAAATGAATCTATCAGTCAGGATATCTTCGTGGATATGTAATATATTCAAATCAGACTAACAATTTATTTATATTATTTTTTCAAATAAATATTTCCTAAAAATAATTTTTAAAATGGAAAAAACATCAGTTAATACACGTTTACATTTTCAGAAATTAGAAAATTTGGAATAAATCAACTCTGTCATCTTTTGGTTTAAGTGTCACGAAAGGTTTACCCATTTAGTGTGATAGTTATCGTTGTTGATTAAAATTTTATGTGATACTGCAAGATCTCGGTTCAAATTCGGTTAAAAAATTGTGATTTACAATTGATCATGATCTGTTTAGTAGTAATCACTAAATTTCTATCTTCCCGTTAAAATTCTTTTAAACAATTTATACTATAGACATTAATATTTAAGAATAGTCAGTAAAACAACATAAACTAACAACAAACATAATTTAAATAATTAATTTTATTATAGTTTTTATCTACCATACATCTAATTTAGCGTTTTACGGTATTAAGACATTCAAATTTAAACTGGAATTACGAGGACATGTAGAAGATACCAAAATGATGAAGATTACAAAAATTTGAATAGATAAAACTGATATAGAATATAGTTAAAAAGATATTGACGTTAAAAGATTAATACAAAATAGGGAGGAATGATTGAATAAGAAAAGCCTGATAAAAAAGACTAGTTCTGTAGTTAAAAACGCGTAGCTGCATTTCATCATTCCTTTCGGTTGTGTGACAATTTTCAGTTACTAGGTAAAATATTTACTTAATTCTACATCCTAAAATTTTTTGTTTTCAGCAAACTGATAATCTAATAAAATCATAAATAGACGTACACAAATTTAAAAATAAAAATAAAGATCCAAAATGAAATCTTGAAATACTCTTAATTTTATATTATTTCTTTTCACTTGTATTATTATTATATTGATTTTAGCTGAAAAATTACGAATTTTAATGGAACTAGAAACTTGTTAGTGAACTATGTTAGTGTAATTACATTTTTTAACCAACAGAAAGTGTCAAAATTCATTACGGTTCATTAGCTTTACGGACTAAATTAAAAAAAATTATATTTCTGTATAAGTTATAATCGATTATATATAGAGTATCCTGAGCGATCCTGGTAAAACTTAAAAGACTGATTCAAAACTGAAAATAAAAAAAAATTTCTGAAATGGAAATATGACTGATAAATATAATTTTTTTAAAAATTCAGCAGAATCGATGTTATATCTCGATTTATTTTACCTCTGTTATCCATTTTATATTTTATGCTTAAATAAAAATTTATATATTTCCGGATTTAGATAATTTAATGAATCTTAAAAAGATTAAGTTAGACAAAATTTTCAAACCTTTTACAGTTCTATTTAACAAATAAAATAAACACACACACACACACACACACACACACACACACAGAGAGGTGTCTAAGGAGGTGTTGGCGAATCATAAGGGACGGATTATGGACATCAAAATAAAAAATAAAAAAAAGTTTATGTAGACAAACGCCCTACTCGATTAAGTTACCTTATATCTGTTATTTTGTCATTTTTAATGAAAAATTTATATCTTAAAACATAGATCTGTTGTAGATGTATCTAACTTCTTCTAAAAAATATATAAATTTAAAAATTTTACCTTGAGAATACCCAAAAATCGGTCGTTAACAACATTAATAATTCCGTAAATATTACTTTTGTTAATATTTTTTTATTTGTTAAAATTTTATATAGAGAAAAAATTATACATCATTTGTTCGCTTTATATAAACGTTTAATATACGGCTGAAATTGTTTAAGTAGAATGTAACAATTTTGTCCCGGCCTTCACTTCCTTCACTAATTTAATTAAAAGTAATTAATAATAATTTATATTATTAACAAGTGATAAATATTAAAAAATACAACTGCAAAAAAAAACATTGCTGTTTAATATAGGATAATTAAAGACCGTGCGGGTGACAATTTTATATATAGTATAATTTTTTTTTCAAATTTTTCAAATTTATTTAAACATATATATATATATATATATATATATATATAGTCTATGACACTCCCGGTAACGTAAGGATTCTAAAGCGCAGTCATACATCTAAATCGGTTCAGCCGTTGAGCTGCTACGGAGGAACAAACATACATATGTACATACATTCACCCCAAATACATTACACTCCTTCTTGGGTAGTCGTGTAGTAGTAATAACAGAAAAAGAATTTTTATTAAAAAACATAAAGTGGCCGACAGAGGGAAAATGAAGCGAGTAAGGCATATGGGTTTATATTAACTTTTTATGTATTTTTATGGGCCTTAAGTATGGAAAAAAAAGTCAGTTACAAAAGTTAATAGTCAATTAGTCCCTTAAGTTTGGCCAACATATCGTGTGACACTTTATGCTCGTATACTTTCGAAACTACCTATCTTATCCAGTATGTATAAAATTAAAATTAAAAAATTATAGTTATTTCATTGTTTTATAATTTTCTGAATAAAACTTATTTATTAAAGTTGTATAAGGCTTCTTAAAATATTTTTTTAAACTTGATTTCCATCTTTTAAATAACCTATCACGTTCCTTTATTAAGTGAACCAGTTCTTGCATCATCCAATCCTTTTTACAAACTGCATTACATGAATAGTCAGCACGTCAGTTGGATAACTTCTGGCTTTTTCATAAGTGAGTCTAAAGTCATTCATGTTATTTGAATAGATTTATTTTGTATTCTTCAGTTTTATATAATCCTTGAAAAATATTATTATATAATAGCTTCCTCGCATTAAATGTATCGATCTTGTAATTAAATTGACTAATAGCATTATTTCTTATAGTTTTATGACAAATCATATAACGATAAAAAATAGTTACAGTTTAAAATTTATTATTACCTTATTTAATCAACCAATATAATTTTTTTGAAAATTATTTACAAAATATTCTTTATATGTATTATTTAAAACAATAAAATTATAGGATATTTAAGATATTTTAAGTATTTAAGCCAATGATTTTAAGGTATTTAAACAGCCAATTGTTTAGAGGTCTTTCTTCAGGTCTCTGCTAAAAAAAAAAATCACCAATCTGATTTTTATTTAATATTAACTTCAATCAGTAAAAGAGGTATTTTAATCGCTTAATTTTTTCTCCTAATGTGTACGATGCAATTTTTTTTAATTAATGAACAAAAAGATGTTCCCCATGCCACAATGAAATAAGGATAATAAAAATGACACGTAAATGAGATGTAGTCTTCCACAGACTCAGGCCGGCCATTCTTGAGAAGTACGGATAATTGAACCCAACCACCAAGCCTACCTCCGTGTCGCAAGTGGTAACGTTTCGGCCTTTCATCCGGAGGTTCCGGGTTCGAATTCCGGTCAGGCATGGCATTTTCACACGCTACTTGTCATTCATCTCATTCTCTGAAACAATAACTAACGGAGATAAAAAAAAACATCTACCAATGTACACCGGTATCCATAATCCAGAATTAAATCCGTATAAAAGCAACTCTAACGTTTATTAATTTAATTTGAACCTCAGAATTTTCGTTTTCGATAATCAGCTGTTAAAAAACTGAGTTGCCATGATTGAACCACTAGGACGGCCCGGTAGGCTAAAATCCCTCATTTAAATAAAAAAAAGGTTACTTAAATGAGCGTTATTTAAACGTTCACAAATTAATCTACATACATATTTTGACATTTGCAGTACGTAGGAAAATGGAGATACTTCAGAGTATATCAAGCTATCGACTCCATTAACGTTTTACACATAATTATACTTTATAACAATAAGAAAAAAAAAAGTCAATTAACACTATTTTAATTGTACTTTTCATATATTACCATTATTATTTAAATTTCATCATAAATATTTTTTATCTCATTCTATATTTTAATATTTATTAATTATATAAAAATGAAAAAATAACATGTTAATTTAATAGATAATCATGTATGGGAAATATTTATACGGATTATAAATATTTTATAGTATTGTTTAGTTAATCATGTTCCATATGAAAAAATAATCTTGTGATAATATTAATATTAATTTAAAATAATTTTTTTTAACAATTAATTATTGCAGTAACAATAGTATTTTTTATTTTTTATGTAAAGTTCTAATATTATTAAAAATACATTAAATTTTAATATTAATACACTGTGTTAATAAGATTTTTCATTCAAAATTCTTTATTTACAAATTCATTTCATCTGTTAAATAACAGAATTATTCAATGAATTTGAATCATATTTGAATTTGATTTATACATAAAGTATAACATTTCATTTTATATCTGAAATTTTTTCAAAAAATTGTTGAAATGTTAAAGAAATTACGGAATAAGTGATAATTATTAGAAATTAAATAAAAATTGTTATAAATTTAGTTGCAGAAGATTTTGAACGTCTAACGAAAATAAAAAGGAGAAATTCATGTATTTTATGGCTACATATCCGCTATACTTATGGAATTAAGAAGGAAATATTTTGCAAAAAAAAAATGCTAAGTGCGTGTGAAATGGAAGAATATTTAAATAACAAGAGCTGGTGTACGTTAAGTAATTATTGCAACCAAGCCTGGTATTGTAGACTTGATTTATTTAAAGAATTTAATGACTAATGGAAATTTTGTTAACCTCTTAACAATTATATATAATAGTTGAAGGCAGTTGAAGTATATCAATTCTCTAAGTTTGCATTTTTTTTTTGCTCTTTTATCCTGTAGTTTGTTTATTATTTTTTTTGTAGCGGGTTCAGCAGCACCACCTACCTGCAACGATTCTAGAATCAGGAATAATGGCAAGTGATTATAATATTTGTTATTTTTACCTTATTGCAATTTTATAATAAATTTAATCAGCATTGTTAATTATTATTTAGCAATTAAAACTGTCTTTCCAACAAACTATTTTAAAATAATACTTTAGAGCATTTTCCAATATTAACATAATCATCAGAGGGCCCTAAAAAATGAAGCAAATTAATGTATGTTTAAGTGTGTTGTTTAAAGTAATCTGTCTGACAAAAACCGACATAAATGATTACTTTGGTTTTACCTTTTACAATTCTATAATTGTTTTATACTTCTAATAATAGAGTGAATAACCGAAAGCGTTCGAGTAATTTTTAAATAAATATATTTTATTCGTAAAAGCTGGTTTTTAATACAATTATTACTAATTTTATTAACCGATTATGGCAGTTTAAACAAGTAGTACTTGTCTAATTTGTTCTCTCAAGAAATATTTCTACATTAACTGCCAAAAAATAGGTATTTTTTTTTTTTATTATCTTCATCTAATTTGAGGGTTTTTGAACCGTTGTTTTTTTTCCAGTCATTGCCCATTGTTTCACATTCGGTACAACCAACCATCTCTTCACCTGTACGACTAAACGAACACTATCGACTATACTTAAAATGATTGTATTTTTCTTTAATTATCTTAATTAAAATGGTAATACGAAATTTAATTATCGTGTAAGGTTTCTTATATCAACATTTATAAAGAAAGGCTTTCAACAATTACTTATTAAAAAAAAGTAAATTTATTTTTTTCTAATATAAGAGAAAGTTTACTATCCATTCCTTAATATACGGGTGATCAAAGGCAGGAATGAGTGTCTAAGGTGTAAAGCATGGTTTGTAGGTGCCAATTCCTTTTTGGAATCATAAGGAAGTTAAACGAGCCTTATTGTAAGGGTTTTCCTTAATTAAAAATTTTATTATACAAATTTACTTAAAAATTGTTTACAATTAACTTTCAGCAACTGAATTTATTAATTTTTTTCTACGTTTCATCTATTTTCAAGTTTAATAATCATTGGTAAGATTATCATAATAATATTTATTTGTAATAATAATTTTTAATAAAAAAAATGATTAAATTAGGAGAATGTTGTTCTTAAAAAATTATAATTAGTAAAATAAATTTAGGCTTCATATATATTATTATAATTTATAATTTAATTACACAATAATAAAAATTACCGGTACTGTCCTAAGGCTAATTTCTACTCAAGAAAATAATAGTAATTATCTTTCAATTATGTTGTATATTTTAGGTTATTAATTTTTTATCTCATTTTTTTATTTAATAGATCGTAATAAAAACAAATTACAATCTTAAAATGCCTTCACATTTAAATATTAAAGGTTTTAAATGTGTTTTATAACTTCAAAATTCTTAATGTCAAACCTCTGGCTGAACAAGTTTCCCTTTTACTTAACTTTCATATAATAGCAACTAGTGTAAAATTAGTAAAATATTTGTAAAAGATATGAGGATTTTTTACTAGATTTCATTTTTTGTATTTATGATTTTAATGTAAAGGGGTTAACTGACCGTCGAGGTAGATGGCCAGTTAATAATAGTAAATTAATACTATACTAGGATATAAAAAAGTTTTTTTACATTCTATCCGAAATTTACTTTTGTAGAGACATATGGCTAGTAGTCTTGAGTAGTACCATTAATTAAACTCCAATAATCGTAAAGATAAATTACGTATGTATTCAAATCCAAGTAAAATTATTCTCTACTTTTAAATAAAATTAAAACAGGATTCTTCAGTATAATGATGCTAACATTTCACATGTCAGTGATTTTTCAAAAACTCGTATATTCATTTATTTATGATTGGTTGTCAATAGATTTTTTACGCGGTTAATAATTATTTTTAAGGCATTCAAAACATATAGTTTTGAAGTAAATTTGATAAAACAACTAAAATTTCATAGTAAAAAAGTTAATAAAAATTATTGAATGAATGAACAAATCCATTTTAAAATGATAAATCTATATTTTTGAAAAAGAAATCAATGAAAATGACCGTTAAAAACCGCTGGTAGCAAATATAACAGATAAAACGGGACGCGTAAAAAACCGTTAAAATATGGATAATAGTATTTCGTAAAATGTCCAGTAGTGATGTGTCCGTTGTAGACATGATGATATTGGTTAAACCATATCAAAGAAATAGCAACAGCCTGCACGGCTCGATCGTGTGCTTTGTGCGAAAAAAATAATAAAAGAAGAAAAAAGGTACAGATGGTGTCTCCTCCCCTTCGACGAGCATCCTTAGAAAAATTTTATAAAAACCCTAAAAAGGAAATGGGGTCGTAAGAAGGCCAGGATATTTATAAACATCTAGGAAAAGACTTTTTTTGAAGGGTGTGCTGTTACCCTCCAGAAACCAGGAAACGTTGAGGAATCGTGTTGAATAATATAATTTAGCATTCAATTTTTAGGGTGGCTAGTGTAAGATTATTTTTAGGGTGGTTTTTAGATTTTTATAATATATTATTCAGAAAAGTGCGATTCAAGTTTTTTTTCCCACGTTTCGTTCGGTCAGGTAGACAGTACAAGTGACCTTGACCTAAACTATACTGTACTATGCTGCGTCAGACTTCCTGCTTAATCTGTTTACAGGCCTATACCACGACCCCTTAATGGATTTAATAAAAATAAATAACACACTATTAATAACATTAAGTTATTGAAATTTAAAAAATATATTTTTATGAATTGTACTTAAATAAATAGTCGGACCATCATTTTATTTAAAAATAAATGTAGTTTAAATTTACAGTTACATGAAAAATCTGATGAAATATAAAAAAAAATGTCAAAGCTGAAAGACTGTTAAAAAAAACAAGAGTATTCTCAAGTAAAATCAAAGTGAAGCATAAGGACTATATTAATCCCGTTAAATCCTTGCCCATCGGTTTGTAGCTGAAACATTCCTTTCACAGAGATGAGTAAAACAGAAGTGTTCTTAATTTATGCTCCCAACACATTTAAGTTAATTTATACAATTTACTAGTCCTTGTAAACGATTTTATACGGATTTGAATGCTAGACTGTGTATACCGGTGTACATTGGGTGGTTGTATTTCAATTAACCATACATTTCAGGAACGGTCGGCCTGAGTCTGTTCAATCAGCGATTTACCAGTACAGTTACACTTACAGGTCAGACCGTGCACAGATGCTTTGTCAGCTCTGCAGAGTATTGTTGATATCATGTCGCTGTGTTGTTACTCTGTAACCTGGTATACATAAATAAATAAATTTAGTTTTATTACTTACATTTTCTTGAAAAAAAAATGTTTTAAAGCGCCTTTTTTTGATTAGGTTTAACACTGAATCGCAACTTTACGACCAAATTTTTAAAATAACTACTAAATTAATCAATACAGAAACAATGTACTGTTTTCCAACCACCTTACATAGTCTTAATAACAGTTATTGTGGACTACTGCTCAAAAGAAAAAATGATACAATTTTTCTACAAAAATTACATGACTCTTAATGACTCTTAATTTCATATTTTTATTATAAAATTACATCTCATCGTTGAAAATATAATAATGTTTGCTATTAATTGATTTTCATATTTTATTCAGCTTATTAAAACAAAAACAACAAATTTTAACCTTTTTCCTAACTGAAAGAGTTATTACTTACAAAATGGAAGAACAAACGTTTTTAAGCCTCAAATGCCAAAATTTGTGGAGGACAATAACAGATTTGTAAATTATTAAATATTATTAAAAAGTATGAATCCACCTAACCAGTAAGTAAATTTCTTAATTTCTTAATTGCTCGTAAGGTGGATTCAAAGTTTTTAATAATATTTAATAATTTATTTATATATCAGCAGCGGTAATCATGTTTGAGAAATTAATTCTTAACAGAGTTTTAATGGAAAGATGCATAAGGTTTTTTGAGGATTTTTGCGCTTTTCGTCTTGGAATAAAATTCTCGAACTAGTTCATAACGTATTATAAAATAGTCTTCTTTTTCATAACTAATCTTCTTGAACATTTTTAAGGCAAATTGCAGTAGTAAAAAAAAAATTATTAGCTACAGAAAAACGATATTGATTATTTTTTTATTATAAAATGGGTACAAAGCTTGTAACTAAAGGAAACATTGTAACTAAAGAACAATAATATAACTCAACTAATAGAAAGTGAATTTCAGAAACAAAAAAAGTTTCCCTAAAGATATTAGTTTTTTTTTATATGTAACCGCAAAATATCCGACTGTTATGTTAACTATATTTGAATTACGTTAAACGTTTGTTGTGATGATAACTAAGAGTACGTTCATTAAGTAGAAATTAAAAAAAATTATTATGTGTAATTTATTCTGATATCTTAATATACAGTGAATTTATTTCAACCTTTTTGAATAAATTTTATAAATTTAGGTAGATTTGTCCTTTACTATAATCTACTTACAGTTCTTAATTTTCACTTTTTGTGAACGGTTTTTAGTAATTTATAATGTTAATTTATTCTAATAACTTTTCGAGATGACTCTTTCTACATAAAGAAAGATAATATTTGAAAATATATAAATAGTAAACAAATAAGCAATTTTTATTCGATTGGTAAACAATTATCATCATCAGTAATTTTGGGATTGGTGAAATATGATGTAACTTTATAAAGACAAACTTTCAAAAGTTTACTTTTTAAAACGAATTTGTATGATTCTAATAAACTATTAATACATTAGTATAATGTAGAATTCTATATATTGTAAATAAATTTAGTATTTGCAAAAAAATTTTTAAAAATCCCAAAAATCTTTGGTCATTAAAAACACTAAATAACAAAAGATGATGATTTCATTAAAAATAATTCATGTTTTCTAAAATTCTTCAGGTATCTAGTGTAGTTTTGTTGAACCGGTAACCATAGTAAATTGCATTACTTGTACGTGTATTGAATGTACCTGAATACGTTACTAATCTTGACTTATGAGATTATTACAAATTTTTTGATAATTAAAAACTGTTTATACGATTGAATAAAATTTGAAAACACTTCTTTTCATCTAAAATACCCTAATTAATGAATCTGTCCATTCTTAGTCTAAAAAAAGGCATAGACAGAATGACTATACTCTATACAGTAAGAGCTGTTTGGAGTAAAATTATAGTTTTTAGAAAAAAGTAACAAATTTTTCACGTTAGGCTTATTACGGATAATGATTAGTGAAGTAATTTCCTGCCTCCTTCATTGATACTGATGTGGTATTGATTTATCAAGTCCGTTAAACAAGTCTGAGTAAATTACTACTGCATGCTAGAAATCTTCAACCAAATAAAATGTACATCTTCACAGAAATGGCTGTATAATTGCATGTTATGATTATAGCAGTTATGATTTAGATGATTCATAATCATTAAATTTAAAATAGAAATTGAAACAAATATTGGAAAGCAGAAAATTAATGTATCACTTTATATTAAGAAACAATGAGACTCTAAAACTTGGTAATGGAAAATATTAAAAATAAAAAATCATCAATTAAAAAAAAAAACAAAAAACAAACAAATCCAAAAAAGGTACAGGCTACGCTGTAGTTTTGCTAGAAGTGAATTTTTTATCCAACCTTCCGGATGATTTTTCTATTTTCATTAGCGAAGGTTTTGCCATTCTGCAAGCATTAAAATACATCGGCGAAGCTGATACAGAAAAACTAATAACCTTTACAGATTCCCACAATGCAATAACAGCAATAAAAATAAATGAATGAACATCATAATCCAAAAATATATAGATGTTGGCAAAGAGCCAAAACACCTTTTGCAAACATCTAACTCAGCTTTATCCTCCCACTTAGACATTAAATCGAATGAAGAAGCAGAAAAATTGCTAAAGTAACTGCTTGTTGGATCTCACGAAAACTGTACGCAATTGAACATTTTGTAAACGTTTAAAGAAGCTCAAAAAATATCCAAAAATAAAGTAATCAATAATTGGAACAAAAAAGTTGCAACAGATCAAACCTCAAAAACTCCATCAAGTACGACAAAGTACTTATGAAGAAAATCCTGCATTCTCATTTCCCAGAAAACGTTAAGTCATCATAACTCGATCGAGAATAGTGGATACGCTAATTTCAGAAACGTATATCGTATATTGAAAAAGGAGCGAGATCTATGTGATTATTTTCATGTTTATCTATCAGTAAAACACATTTTTACCGACTGGCCAGACTACTAAACGAAAAGTATGAAACACATGATACCTCAAGATGTAGAAAAGAGTTTAAATAACGTGACAAATTGTGAGAAAACAGTTATCTGAAAGACCTGACTTTTCAGCATTGTATATAAGTATGAATTATAAGTAAAAATTTCTAATTAGACATGTGTGTTCTAAATTTGTTAAATTCTTGAATTGTACTTTACTGCTACAATTAAATTGAATTTACTGCTACAAGAAGTATTCTGAAATTTGATATTATGAACATGTGATCCATTAGTTATTTATTGCTAATGACCAATAAACTTGATGCGACACTAAATAAAAAAATTAAAAAAAACAAACTTGTTTTAAAGGAAACGATTATGAATTTTCAATGGTCTGCTCTAATATGTACCGTAGGTATAAGAATTGTAACAATCAGTACATATGTAAAAGATTTATTTATTATTTTTTACAATGCTGCCTCATAGTAAAACGTATTTGGATGTTTACTATACTGAGTCCTCCCGCATTACTGTTTTACAATATAACTGATACTGCTGCAGTATGTAAAAAGAATAGTGAAAAAAATAAAAACAGAACTAAAAAAATGTGCTTGATTGGATTTTATTTTATTTATTACGTTTTTTTTAATGGAAGAATTGTATATATACAGTATTGAAACGATTTGTGCTTTTAATTTTCTGATCAGAACAAGCGGGGATGTTGACAGTGTAAAGTGTTAATGCATCGTTTGCGTTGGTTCGCGCTGATGGGTATTAACCCGGTTGGTCGCGTGTCCATCCAATACTTTATCTCTCCTCACGTTCACTTTGGATTTTTGTCATTGCAAGGGATAAAAAGCCGAGTCGGTAGTAACGCGAAATATACCAAAGAGGGATTCTACATTGAATGTAACTTAGAATTAGAATTGGACTCTTGTTATATGCTGGCAGCTACTGATGAATTTATACACGACTCTTCATTTGACTACTTCACTTTTTATAAAAAAATCAAATCATTTGAAAATATTCCTACCAAAATGACAGATATAACCACAGATATATTGGTTTGATTTATAGAGTGGAAACACTAATATGTTTTGTATATTTCCTGTTATTAGTTTATAACTTCGTTTTTTTTTAAATATGTCTCATCTACAACAAAAATAAACCTGAATGTTCAGTCTCATTAAAAACAAATAAATGAAATAATGATTATCTATAAAAAATAAAAACGACAACTGAAATGCATTTTACTTTTTTGCTGTCTTTAAAACACCTTTACTAAGAGAAAATCAAAATCATATTAATAAATGTTAAAAATTTTTAATAATTTCAGATTTTTGTTAGCTAACAGACAACTGATTTATTTATGCAATACTTTTATTTCGATGCTTAAACGTTAACAAAAGAATAAATTGCGGTTGTCTTCAGATTGTACTTAATGTACAATATTTTAATTTTTAAACCAAGATATTATTAACAATTATTTTACTATGAGAATGACTAAACCATTTTTTAAGAGTAATTAATTAGTCTTAATTAGTCTCGTATTTACTTTATTTTCTTTTTCAGTTTAGCTATGGAATGTAAATGATGTGTAATCTTGTACAGTCTCAGATCGACCATTCCTGAGATATGTGATTAATTGAAACTCAACCACCAAAGAATAGCGGTATTCACGATCTAATATTTAAATCCGTATAAAAGAACTGCCTTTACTGGATTTGAACCTAAGAACTCTCGACATCGAAATCAGCTGATTTGCGATGACGAGTTCACTAGACCAACCCGACGTCTCATATTTAATGACCTAACGTAAAATGGGTAGTGACAATTTTACATGTTCTGTCGCCTCAATTCCTTAATTAGCTTAAATTAATATTTATAAAAAAATATTATTTTTTTAAAGCATTAATGTGTTTAATTTTTGAGTCAGTTGACAGGTTTAATATTATTCTCTACTGATTTATATTTTATACTATTCTTTTAAACCCAACACCGAATTAACTAAATTTAAATGTCCTAATACATGGTCCACTAACCTAGATCATCTCTTATAAGATTCTGCCATAAAGTTTCATTTTTCCTATTAATCGTTAAAATCTTTTTATTTCGAATTTTATCGATCCACCAAATAGTTAATATTTTCCACATTTTAAACGCTTTTTTCTTTTGCATTTTTCTTGTTTTCTATATTTCTTACCATAATGCAGCACTATTACCCTCAAAAACATTTTTTAAGACTAAAAAAAACCTCGTCAATAAGTATCGATTCGGGCGCCTTAACCGGGCGTTTGGTTCATCTCACAGCGCCAGCTCTACATATCAAAACTGGCCCTCCAAACCAAAATATCCTGCCTCATCTTATAAGCAGGCCGGAGATCTCACATATTTAAAGTTTCAAAATAGGTTGAGCTCGTTTAGACCACAAGGCCTCTAATCATTCGCTTTTCCGCATGAGACTCAAGTAAATAAAGAAATCAAAGGAAAACCACTTCACTCCTCACTTTATATAGTAAGTAAAATGCTTTATATTCTTTGAAAGCGTGTCTGAACCATTTTTGAGAGTAATTAGTATTTCATATCAGGTTTTCTAAAATCAATTACGTAGTGACGATTTGACAAGTTCCGTCACCTCAAACCATTTGGTTGTAAATGATCTGACGTAAAAATAAGGTAGAAAAGTACTGAAAAATATTCTCCATCATGGTAATCTGGGTGATTATTTCCATTTTTCAGCTGAATATTTTCATATATAAGACAATTCTAAGGATAGGTGGAGGATTTGTGTAAGGAAGCCTGAGAATATCTTACATAAATTTTTCGTATATTAAGGAAACGAGAAAAGTCTTTGGTCAGTAATATATTACAACTATATGTAATCCTGAGTGTAGATATATCTCAATCTTCCAGGGATTAGTTATAGGTTTGGATTTCATTATCTGGGGAAAACCTGAGGTACTATTTTCGGTATTGCTTATTTTCTGATCCTTCCGTAGCAAAATCTATCCTTTAGCCTTTATGACAATCTTTCTTGATTTCTTCCTTCCCAATAATTTTCTGTGGATTTTTATTAAAATTTAGTTGAATTTATTTTAAGGACTTCTTTTAGTTACTGCATTTTATTTGTGTTGAGAGGACATTTCTGTCTATAGTCCTGCTTAGGAACTCTTTATCTTATCTTTTGGGTATGTAAAAGTTCCAATCAGGAGATAAGTACTACGCAACGCTAGTTCTAGATTTCGCTTCCCGATATTTTTCATCGCCATTTTCGTTCATGGGTGTGGTTGCTGGAGACTTATTGGGAGTGAGGGCTGGTCGTAGGCGAGAGAATTTATTTAAAATATGTTAATATTTTGTAAATTTATTATTTTAGTACTTCTTTCCTAATTACATTTGCAGTACACTCTCCTTTTGGTTTTTAGGATATCTTTCGAAAATATTGGACAGAAGGGGCAGGCGACTACTGATATCTAGGGGTCATAAACTTTCATTAAAAAAATTGTGAAATCGGCCAAGCGGGACTTTGTCAAGGTCTTTGCCAATTATTTTAAACATAAAAATTTATAAAAGTAACCTACTTAATGCCATGTACGTGTCCTTGAACAAATATTAGGGGATGTGGGTAGTTACTTTCCCACACAAAAAAACTAAAAAATGTATGTTTATCAACTAAAAGTATAATTTTTATATAAAACTATGTTTCCGTAAAAATCTAATATCAATATTTCCTGAAAAACAAATATACTTAATTTTATATTAGCAAACATTTATAACAAAGTTAAAGAGAACTAAAAAGTAAAATATTGCTATCTAATAAAAGTTTGTGTAACGATATTTAAGAGTTCAAAAAATGGTTAATAGTATAAGGATTCTTCCGAATGAATTCAAATTTAAACATATAAGTATGTATTATAGTAATAATAATAAAAATAAATGACTACTTTTAAAGCTCATCAGATAGATGTGAAACGTAATAAGTATTCACTAAAATAATATGGCTAACTATTATAAATATTTAACCTTGAAAGTCATAGTACACCTAATCAGATGTTATGAGTGAATTTTGATGATTATCAAACAAACAGCATGATACTTAATTGTGTAAGAGTTATTAGGCAGGCTCAAGGTTAACAAACATGATATATGTATAGTGTGTATATGTGTGTGTGTGTGTGTGTGTGTGTGTGTGTGTGTGTGTGTGTATAGTGTGTGTATATATATATATATATATGTGTGTGTGTGTCTACAATGCAAAAGGAAGGGTCTGTAAGGGGTCGGGGGGGAATCAGTGTGGTTAACACAATATTCTTGGCAGGTAGTGAGCGAACTAAACCTGTAGGCACTGTATAACATCATCGTGCTGTTGCAGCATATCCTTCGGCTCCCTCTGTTATATTTTTTTACTAGAGTTTAGCTCACGACTGGCACGCGAATAACCAATAAAGTAATATACTGTACTTTTTTTGCACTAATAATATCGGTTGTTCTTTTTGTGCCCCAAGCTGTTAACAAATGTTACGCATTATTACTCTTTGCCCTAGAACATTATTTGTTTGGTTTGATTACTTATTTATTTTCTATTATAGTTACTTTTTAAAAAAAAAAGTTATGACAAAAACTTAATACCGTTATAAAGATAAATAAAATAAAATAAACCTTTCAAAGACAATTTTTTCATTCTTAATAAAAAATAGTTGTTTTTTTAATACATTTACCTACAAACAGAACCGTTCTAATCATTCTGAGCATTCTAGTGAAAAGTATTTTTGACCATTTTCAACAATAAAAAAAACAGAAAGATAATCTTAAACAATATATATATATATATATATATATATATATATATTAGCTATTTGTGAAATAATACCACCAGCAGTAATTATTTAACGGTTTCCATTTGATCATTGATGTTAATAAACGCGGGACATAATTTTTAAAAAGCGATTGTTGAATTTACTTAAAATACTACTGGCAGTTTTTAAAGAGCAAGAATATCATATGAGAATACAAGAGAAAATGGAGTAAGTGCATTTTTCTGATTTTTTTTTATTTCTTCTCAAAGACGATCCTCATCATCCCATTCATTTATTATAGCGAAAAACGAGCTTAGTTGAAAATAAATAGATGTATTGTAAAGCCTCGTACGTGCAAAAAAAATAATTAGTCCATTAAAAGTTAATTTGCAGCCTCATTTTTATATTTTAAAGTTTTACTAAATATAAAAATATTGAAAAAAATATATTAAATAAATACGAGGGGTATCTCTAAAGTAAAGACTGGAAAATGTCTCTCCTTAAGGTAGGCGAACCTGTGTCGATCATGGCTAGTAATGTACACACTGCATTGTTGTCTGTAAGTTATCGCTTTGTAGTACCTTCGATTATGTGTGAGTTACTACGTTATAAAATGGATAGGAAAATCGATGTTGCCACCGACTGTGATATACGTGAAGTCGTACGTTTTTTAAACCATCAAAATGTTAAGCCGGCTAAAATTCATAGACAGTTGATTGCTGTGTACGGTGATAATATAATGAATGAAAGAAACGTCCGAAAATGGTGTGAAAGGCTTAGAAATAACAGAATTAATGTGCATGATGTACAACAGTAGGGGAGGTTCTTGATAATCACCGAGGACTTGTTGAAACGCGTCAATGATGAAATCAGAAATATCGTCACTCAACGATTTCCAACCTGGCCCTCCTTTTTCCTGGTGTTTCAAGAGCTGTTATCGTTCACATTTTTCATGAACATTTAGCTTCAGAAAGGTTTGTTCAGGTTGGGTATCGCACATCTTAACGGAACCTCACAAAAAAATCCGAATGGGATCGCTTCGGAATTTTTGATGCGCTACACAGAAAAAGGTGAACACTTCCTTAATTCAATTGTTACTGGCGATGAAACAGGGATTTCGTATTACACGCCAGAGAGAAAACGACAATCAAGTGATTGGCGTCATCCTAAATCACCAACCAGACCGGCAAAGGCAAGCCACAGTTTAACGCAAACTGATTGCCACAGTTTTTCGGGGTCGGTTTGGCATACTGCTGATTGATTTCATGCCAGGTGGAACGACTATAAATGCAGAAGCCTACTGCAAAACTCTAAGTAAGTTAGGCGCGCCATTCAAAATCGGCGACGTGGGCAGCTGACCGACGTCGTCGTTCTGCTACACGATAATGCACGTATGGACGTGCATTATCGTGTAGGACCCGTGTAGGATCACCTGCATCACGTGTAGGACCCTCACCACATATGGATGTGGTGCGGGTCCTACACGTGATTTACTAGGAACATTTGGATGGAAAATTTACGATCACTTTAGAAGTAACCTCTCTTAGATAACACAGTATAACAAATAATTATGCCTTTAAATCATGAAGTAAAGTTTTCTACACTAGCAATATTTTTTTCAGTAAGTACGGTTTATTTATATATTTATCTTATTGGACTTTAGGAGATAAAAGGAGTTATTTTTTCCGCCTTATTTCATCGATAAACGTTTTCTGAATCTTTAATCTCTTTAATTTTTTCAATGTTAAATCTTATTTTATAACGAAAGTATGTTTCTCAAAAATTTGCATAATTTTCAAGTTGCCGATAACGTTTTCGTTAGACAACATTTATTAAACAACTTAAAAATAAAACTTTTATTAATCGCTAATATTCATTTCAAAAACACTTAAGAATCTGTTTATCTATCTTCCGCTAGAACAGCTTATGAACATTTAATTCTTTCCTTCGGCAATCATCGCTGAATTCACACTTAATAATTTAATATTTATACTGACGTGAGTTTGTTGACATAATTATACGTTTCTTAAAGTATTTCTAACCTTCAATCTTACCGTCATTCATATTAGTGATAACATAAAATAAAAACCACTTACAAAAATGAAGCCAAAAACGAAAATGAACAACAGGGTTCACAGTACAACTATTAACTAATTATGAACTAGGTTTAAGTATGAGTATGACTCTAAGCTAAATTATGAGTATTGATGATCTTCATGAAAAAAGATGAATCTTCAGAGCACACAGAATGATGCGTGGACTTTGCTCCTTCTTTACATGTTCAGTTAACTTATTCCTTTCTTTGTACGAGATTTTACAATACGTTTATCTACCTAAAACGTTTTCCTCTACAATAAATGAACATGATGATGCGGATCATCATTGAGAGGCAATAACACAAAAATCAGAAAAAATAAGTAAATTTCTTATATTCTTTTATTGTTATTGTTCTTTTATTGTGGTTTCCTTAGATTCTTAGCCCTGCGGAGCATGACTGAGGGGATATGATGCTGCTATAGATGTATAGATAGAATAACAACCCGAGTGGCTAGGGACCCACCGGCGTGCTTGCTTCTCTAAGGCAGGCGCTTTGGTATCGAGCCCCGATTAGCTTAGATATTTGCTGTTAGATGAGATGGATGTGTGGAGAATTCTATGGCAGAGCTGCGGTGGGGGAGGGTGTAGACATTGAACTCACTCTCGAAAGAGAACCAGAGCAGAGAGAGATAGACTATATTTCATTAGAGGGGTATTAAATTTGTTTCTTGATTTTTAAGTAAATCAAGAGGACTTTGACTAAAATGGTTTTTAAGACAAAATGATCGTTGTTGCAATCAACACTCGTTTTGATGGTATTAGGGTAGTATTTTTGGTGTTTCAAGACTCAGTCAAGTAACAGTCTGAGTGCATAGTCTAACTAAAGTAAGACACAGGAAGAGTTTTGTGTGAGACCTTCGGTGTTAGACGAAGGCGCGGGGTTCGCGTTTCCGAGAATCAGTTAATTTGATAGTTGAGCGTTGTAAGTTATAGTAGGTGGTTGTGGCTGGAAGAGGCCATACGAAGGCGATAGTAGGTTGTGTAAATACACCGATGGAAATGTCTGCCGAGACATTTGCATCGGTGGCATCCTGGCAGAGACCAAACTGATGACACTGTTATTAAGTTTATAGGGTCTAAAAGACGACCTCCCGTAAATCTCATCAGGGCTTGGAACGGTGCGGGTGGTGCGGCGGCCGTATCGTAACATGCCGGGTCTCTTCCCCTACGAGAATCAGGATCAGGATGTCGTGCATTTTTCCCTCGTAAAATGAAGATTTATTAATTTGTTGTTGAATACTTCATGTTACTCCAATTCTTTTTATGAACATAAATTAAAAAAATTGATGTAGTAATCGGCACTAATAAAAGTTATTTTATTTATGAGTAGAAATATTAATTATACATGCAATACTTGCAATGAGCAGAGCAAAATAACTGTATTTAGACGCGTTCCACATAGTCATGTACATCAAAATATACGAGTACTTCTTTGAAAAAGGTAATAGTAACCATTCTACTTCTCACTTTGTCTGTCGTAGAATCCTGTTATGTTTTAGAATAGCCTAACTCATGTCAGATCATCTACCATTGTTTCATCAATTTTTTTTTCCGTGTTTGTAAAATAATGGCTTAATTAACGACTAACTGAATTTGTTATTTCAGCTCGAGGAGAACGAAAATCCACAAAATTTGTAATTTTTAACTAATTAAAAACTCTTTCAGTTAAAAAAAAAATTTAGGGAAAAATTTGATTACTCTTTGTAGTTTATTACCATCAAGATTACACAGTAATCATAATTCAATTCTATACAAAAATTATTTTAATTAACGTCAATAATTTATAATATTACACAGTATAACGTTATAAATTTGCAAATTATATATTACCATAGATTATAATATCTAATATTCTATTTGCTAAATAGGATGCAATTAGTAATTAAATATTAGTAATTGAGCATCCTTGAATTTAATTCATAGTATTAACAACATAATTCAATTGCCAAAATATATTCAAAGGATCATTAGTTAGCAATTATTTAATTATAATTCCTTATTGAATTTTGGATCGCAACATATCCTTATCTTTCAGGAAAATAAAATATCTTTGTACAGTTTATTGTAGTCTATAAAACCACAAAGAAAATTTAATATTAATAATGTTTTTCTTTATTTTCACGTGACACTGGTTGATAGCTAGTTTATTTATTAATAATAATTACGAAATTTCAAGAATTATTGCTCTGAATTTGGTGAAATTTGTCCTAGCACTTTCCTTTTTTAAAATAAATTGATATAAAGAATTACATAACCTAAACTGAAAATTTAGTAAAATGGTTTTGTTACTTAATTCTATGCAGTTAACAGTTCGTAACAGAGAAATGTATTCATTTTTAAATACCGAAGAATATTTTTTTTTTTTTTTAATTTCTGTCCTCTTAATATTTAAGTTTATTGTACTATGGGGATAATACAGGCTGTTTTATTTATGAAACATAATTTTAAATTCAAATAATATTTTTCAAAAGTTTGTAAAACTAAAGAAAAATTAAAAAAAAAAATGATAATTTTATTTTAAAATATACAATCATGTTAATTCATTTTTATGATATAATATTTATGAGTTAATGTTAATGTAATAAGAGATTTTAAAAATAAAAATTAATGTGCTGTTTTATAAAAAAATAATTTTTTGATGTATATAAAATTATAAAAATTAATATAAAAATCTTTTATCCATTTACAAGAAGCAGAAATAAAATATATTGACTGTAAATATTTATTAATGCGGTACGCAGTTTATTATTTCCGTTAATGATCGGAAAAATAATGATTACATTAAAATATAAAACAAAAGGCAAAACGTAAAACATGAAACATGGAATACGTATGTGTGTATGTATAAATCAATAAAATGTTATTTAAAAAATAATATTAAAATTATTAAATACAAAGTAGGAATTAAATACTAAATAGTAGCATTTATATGTGTAAAAAAAGATTACGAATATCATTATTTTATATTTCGAAAAATAACTTAAAATAATTGTTAGGTTATTATAGTGTATGAAACATTTAACAAAATACCGCGCCATAAAAATGGTTCAATAATGCTAATCATGTAATTTAAAGTTCTTGGTAGCAGAATAGCCCGTTGTTTTAATGTTCATGAATTTTAAATCAATCTATTTCACTTATATAATTAAGAGGAACTTATGTATCTTTCATAACTCAAAAACGATTAGCCGTAGGAAGTTGAAATTTTGGATTTAGAACTGTTGTAACATCTAGTTGTGCACCTTCCCTTTTGATTGCAATCGACTGGACAAAAGTGTCCAAAAAAGTCCAAAATCCAAAAAGTTTGGAGTTTGGTCTTTTTCTTAACTGCAGTAATAAGCTCTCGTCGAGAGCATTTCAACTATATATCATAGGTGGTACTTATTTTCATTAGTTCCATAGTTTTAGCCAAATAAAACTTTAATTAATGAAATATTTTGATATTAGGAGAAGGCACATCGGTTCGAATTCGACTTCATTTCCGTTTTTTTAACTTAAATATATTGATTTATTAATAATTATTAACCTCACATTGTAAAAAAAAAATTACAATGAATAATAATTTAATAACAAAAAAAACGAATATGAAAAACATCAGAAGTTAATAGTAAAATAAAATTTTATGTACTTTTCATTTAAACATATGTGTACAGTAAATTTCATTTAATAGGCGTACAAGGATGTCATGTAGTGTCCACATCAGAATTTTTTTTATTATTATTTATGATTTATGTAATAGATTGGTGAAGTTTGGTAAACATTGTGGGGGTCATAGGAAACCTACAGTAAATATTTTGTGGTAATTTGTTCTGTAGTTTTAGCGGTTATCGGAAACAAACAAAAAGACGTCTCTTTATAACTGAGATTATATATACTAAAGGTAAATACCACTTATTATTCGTCAAAAAACTATTTTTAAATACCTCCTCCCATCGAATTTTTATAACTCAACTTATTCTTTTGAATTCAAAAATGATTAAAATTTAGTTAAAAACTTTTGGTACGTTTTAACACACATACATATAAGATAGAACTATATAGAACCATCTATTGGTTTTATATGTAACACCATTATATTGAAAGAAGATACATTACATCATTACGTATGAAGTACCTTCATACATCAAAGTGATTCATTTATTTATTCTAGGTGCTTTACATACAATTATATGAAAGACTAGAATAGAAAATACAAACTAAAAAATTATTGAACCCTTTTATGTTGTACAAACTACGTTATAAAGACTACCTTTATTCGGTAAGGTAAAAACAATAATATCATTACTGCATCAAGATTATTTAATTTAGTAAATTATGTTATAAAGTACAAAGTACAATAGAGTAAACAAATCAGAATGAATAATGTACTTTGAAGATTCATTTAACCTGATATCACTGTAAAGAGTAAAGAATGTATAATGTAAATACAAAAGACTGTTATGCATCATACGAAATCCTATACGCCTCCCTGAATTCTGTGGCAGACTGGTGAAGTCTCTGCCTTAAATCCAGAAGACTTTGGGTTTGAATCCCTGTCAGGATTGGCCTTTTGTACTAACTAAAAAATTTATCTATTTCATACTACTTATGAAAAATGGAATGTAACTGAAAAAAGGAAATAAATAGATTAAGAAATAAAACGTATTTATTATATATACGTAAAAAGTGATATTAAAATTTTGAAATATGAAGCCGTTTCCATAAACAGCTTCATATTTCAAAACAGAAATACTAGAACACAGAAATAATAATCTACATAGTTACAAAATTACTACTTTACGGTACGGTTAAAATTTTAAGCCATCTTGAATTTGCCAAACACGTTTAACACCAAACATGAAACAACAGATTATAAACGGATATTATGATGTTACAACACTGGGAAGCAGTAGAGGGGAAATATTTTGAATATTTCTTGCAAAATGGTACGCTTTAAAACGTATTTTATGTCATTTAGGACCAAAAATATTTAATTACATTTTAAAATTAAATATTGTTATAATTAAGGTAAATAATATCGACAGACCTAGCGTTTTCATTTTTCGTTGTGTTGCAAATTGTTACTTATTGTGTATTATTATTTAAGTTATCTGTTATTGTGGAGGCTGTTATTATTAGTGTTTGGGCCATTAATTCTAACATTAAATGTTTAAAGTTTTTTATTGGATATAATTCTAAAGATAATACAAAATTAAAAAAAAGTTACTACGGGGCATTTCATCTCGTTGTATTTCTAATTATGTGATTTTTTTTCTTTTTTGCAAATTTGATTGCTTATAACTCAAAAAACGAAGGTATTTATCGAAACACAGTTTTTTCTCGTAAAAAGTTACATTAAAATCATTTATCATAATTCCTCCTTCCTATTTAAAAAAAGGTTTGATTCAATACGCCGGATCCAAGCACTGGACAAAAATTCATTTAATTTTAATTGGTTTATATTACTTGATAAAACTGGTCTATTTCAGGTTTAATTAATTATATTTTCTCAAAATAATTGATCATAAAATAGAAAATAAACCTATCGAAAAGGAGCAAGTAGGACTACAGGATGTTTAGTTTATGTAGTATTTCAGTTAAATATTTTCATATGCACCATATTCTAGGGATAGGTAAGGATTTTCTGTAAGGAAGCCTTAGGCGTCATTAGGAAGCTCTTTAATAATCGGAGGAAGAAAAACTTGTTGAAAAATGCATATAAGCTAATCAACTAAATTACTTCTCTATTTCCATGTTCGGTTAAGATATCCTGATCGGATATGTTGATAGCGTGAATCCCCAATTCCTGGAGAGGCTGATGTAATTTTCTCGGTAGAATAACTTTGTTTTGCATTTTCCTTCTAGATTTTTATTTTTTGTGGATTTTTTTCTAAACGTACTTGTTAATGTAGAAAACTTTCTAAATTATTGATTTTTTTTAAATTTTTTGCAGTTTATCTTCTCCGAGCAGATCTACTGCCTATTGACTTTGTATCCAGTGACTGTATACAAGACTTGACTTTGGTTACAATACTTATTAGTAATAATTGGACTTATAAAATAATAAAATACACATTTTTGGAGGCACTGCAATGTTTTTATAAAATACTTTTTTTCTGATTTAGCCTCTGAAACCACCGTAAGGTATTACTTAAGAGGATGATATGTATGAATATAAATGAAGTGCACTCTTGTACAATCTGAGGTCGACCATTTCTGAGATGTGTGGTTAATTGAAACCCAACCACCAAAGAACAACGGTATCCACGATCTAGTAATCAAATCCGTATAAAAGTAACTGCCTGTACTAGAATTTTATATAATACAATTATATTTGAATTAAAAAATAATTGGTTGATAAAATATTTTAGGAAAATTAATATTGTATTTCAGATGAAAGGCAATTAAAATCCATTAATCGATTCTAAATAAAAAAAAGTAAATACAATTATTAATTGTTATGTAGGATACGAAATCGATTAACAAATGTAACGACATAAATGAAGATGAATGTTACCATGTTTGGAGAGTTGCGAATCAGCTTTAAAAAAAAAAAAAAAAAAATAGAATAAAACTAATGTTCACTACGCATTAGTTACTTACTACATCTTAAGAAGGCCTAATGGTAATAGAAGAAACCCTTTTCACTTAAACGGACTTTGATTAATACACTTAAGGCAATGTATATATTTCATTCTTTTTTCATACTTCATAACTGCATTATTTCCATTATTTAAATCCCATTGTATGAATAATTTAACAACACAATTTACATTGAATGATTTTTCTTGTAGATATCTTGATAATTAAACATTATTATTTTCATTATTAATTTTTTTCAATAAAAATAAATATCTAATAATTATAAACAGGTTTATTATTAATTAAGAACAATTTAAGTAATAAATAACGTGTTTATTTTAATTTAACACTATTAAAAATAATATCTATATATATATATATATATATATATATATATATATATATACATACTATTATAATATTCATATATAAATTAGAGAGTTTATTACTCAATCACATAAAAACTGCCCAGTAAAGTAAAGATAAATTTTAGATTTCGATGAATCTTTCTTTACTTTATTTTTTTATTTTTATGAAAAAAACTTATTTTTTATAAGCTACATTGTTACAAGTATACGTGTGAAGCCTCGGGTAACAGCTAGTAGGATTATATATTAATTATATACGACTCGTACATACAAACACTAATAATAAAAGCCTTCCAAAACGTAATTAATTTAGAAACAATAAAATACTCTACATCCAAGATGAAGTAAGAAGCCGAAATGTTAATAACTTGGATTTCTGTAAGGTAATACACATTACTTTGCTGTAAAGTAACATCTGATTTACTACTCTAAATTTGTAATAATTTTTTTTTTATATTTCAAAAATTATTTTGAAATACTTTAAGATGGAAAACATTTAATTACATTTTAAAATTAAATATTGAGAAAATTAAAGTAAATAAGATCGATCGATTAACCTAACCTTTTAATATGAGGTAGTGTTGGAAATTTTTACTCATTGTGTATTATTATTATTAGTGTTATTCACTATTGTGAAGGCTGTTATTATTAGTGTTTAGGTCGTTAATTCCAACATTAACTGTTCAAAATTTGTTATTGGATGTAATTTTAAAATTAATACGAAATAAGAAACTTTCTACTAGGAATTTCATTACGTTTTATTATTAATCTTTTTTTCCGGTTTTGAAAATTTGGTTATAAATCAAAAACAAAGGCATTTATCGATAAACGATTTTTGTTATCATTTTTCGCGTGAAATATTACATTAAAATCATTTAACATGTATTCTCCTTCCTGTTTAAAAAAGGTAAATAGGAAAACTTTAAATAAACGTTTAATTCAATAATTCGGATCCAAAGACCAGACAAAAATTTCAAAAACACCATACAGTACTAATTTTGCAATTATGTAGATCGGCAATTTTTTATACTCCTAATATCTTTCAGTTTTGAAAAAATATGCCGTTTCCGTACTTTAATATCACTCTGTGTAACGTAAAATTAAAATACTAAATAATTTTATAATGTCTAGAATTAATCTAAATCTTTTACTGTACGACTTTCATATCTGAACTGGTTTGTAGTTTTAACTTTGCGTATAAATCTTTTCTAATATTATTTTTGTTATTATTTTTTTATTTTAGTACTAAAAAAATCTCAAAGGAGAGATTTATTATTAAAATAAATTGTAATTAAAACTTGAAAAAAGAGATCTAAGATGGTTTACAAATAAAATAAAAATATAGTAACAGATGGCTATTTCGATTGTTAAACAGTCATCATCAGTAGATAATGAGGGAATAATATGTGTGAAAACCGGTTACTTCCATTGATTCATATACAATAAAAAGGTTAACTTTCTTTAAACGTTAACAAGTTTGTGTATGAAGTATTGAAACAAAGCGCCTTTCAATTTAATAACTACGCCTTTCTTAATAATAACTCGTAATAAGAAATAAAGATCGGTTGACCACCAATGGTTATTTAAAATTTTTAGCTTATATTTTCATTGTTAATATAAAAAGTAAAGGTAAAAATTAATTCCAATATTTTCTACGAAATTGTTTAAGATACTGGAATGTTATTTATGTATTTAAAAATTTTCATAACCTAGAATATTTCATTAGAATATTAAAACAAATTAACAACAAAATCATTAAATTTTCGTATAAAATTGAAAGGAATAAGATATTTTAATTTTTTGATTTAAAAGGAATTCATAAACATTATAAAATTATGTTTGATATTTATATTAGAAAAAATAAGCTGATTGGTAGATTAGATAATATGAATATCTTTATCCTACCCAACATAAGATTCTAATGCGATGTTTTATTCAACAAACGGGATGTAACTTGGTCTGGAAGCTTACCGCAAAAAAAAATGAATAAAAATGCATCTGAGTTCAATGGTTTTACTAGTGAAGTCATTGACATTCTACATAAAGGATCAGAGAAATCAGCTGTACCCAAATATTCTCAAAAAGTAGTTTTTTAGGGACAAACATTAAAAAAAATTATTTATAACAAAAAGTAATTACTTTGAAAACTTACTTTTTCAAAAATTATGCGTAAACTTCATCGTAAATATAACCATGATTGACCAGCAACTAATTAAAAATTTTAATTAATTAAAAAATCTTTTTTAAAAGTTATTTTTTAACAGTTATTCCCAACCTTAAACTTTTGTTCACGGAGTGGATATTGGTTTGAATTATTTAAGATATATTTATTTTTTTAAGTTTATATCACATCGAATCCTATATAATGGGCAGCATTCTTTAACAAAGTCATGCTGGTCAATCTGAATTGGAGATTTCAAATATTTAAACTTTTAAAGCTAATATTACGCTTGTAACTGGGATTGCCAAAAATAGTACTTAATATTATTTTTTTGATCAACATTTGTTTTTATTTTATTACAACAGTAGAAATACGTATTTTATTTTTTTAATGTTTTGTAAGAATTGTTTATTGGTTAATTAATTATCGTTATTTCTTCAGCATCATATTTCTTTATCTTATTATATATACGTATATACATACAGTTTATGATTATAGTTTAACAATCAAAATTACCATCGACTATTGAATTAGATTACTTGGTTTTAAACGATCTTTGGGCCATAATGAATGTTTTTTCTGTGCATAATTTTAAAGATTTAGATACACTTTCATACTGTTTAAATTATCTAATAACAATAATTACAACAGTAGGGTAAAAATATATATATTTAATTAATTGTCGTTATATCTTCATACTTATTGTCGTTATATCATACTTCTTTTGTCTTCTTTGTATATATATATATATATATATATATATATATATATATATATATACTCATGTTTACAGATATATGTATTACTCTTCAAATTCTACAAAGCATAACTGTAAATTCACAAAAAGTAAATACAGATATGCGCACCAGTTCTCACTGGGTTGTCTGAAGTAGTGCCTGACAGTGCTTGTAATTTACTGGAGAATATAGTGTAGGGCGTCGCCGCGTTGTAACAGGACAGTCACTGGTCCAGCAATCCATCCCCACCCTGCGCGTCAACTGAGATTTCTATAGTTTGACGAGTAATTCATATGAAAGTATTAAAGTAAACAAGATGTATGAGTATGCATGCAAACATTTTAAAGGTTCTTAACTCAAAGAAAAAAAAAATTGCTAATTATATGTTATAGAAAATATATGATTCATTTATACTAAAAGAAATTTGGCGTAAATTAATGAAGTTAGAAAAACATTTATAAGAAGAGAGAAACTTAGTATTTAGTGGAAATCAAATCACACATTTACAAACAATTACCATACATTTAAATTAGTTTTTAATTTTGGATTTAGATTTTGAAAAAATATTTATTAACAAAAAAATTCCAAGCCATATGCTATATTTTACAGCAAAGGAATAAAAGTAATGATAGATTAAATTATAATTTATTTTTAATATTGTAGTTAATTTCCATAAAATATTATTTTATTTAACTACAATGAAAAATTGATTTTATCTTATCAGATATTGTAATTTTTTTTTTAATTTAATAGGTTTTTCTAACTGACTAAAATTTTATAATAAGCGGTTATAAAATTTATAAAATAAAACTGGTATTGTTGTTTAATTACACCTTAGAAGAAAGGAAAATGTTTCTGACGGTGTTAATGCGATATAATAAACATTTACTGATAAAGATTACTTAATTTGTTTATGTAACACAAATTGAATATTTATGATTTTTTAAATATGTAAGCTAGTTAAACATACTGAATATATGAATTAATATTTTAAACGAATTTTGGAAAAAAAGAACGATTCATTTTTTTTTTAAGTAATACAAAACATCACCAAGACAAATTAATACACGTTTTTTCGTACTTATAATTTTTTATTTCTACTTTTTATAGATCACAAGCGAGATTTGTGGCTGGAAGTAGCTGTTGCTATGGAAACCCATCAGTTCTATCAGAGGGGGCTATATGGGAAGACATCCGTAAGCCAATAGAGTGAATTGATAGCGTGTGTTTCCATAGCAATGTCCATCAGCTTATTAACAAATCAACATTCCAATATTAAAGAAACTACTCTACGCACTAGAAATACATTGCTAATAGATTACATAGCTACAAGTAATAATTCTGTAACAAATTTTATATATTATACATATCTGACAGTATGTTTATTTAGCTTTATACTTATAATAATTATATTGGGGCCTACTTGTGTTGCTGGGGGTCGCATCTTCTGGCAGCCCATTGTGCAGCCACCGACCCCTGACATCTGTAAGAACCAAAACTCAGTATATTAAAAAAACTATATCCTACAATCAGTTATACAATAAAAATTATTTTTATTGCATCGATTTTCGACTATAAAAATATATTTTATACTAATAAGATTACCGAGAATCACTTGCTGTACGACGTTCAACAATAACCATTTATGGATTTTGTAAATTTATTTTTTAATTTTGAAAATCGTTAAAAAGAAGTGTAGGCTATGCTATAAATAAGAGCTCCTGTATTCACTTTATTTTTATTATGTTAAAAATATTTATAAAAAAAAAACCAAAAAACACATAAACTCACACAAGAGAGGTTAATTCCTGCTGGCAATCTTTCAAAAGGTTTTGGATAAAGACAAAACTAATATTATAAATATATGAAGTCTTTTTAATAGGTAACAGTTATTTCAAATTAAATTAACAATAAGTTTTATCTTAAGAGAATTTCAGTGGAGTACAATGTGGTATAAGCAAGAAAGAAAAAGAAAGCAGTAGGTGAATAAAGAATGGTGGAGCCCCAGAGACAATTTTAAGATAAGATTACGGGATATATATAAAATATAGGTAATATCATTTAAGATAAAACTCTGTCCAAATTTCTTTAAAATAAAGTCTACAGTCTTTCATCCAACTTACTACAAACTTATAGAAAGTAATAATTTTAAAAGATGAAAGAGTTTTTTTAGATATAATAGAACACGTTTAGAATCCAAAATTGTAAAAAGGGTTACGTAAAGAGATATTGTAATACTATTTAACTGACTATATAAAGACTGATAATAAAAGTTCAGCAACCCCTAAATAGTTTTTTTAATCTTTAAAAAAAGAAAAAGAAAATTTGGTAAAACTATCTATTTTGAGATATGAGGTCACTGGTTGGGATACATTGGAAACCATTTTTAAACTAATTGTGAGAAATATTAAACTATTGCCATTTTGGTTCGAGTTATCGTAGCCGACGTTTGAAAATGTTTACGTCAAATCATTTTTTCAATGCACTTCGAAATATTGTACCACAACCCAATTCTTTCTATAAGCAGGTTGCCTTACCCAGTATGGGAGCCTCCAGTGGGACAGGTGTGTGTTAGTCTCACTCCAAAAAATAGAATGTCTTGAGGTAGAAGATACAATTTCATTTTTCTATGTTTAGCAGTGCGAACATTATGGAATTGCCGTAATTAGTTAACACTATGTATAACCAATAAAAAAGTTACTTAAGGTAACTTTTTTGGGGGGAGAATTACGATGAAATTTTATTGTAATATTATTACCGAAATTTTATTATTAAAAATGTTAATAATATTAAAAGTTAAAAAAAAACAAAACGGAAAAATATATTGAAAAATTCAAAAAAATGATATTTTAAAATTTTTACAGGCTTCCTCATCCCCAATATTGCTTCCAAAGTCTTCATTTTTTCGTCATTTGCACTACTACTATGATGAAGACATCATAAAAACTCGGTTAGAAAATATCCAAGAAATAAAAAGTTAACTTTTTCCGATTTTTGGTGAAAGGGAAAATTTTGGGGCAAAAATGTAAAAAAACATAGTATGGTAAGCATGCACGAATGTACTGAGCTTAATATAAAGTGCGGATTATATATGCAAAATTTTGAAAAAAATTGACTCCCAAAACTTACCCCTCATTACCGCAGTTATTGACCCCAATATTTGACCGACTAATTTCTCTCTATACACAAAATTATGTTTCTGTACAAAATTTTATCAAAATCGGTTTATCCATATGTACATATGTAATGTTTCCACGTTCGAACATTACCCTCCCTCGTTTGTTTTCTTTTTTTTGGGGGTCCCTGGGTCATAAAACGTTGAGAAATGCTAAAAGAAACCATACGTTTTTGACTAATCACCATATTTTTGTTCTTGCAGCATAGCTCTATGCCAAAAGCATAGAACTAGACGCATATGCTACTAACCAGAAACTAGGAAATAAGGAAAGTAAACATTTTTTAATATCGGTTTTAAAAAAAATATATATTTAGCTCATTTGTTCTTATATAATACATTATAAATTACTTTAATATTTTTAAATTCAGCGGCTTTATTAAAATATTACTGGAAAAAGTCTTAATATATTTCCATAAAAAGAGTAAGTTAAGTTATTTATTACTGCGATATCAGTTACATTTATAACTAGGGAAACATAATCATGAAATAGTAAAAAAAACTACATCAAGAAAAGTACTGGTTTTAAATAAAAAAGTAGCTACAGTAATAAATAATATATAACATTTGAACTTTGGTTATGCAATCAAATCAAGAGAAGTTATAAATTGATTATAAAAATACAATTTTTATATCTTACGGTACTTGGTTATAAAATAAAATCTTCTTTAAGAGTATCTATGTATATTTTCTTCTTCAGTAAAACTTAAAAAGGTAGAATTTAATGATTTATATAAAATATTTTATTTTAATGATATGAAACCTATTAATTAATTAAAAAGACTTATTATTAAAACACACACACACACACACACACACACACACACACACACACACACCTAAAGTGAAACTAAAATTTTGGGCTGGCAATACATTTTCTGATGCTATGTGTCAAAACGAATAAAAAATGTCCTATAAAAAAATTTCGATTTCTCCTTCGTTTTCTTACGTCCGCTATTTTGTGTTTATTAATGAAAACTTTAATCTCAATAACGCATTGCAGAATCAGAACTTAATTTGTTACGCATATTATACCAACCAGGTTTATATCGAGGAAAAGTTTTCTTGGTATGTGATGTGTTAACCGACTAACCCGATTATAACGTGCCGGAGCACTAAGGTGAAACCACACGTTTACTCATACTCGCAGCGATAGGGTCTTCCAACAGCTCTGGAAGATTTTTTATCAAATGGTTGAGATAATTTTCTCCAGTTTAGACGATTTGTTAGAATAACATGACCCAATAGATAGTCGCTGACAACACCTGCACACATGTTTAGGGAGAATTGTTGTTGTCTACCATACTGCTCTGGTAGAAAGTATAAGGATCCTTCTCATTCCAACCATACTGGCTGTAAAGATTTCCAACACTTTTCCTACTGAAACAAGCTTCATGTGTGAATAAAATGCTGGCAGTGAAGGAGGGTTTTTTAATAATATTTTTTCGAAACCAGTTTGATCGGTAGAGGAGGAAATTAAATCTGACAGAAAATTATGTATTACATTTCCTATCATGAGTTGGTTATTTGTCAATCAATTCTCATAATTAAGATGTAATTTTATTAAAAATAAAATGCATAAAATTTTCCCAAGAAATTAAATATGATAAACCTAAGGATTATCGAGCTATAAAGATTTGAATAATTGACATGACTGCCATTTTGAAATTTGTGAAAGTGTTTACACTATATATTTTATTAATTAGACAACGTTGGTACAATTTTATGTACCAACTGTTGTTGTTTCGATGTTGAGATTAAATTTTTCATTAATTAACATAAAATGACGGAAGAAAGGGAAACGAAGGGGGAACACTTTCCATTCATTTATAGACGTACAATCCAAAAATGTTGTGCCAGCCCACCATATATATTAGGTATATTCTATATATATATGTGTTGGATAATTGCAGAACTAAGGTGTTATGATCGAATATTGAAAAAATATTCAAAATTTGTAATACATATTTATGTCTAAACACACAGAATGTGTGAATGAATTACATTAAAACGCATATAAATAAAAAATAATCTTAGATGGTTTTCTAGAATCTAAAAAAATCTGACTTCCTTGTACGCCTGTTAAATTACATATACTTTTTTCTGTACTTCATTTAAACTAGATTCGTTTGAAAGTGAGATACGATCCCCCAATTCTTTAATAACGTGGACAGATACACAATTGCATTGTAGTGGACACCATATTTCATCATATTTTTTTGTTGTGTCCGTATCAGCGCTTTATATTAGTTTTTTTTTCACATCGCTCAAGTAGTTATGTGATGTAAGTGAGAACGTGTCGGATCTGTAACGTTGAACAAATCGGTTCGAATCCGACTTCATATATATATATTTTTTTTAACTTTTTTATTTTTTTAATTTAAATATATTGATTTACTAATAATTAGCCTTATTTACTAATAAACCTTTGTAGCCATTTTCTTCAACTTAGATTTTTTTCAAAAAAAGTGTACTTAAGAAAAATCATTCATGAATTTGACCGATTACTTTCTGATCAAAACACTGTAGATATTTATTTACTATATATTTAAATTTTGCAGATAAAATGTATATTTCTTATTGCACATTTTTATCTTTATGAACCCCCTGATTAGATCTAGCTGAGGATTTCATAGCTTCTGTTTCATGTTTTTACACTTCATATATTTTTGGTGATCGTAAGGGACTTTTTAAGCTTAAGCCTGTTCCCAAGTACTTATTCAGATTTGAGATAAAAGCGACATATTTCAAAGTATATTTGAGCTAGCCAACACAAAATCCTTGATCAGTAATGTGATAATTTCATCCTGGATAAAAATCATTCTATACCTAAGAAATTGTGTTGAATGCTCAGTGTCTGGAGGGACCCTTGAAATACAGGTTGTCTTATTTTATAATCTAACGGTAAATTTTTCCTCTTTCCTTATTCATCCATTATCTTTTTCGTGATTTCTTATTTTTCGGTAGTGGTTTACTAAGACGCCTACTGTATAAAAGCTAAGGATACGGGAACATTAAAGATTGCTTTACCCTTTACATTTTTATAATTTAGTGGGGAGGAGGTTCTATCTGGGAATTCTCTTTCTTATGAGATTGATTTATGCTTCTATAAAAACAACTTTACCTAATCTTAGACTTACGCGGGTATTAAACCGAGCCTTCTAAATCCTCCTATTACAATAAATGTTACACAATATTCGTCAGGATATATCAGTAATTAATAGATAAATGTTTCTGAAGAGGAAAATAATTGGATACAAAGTAATAAATCCTCTCCGAAAAACTCTTTGTAGAATGATGAACAAAAAGTAAGATGACTTTTAGGGTCAAGAACGGATTGGAAGTGTCAGAATTTGAAGATTTTACTGTGTAAATATGAACAACATTTCCCGAAAATATTTTAAAGTCGACCATAAAATGAGAGAATTTGGCTAATGTTTGGTATCGTCAGGTAGTGATTCTCACCTTGTGGTTTAAGGTACTATTATTTATCGATTTCAACTTTTATTTACTTATTTATTATTTTGTTATTTTTTATAGTTACCCAACTTTCTAAAGAAACTAGTGTGAAGAAGAAGAAGAAATTATTATAAAAACATAGGATTTAAACTTCTATAAAGGACCAAGCTCATTTTTAGAACTTGATTTTAAACTTCAAATCCTAGTAAAGGCAGTTACTTTTATACGAATTTGAATACTAGATTGTTGATACCGATGTTCTTTGGTAGCTGGGCTTCAATTAACCACACATCTCAGAAATAGTCGACCTGAAACTGTACAAGACTACACTTACACTCATAAATATCATCCTCATTCATCTTCTGAAGTTAATACCTAACGGTGATTCCCGGAGGCTAAACAGGGAAGAAACAGTCCTTAGTTTTAAAATGGATAATACTGGTGAAACAGATATATAAATTATCGAAAAAGATAAAGAAATACCCATTATTATAATAAAATTATTCTTTTATTTGTCAATAATACCAATCTGTAATTAAGATATTGTTTATGTATTGGTTCTTTTAGATTAATGAAATCAGCTCGGGTAGTCATCAGTCGGATTGATGACTACCCATAAATAGAGTTCAAACGGATATGCAAGATTCTATTAATATTAAATATTAATATTTTGATCTAAAACATTCATTAACATTAACAGGGATACAAAACTGTACATCCTGTTTAGGTTTCCTTTTGTTATTAAGTAATCCATGAAATTATTAATATTATGTTTTTAATAGCAGTAAATTTAGTATAGTTTTTACGTTTTATTCCTTCATGACGAATACATTCCAGATATAGAATAAAACAAATAAATTATTATGATAATAAATACATTCATCAATAATAAAAAAATTTTCACAAATATTTTCAGATAGAATTAATTAAACGTAGAACGTTAGAATATTGTTGTTAAAAGGTAGGGTATACTAATCATACTGCAATCCGGCTAGCTTAGGCTAGGTTCTGCAGAATTGGTGCGTGTGTCTGGAGTCTTGAAACCGAGGTAGTGGAGTGTCGCATTACGTCCGGTCTGGCCTCGGCATGTCAGAAGATGGAATTACAACAAGCTATTCGACCCTTACAGTCAGTTCTACTTTGTTTTATGTGTAGTATAACAAACAAGATTTTTTTTAGAAAGAATGTCATATACTCTATTTATTACATAACTTAATAGCATAAAATACGAAAATATCATTTAATAAAATATTTACTCTATTAAAATTTTATCGTACCAAAATTATTTAATAAACAGTAACATAAATCATAATACGATAAAAATTTCAGTTATAATAAAAGTTTTAATTTTTTCCCTTAATAGAAAAAATAAATATAACTTTTACAATTTCCTCAATTCTGTTAAACAAAAGATTTAAAAACTAAAAATTTACCCCCCTAACGATTTCTTTTAACAACGTTTACGACTCATTGCTTCACAATAGAAAGCGTCATTAGCTCTTTCTTTAATATTTCTCTCTGTTATACTTTCCTATGGCTGTAAGCCGTGGTACGTACGTAAATCATCTGAGTTATAAAAGACACCAATCTGAGTTGCTTCTCTGAAAGTAATGATGTTTATAGTAATCTTGAAGGTGATAGTAGGTAACTTTATTCGACTGAATACTCCTGGTTTTCGGTGGACTTCTTATATATCTGGCTCAATTAGAAAGTAACGGGAAACAAATTCACTCTTATCTCCCCATGATGTGCCGGACATGGGTTATTCGTTGTATTGGTTACATCATTCTTGGGAGTGACTTACGTCAGATCACCGACAACCATTTCTCTAATGGAAGTTAACATAAATACAGAAGATTTTCGTTTACAGATCAGCTAATCGCGTAGCAAATTTCGTTCTGGATTCATCAGAAGGATTTCTTCTTCGTTAAAATTTTCATCAAGGTAATATTTATCGAAATTTTAAAGTTTAACATAGCAATCTAAAAATAAAAATAGATTGAAATACGTGATTTTTCAAACATTGACTTCTAATTTTTTTATGTTTAGGATATAAGAATCTTTTCCTTAAAAATGGAAAATATTATAACTTTCATGAATTACTTTGTAGCCTTTATATCCTATAGAACTATATAAAAATCATATGGTTTCTAGACGATTTCAAAAAAGAAAGATATTCTTAATTCGACTCGCATTCATTTTTAATTATGTACACTTAAGATCAAATGAACGTAATTAAAAAAAAAAGAAGTGATGTGGACAACACATGGTTTCCTCCTACCAAATTTCAATTACACATTTTTAAAAAATGAAAAGTATATATCGTTTTAAGTATAATGAAGAGTACATTTTTATTTCATTAAAAACTACTGATACTCTTTCATGTTTTCTTTTTTTTTGTTATTATTGAATTTCATCTAAATTTTTTTTTTTACAATGAGAGGTTAATAATTATTAATAAATTAATATATTTCAAATTAAATAAAAAGGAGATGAAGTTTGATTCAAACCGATGTGCCTACTCCTAAAATCCAAATATTTAAATTAATCAAAATTTTCTTTGGCTATAACTCTGAAATCAATGAAAATATATCACTTATGATATATCGTTGAAAATTTCTCAATGAGGGCTTATTACTACAGTTAAGAAAAAGTCCAAAATCGAGTTTGTTTTGTTTTTTGGGATTTTTTGGACACATTTGGTTCAGTCGATTGTAATCAAAAGAGGAGATGCACAACTAGATGTTACAACAGTCCCTAATCCAAAACTTCAACATCCTACGGTTAATCGTTATTTTGTTATACATACGTACGTGAAAAACCTCACGCCGAAACTAGTCAAAATGCATTCAGGGATGGTCAAAATGGATATTTCCGTTGAAATCTGGAAACCGAAATTTTTCGCGATCACAATTTTTCCTTTATTTCGTACAAGAAAGAAAAAAATTTTTATAATTTTTTCCATGTAGGAAAGTTTTATATTGATTTCTTGAGTAAATTTCTAACTTAGTTTAAGCGAAGGGTTTTCGAAACGAAAAATTACGTGATGGGTAAAGCGATTTAAAGGTATTTTAAAATTTACTTTTTTCGTCATTGATTAGAATTAGGTTGGTATAGCATAATGATGTATATAGCCTAATATTATTCTAATATTTTCTAATTTTTTTAAAAGTTTGTAGTAAAACTTTGGATGAAAAATATTAATACTACTCCGAAATTATATAAAGCTTACTTTACTGTTAATAATCTTTACATTACTATAATAGTAATAATGGCTACATTCCGCACAATTTTTTTTTCAGGAAGACGTAGATTTTATTACCTTTTTTGTTTCTTCCAAAAGTTTTTGTTTTATTGACAGAAATTTTAGAAGGTATTCTCTTATTTTTAATAAAAGTAAAATAAAAAATAATTTCACGAAAAAATATAATTAAAAAAAATTCTTCTTTAGATTTTAACTTTTTAAAGCCAGTGAGTAATTCAGTGTAAAAGTAGTAATAATAAAATAAAGCCACCGGGTTGGTTTAGTGGTGAACGCGTCTTCCCAAATAAGCTGGTTTGGAAGTCGAGAGCTCCAGCGTTCAAGTCCTAGTAAAGGCAGTTACTTTTAAAAACGGATTTGATTAATAGATCGTGGATACCGGTGTTCTTTGGTGGTTGGGTTTCAATTAACCACAATCTCAAGAATGGTCGAACTGAGATTGTACATGACTACACTTCATTTACTCTTATACATATCATCCTCATTCATCCTCTGAAGTATTATCTGAAAGGTAATCACCGGAGGCTAAACAGGAAAAAGCAAGAAAGAAAGTAATAATAAGGTAAAAATAAGTTGAAATAAGCGTAATGTAAAAGTAGTGTAATGTATTCAGGGTGTATTTTTGTTCCACCGTAGCAGCTCAACGGCTGAACCGATTTATATGTAAGACCACGCGTTGGAATGAATAGGAAACTGGTAGTGTCATAGGCTGTATATGTTTAAATAAGTCTGAAACCTTGAAAAAAAAGTTTATACTACTTGAATGTACAAATACTACATACAAAATTGTCACTCGCACGCTCTTTAATTATCCTATATATATATTAGTAATTATCATTACACTATTGTGTAATGATCTGGTCGAACATACTATTTTTTTTTTTTTCTTGGCAGTCGTGTGTTTTTAATTTTTAACAGATTTAAAACCTGTTTTTATTGCATTCATTTCTTTATTGTCATTTTTTTTATTGAACTATTTTATTTACTCTTTATTACAGTATAATTATTAATATAATTATAATGGCAAACCAGTCTTGATAATATCCATATATCTTCATTTGTAAACAGAATAAACCAGAAAATAAGAAATTGGTACATTTATAGACAACGTTGTTCAAATTCTATTTTATTAATTTTTTTAATAGTTATTTTTAAAAAACTAACTACACCAAACAAAAAAGAGGAGGGATCATCATTTATCCTCCTAAATGCATGTTTGAAGCAGGACTACAATCCAATCGATTTTTAAGTTTCATTAAAAAAAATATATTTGCTCTTTTACGCGCAAGTGGATAGATACAGAGATTATGTATAATTGAATATACAATAGTGAAACATAAACTAAAGCACAACTAATTGTTCTACGTTTATTTGTTTTGAATAAAAAACAAATGACTAACCAACCACTAGACTAACCCGCCGGGTCAATCTAGTGGTTAAACTCGTTTCACAAAATCAGCTGATTTTCGTCAGCGAGTTTTAAGGTTCGAGTCCTTGTAAAGGCAGTTGCTTTCATATGGTTTTGAATACTAGACTGTGGATATCGGTGGTTAGGTATCAATTAACCACGCTTCTCAGGAGCGGTCGACCTGAGTCTGTTCAGGACTACATGTTTACCGGTACATATACAGTTGGAGGCCTGACAAGCTGCTAGCAGTAATTGCATTTGCCTATACACACACACACCCAGATATGTCAGTATTGGATTACTGGTTGAAATAATAATAAAAAAACAAACGTAACAATAACAATGTGGTAGCGTCTTGGCCTTTCATCTGGAGATCCTGAATTTGAATCCCGATCAGGCATGGCATTTTTCATACGCTACAACTTTCTATTTTCATAGGGAAAAATGACTAAAGCAGTCGATGCCAGTCATCTCAAAAAAATCTTAGTCAATTCAAATCTATTTACCAGTTTTAAGTTTTATAGCATTCATTTTTCAATAGCCGTAAGATCTCTCAAGCTATCGCAACTTATTACGAGATCTACATTTTTATTCTTCTATAATTTCTTCTTAATTACATGTATTAACGGTTATAAACTATATAACAGTAACTATATAGATAACAAAGAAATAACATTAAAAAAAAATTATACAAAATAAGAAAATTATATACGTAATAACAAATAACCGTATAAATAAGAATAAGAAAATATTAAAACATTTAATCGTGACAATTCTATTTTAAATATTAATGAATGGTGATATATATTAATTAAGTACTTAAATTAAATCTCATTTGTTGATTAAATGTTGATTAAAATCTCATTTGTTGCTGTTTATATTTCGCTGTATCATTTTTTAAATGCATGAAGAATTTGTATTTATAGAGAGAGAGGATCCATCTCTGACTTCACATTCTGATTTGTCTATTTGTAATTGTATTGGGTTATTAGATGTTTGAGAGAGAAGGAAATAATCTTCGCTACAACCTCTTTTTGTTATATATGCAACCCCTTAATCTTATTCTATTTTTTCTTTGTACCCGGTTATTAATTTCTCTTATTATTATGTTTTGTTGTTTATTGTTTTTAATATAGTATTACAAAACCGACCTGATGGTTATTTTATTACATTCATGAAGTTTTTTGTACTCTATGATTTTCCAAAATTAATTATTTTCTTCGATTTATCCATTTTGTTAGCAGCGAGTTTTCTAGAATTTGAATTACCTACTCTAAATGTAATATTAATAAAAATAATAATATTAAAAAGAAAAACTATTTAATTTTTTAAAAAATTTATGTATTTTTTGTCTGATATTTTTTACTAAAAAAAACGATTTTATTTTCGTATAAAATCTACTGAGACTGACAGTTTATTTTTTTTTGTTTTTATCATCATAATTAGTATTTTATTAGGTAATATATAATGAAATTTAGTGGAGGGTATAGATTCCTCTATACCAAGATTCCAGTAAAAATATTAAACAAAGAAAGAAAGACAAACGAAGAAGATTTTCTATCTTTCGCAGATTACAACAAAATTATACGAATTAATTTATAATTGTATTAAATGCACTTAATAAAAGATAATTTTTAAAAGTTTTAATAAATGAATAAACTTATGAAAATATATTTCTAAACAATAAAATTAATAATTCTGAAAAAAAAGGTTGTAGATGAAAATCGTAAAATAGAGGAATGATTGTAATTGGCTTAATATAAAAGTGTAATAAGTATAAACTTCTTTCTTTTTAACTTTTCGTATCTTAGATGATCATTTCCCGTATCATATGTTCACTGAGGATTATTTATTGTACGACGTGAAATAAAATCGAGACAACGCGATAAATATCTGCGTAATGTTGTATTTATGTCGTAATTATTTGTCAAACACATGTAAATGCACGTTGTACAGTAATGTCCAGCAAAAGTCTAGTCTAACTCGCAACACAGCTGGTTAAAAAGAAAGTATAGAGGGGGAGTTAGATTCTGTCAACACAGCAGGACTACCCCACCTGTACCTGCCAGCGTCAGGTAACCGGGGCGTAGTGTTATGAAAGGGACTGTATTGAAAAAGGTCTAGTCTGGACCCGTGTGAACGCAGCTTGAAAAAACTGGATCTTGTAAAAAGAATTCTCTCCCTTCTCCTCCCTGCAACTCACCTACACCACCTCCCCCAACACAATTGGACACCCTCTTTCTTTCTATCAGTCTCTCTCTTTCTCTATTTCATTCTCTTTCGTTTACTATGAACAGACATGGGGAGTCAGTTGCGCAAGATGTGTTCCTCTGGTTTTTCTCCCCTACAGATCTTTAGTCGATCTTAGGCGTTCTGGTCCTCATCTTTGTCATGTATCATTAATTAACTATATCCTATAACGATATTTAAAGGTCTAGTAAATGAAATAATTAATTATTTAACAAAATAATTTAGCATCTTATTATGTCAATGACTATAATTCGATTTAAATTCAAATATATATATATATATGAAATTTAAAAATAAAAAATCATCTGGAAAAAAAATTGTACGTAGTTAAGCTCATTAAAAAAAATTCTAAAGAATTGATTTATTTCCAGCAACTAAATTTTTCTAATCTATACACGAATAAAAGAATATATCTATTCGTATCCCTAACTATTGTAGGGGATACAAAGACATAAGTCACTCCTGAATGGAATGATTTTTAAAAAAATAACAAGCTTCTCATACCAGGTATAATGAAGAAATTAAGAAGTGAAATGATTCCGTGACGTTTTCTTAAATAATTAAAATTTACTAATTGATATTAACATGCTAATTTTTTTTTTAGGAATAGGTTGTACAATGGACATTATAACTCTTGGGGAAAAGTTTCTTATCGATTATTATTTAGGTATTTTATATTCGTCATAACCATGTGAAATTGTATTCTAATTTGAAGCAGATTGTTAAACAAATTTTCTTTTATTACTGAGAGGGTTAAATTAATTTATTACTTTATATACTACATGTATTAATTAATTAAGGGTGTTAATTATAGATGTAAAGCATGTATATCATTTACGATTTAAGAACAATTTTTAGATTATGTTTTGTTTCTAAAATAAGGATATTCACTGTAAAATTTAATTCTTGTTCTGATGAACTGAGTAATTTTTTGGGCTGATTCATCAGCTTCATTTTAGTAGGTTTGACATACCAATATAAAATGATATCCAATTCAGAGAAAAAAATTAGGGAAACAACTTTCTTCAATCTTTTTTAAGAAGCTTGGCGTTGGATATTGGTAATTTTTTTAAATCTATCTCATTTTTGAAAAAACTTGTGACTTATCAGGTTAAAAAAAGATATGAAAATTAATATAAACAAAGAAAAAAAAAGAAAGATTAATAGATTTATATCGTTTTTCCTATGAAATAATATATTCATAAATAAGTTATATCAAATCCTAAATAAATTCAGTAGTTTTAGATATGCAATGTAAAATATCCTATTTATATATAAACCAGGAAATTAATTCTGCCACGTAAATTTTTATTTGCGATATGCATACATTAAAACTTATAATACATATTTTCTTTTTTTTTTTAAGAAAGAATGTGAATACTTTCTTTGCAAAGCTTTTATTGTAGCAATCTTTCTAATTCAAAAGATTTGTAAAAAAACTTTTATGGTAGCAATGTAAGGTAAAAACAACATTTAAGTATATTATTACTCATAAGTATTCTACGAATTTATTATCTTCTTACAAAATAGATATTATTGCTCCAGATCGACTGGCTCCAGGGTTTAATTCCTATAACAGGGTGATTAAAGTTTAGCGAAAATATTATATACACTAACTAGTGGCCCCTTGGTGCTCTGCAACGTTATTACAAAATAATGTTATATATTTTTAAAACACGGCTAAAATCTAGTAAACCTGTGCTGGTTTACAGTGTTATTATTATAAACTAATATATATTTTAAAAAATCGCCTAAAAACTATTTCATTTACAACACATCTCACCACCTACCCCCTTTTTTCTCTACTTTTCTACCACAGGTTTAATGCATGCATAGAACCAATTTCCAGTCAGTCCAGATATTCTACTTAACGGATCGGGCTGTTTTTTTTTTTTTTTATTCTACTAGGAATGGTTCGCAGATATGTCACCCAGCATTGATAGATCACTTCAGAGTGACTTTCCTGCAAGTAATAACCTCTGAAAATTCCTCAATTAAGGAATAAACAAAAATTTTATGAGGAATTCTCGTAGGAGACTCAAACTTGGGATCCGATGACGTTTGATAACATATCTGTGGATATTTCAAGCACAGTAAAATAAAAATCGGCTCGACTCGTCTAGTAGAGCGCCCAGACGGACTAGACATATGTTTTCAGCTCAATATTTAAAAAAAATATATTATTCTACATTAAGAAAGAATTCTCTCTCTTTCTCTGTTTTTTTATTTATCCCCTTCGGAAACACCACCGTAAGGTATTACTTCAAAGGATATGTATGTAAATATAATGTAAATGAAGTGTAGACTTGTACAGTCTCAGGTCGACCATTACTGAGATATGTGGTTTATTGAAAAATAACCACCAAAGAACACCGGTATCCACGATCTAGAAAGAATACAGATAAAGAAAAAATTCTGCCCTTGATTGAAATAAGTGATATGTATAGAAAAAACTACATTAAATATTTACAAAAATTAATTACACAATATTATAAAAATCCCGTTAATAAAATTTAAAAAAATCTGATGTGGATACTAGAGGCTGTATCCACAAATAAAAAAAATAATTTCCTTGTAAGCCTATTAAATTACATTTACACATTTTTTAAAATGAAAAGTACATAAAATTTTATTTCATTAATAACTTCTGAAATTTTTCTTTTTTTCCGTTATTTATCAACTATTTTATCATAAAAATTTTTTTACAGTCAGAGGTTAATAATTATTCATATATCAATATATTTAAATTAAAAAAGTATTAAAAAAAGGAGATGAAGTCTGGTTCGAACCCATGTGTCGTCCCCTTGTAAGATCCAAATATTTAATTAATTAAAATTTTATTTGAATATAACTCTGGTACCAATTCAAATATTAATAAGTATTATTAATAATAAGTATTATTATGATATATCCTTGAATAGCTCACAATCCGGGCTTATCACTGTTAAGAAAAAGTCCGAAATCGAGTTTGTTTTGGATATTGGGCTTTTTTGGACACATTTGTTCCAGTCGATTGCAATCAAAAGAGTAGGTGCGCAACTAGGGGAGATGGTACAAAAGTCCTAATCCAAGATTTAACCATCCTACGGCTAATCGTTTTTGAGTTATGCAAGAAACATACGTATCTTGCATAACTCAAAAACGAGTTTTGGCGTGATGTCTGCATGTACGTACGTACATGCAGACATCACGCCGAAACTAGTCGAAATGGATTCAGGGATAGACAAAACGGATATTTCCATTGAAATCTGAAAACCGAAATTTTTCACGATCACAATACTTCCTTTACTTCGTACTAGGAAATAAAAAGGGAAGAATTATGATTTTTTTTTCTTTAATTAAACGAAAAACCTTTAATTACAATCTAATTTTTTTCTCTCCAATTAATCTGAACGTGAAAGATATCAAACAGAACTAAAGTAGAAAAAAAAACGTTGCTGTTAATTTGCACAGTAATAACCTGATTTGAAAACTAGTAGTCTAGTCCAGAGAAGTTGTTATGTCCTATTAAATTATACACACGGTTGAATAATGTGTGAAAATTAAAACAATCTTAAAAAACTCATAAAATACTACTTTAATATAATATCTTATTTCTATCAAAGAATGGTAAAATTAAATTCTTTGTAGTTTAAGGACAAGCAGATTTATGATCTATTTTTTTCTTTCATTATAATCCATTTCTTTATATAAAAAACAAATTGTTGGATAAATTAACAAACTTTTAAAATAATTTTTTAACTAATCATGTTTTCATTATTTAAAAAAAAATCGTGTTTATGAAAAATAATTTTAAAATAAAATTGAATGATTAATTTACAACCAATTCGTTTTGAAACTTCTTCATTTTTAAATCATTAACTTATTTAATTTTTAAAATGTTCTTTTATATTAACTGAAATAAACATTATTGTTTTATTTTTACTTCTCTAATTGTCAATTTAATTAAATTTTATTAAGTAGATTGTAAGACAAAAAAAAATTTAAATACGGAGGAAGAATTTATTTATAATTATTAATAAAAAAGGCAGAGGTTTCTAAAATAAAAAATGAAAAAAAATGTGATAAAACAATCTGGAACAATGAAATAAAAAATTATAAAATAACGAAAGAAATTTAACTACATTCTCTTTTAGCTTTTACTTAAAACAAAATAGATAAAAAATTAAAAGAGAATTAACAGTTCAGGGATTAAAAAAAAAATCGTACGATATTTTGACATTTACACTTTGTTATTTAGCACTACAAAAAAAAACAAACGGAGAGATTTTATACAGAAAAATATCTAATGTGGGCACCATATGACTTCTTCGTACGCCTATTAAATTACATATATACATTTTTTAAAATGAAAAGTCCGTAAAATATTAATTCATTAATAACTATTGATTTTTAATGTTTTTTTTTTTTATTGTAATTATTGAATTATTATTTATTGTAAATTTTTTTCTACATTCAGAGGTTAATAATTAATTATTAATAAATCAATATATTTAAATGAAAAAAAAAAGTTAAAACAAAAGAAAGGAAATAAAATCGGATTCGAACCAATTTGCTTTTGCCTTGTAAGATCCAAATATTCCATTAAAGTTTTATTTGGCTGTAACTCTGGAACCAACGAAAATAAGTACCATTTTTAATATAGCGTTGAAAAGCTCTCAATGAGAGCTTATTACTGCAGTTTAATAAAATGTCCAATATTCAAACTTTTTGAGCTTTTTTATACATTTTTGGCTCGCTAGATTGCAATCAAAAGGGGATATACACAACTAGAAGTTACAACAGTCCTAAATCCAAAATTTCAACATTCTACGGCTAATAGTTTTTGAGTTATGCTCGCATACACACGTACAGACGTCACGCCGAAAATAGTCAAAATGGATTCAGGGATGGTCAAAATGGATATTTCCGTTGAAATCTGAAAACCAAAATTTTTCGCGATTCCAATACTTCCATCACTTCGTACAAGGAAGTAAAAATCTATTGATAACAAAATTTATACGAATGAAAGATAATTAACAATTTTTTTTTTACGGAGTTTAGTGAACACTTTATAAAGAGGGAAACATAAAAAATGATGAAATAGTAACAAATAAGGGTAAAAGCTTTTGAAATATGGTAAACATAGAAGAGGATGTTAAACATTAAAATATTAATTATGCTGAATATAATTTTTATTTACACAAATTTCTAAAAAAATATATTTATTGATTTTCTCAACTATTTAACTATTAATTGAATAAAATTACTAATTTTTCATGAGATGTTAAATTCTTTGAATTATGTTCTGAAGTGCTTTCAGATACCCTATTGTGTAGAGTGTAAAATAAATTGATTCATGAAAAAAAAGGAAGCATGAATTGGTTCATTTACATTTTCTACTAAAACTTTGTTATAATATCTTTGTCTGTAACACATGAACGTATTTGAAGTATAGAAATATTCACTCTAATGTCTCTGAGAGTAATGAAGTTCAAGATTATCGGTCAGTTCTTGTGGTGAACAAAATGAAAATCAGTTACAAAGGGGGTTGAATTTCAATGGGTTTGGATGCTGATATCCTATGGTACTTTTGGTGAAAAAACTAAAAGAAATTACTTTATTCCTCGTTTTTACATGAATGCTCAAAAAGGAGTGCACTGTATTCTGGGTGTATGTATGCATGTTCCACAGTAGCAGCTCAGTGGCTGAACCGATTTAGATGTATCAACTTGCGTTCGTATCCTTACGTTACTGGAAGTGTCATAGGCTGTATAAATACATTAACGGAGATTAGCCGGCTGAAGCACAAACTTTAATGAACTGAACAAATGAACTGCAAACTGCGAGTGTCTATCACACTGTGAGTTAGGTTTGAAGTGAATGATTCGAATCAATCGAATGAATAATATAAAAAAAATAATAGAATTAAATTTTCGTTAAATAAAAATAAAATAATATTAAATAAGTTTAAATTAATTCTATTTAATAATAATGGACTTCCCGGTGGGATTGGGTGCGAGGCTAGAGGAGTGAGATGATCCGAGCACCTCATTCGAGACATTCTTTATCAATGAAAAGGTGTCATTTATTAATGTAATTTATATATTTTAATTTATGTTATTGACATTAATAAAACTGCCCGCGTTGGAATACTTACGTTACTTGGAGTGTCATAGGCTACGTAAATATGTAACGTAATAAATTATATATATATATATATATATGTGTTTAATTAGATTTAAAAAAAATTGAAAAAAAATATATTATATACGAAATTGTCACCAGCACGCTCTTTAATTAAATTGCGAGTAATAATTCACTGATAGAAAAAAATGTTTTAGTGTTTCTTTAAGTGTGATACCATTTCTTGAATTGCTTTTTGCGTACATTACAGAAATGTAAATACAATCTTTCTATCACTCTTAGTTTTAAATAAATTACACTTCAAGATAATATTAAGGGAAAATATAGTTAAAATCTGTAAAATTTAAAATTTTGCAAGGCCATACCTGTGTTAGAATGATTTCGCTGATGCTTTTCTTTTATAAGTAGCCTCAGGTACATCCCGAATTAATGCCCAACAGTAATCGGCTAGCATGTTAGTATTCCATTTTCTTTTATGGCGGCTTTATATCACCGAAATGTCTTGATGGAAACGTTCAACGTGTTCGTCACTTACGTCTCCGAGGTTTCCGGGAAAAATTCTGATGTGAGTGGAGATAAAATGTATTTTCAAAGACATATTACATCCTGTAGGTCTGTATGAAGTAAGAAGTTGATTAACAATATCGTGGTAATTTTCGGATTTTTATTTGATGAGAAAATTTTTACTAACGTCTTTAAATGAAACCCAAGCTGCACCTTCTACATTATTTAACATTGAGTTAAATACATCACTTTTGATCAGCTCTCTTATTTGAGGACCAACAAATATTCCTTCTTTAATTTTTCCTGCACTTACATTCGGAAATTTCTGACTGATGAACAAAAATCCGGGACTATCCTTCTTCATTGCTTTGATAAAATTTTTAATTAGTCCTAGCTTGATAAGGAGAGAGGGTAAAAATATTTTTTGGGGTTAAACTAAGGGCTCTTGAATAATAATTTTCCCATCTGAAGTTAAGTTTTTACGTTTATTTCACTCTTTGGTAACATATTGTTTATCCCTAGCTCGTCTATCCCATTCGCAAAGAAAACACGTGCACTTAGTATAGCCTAACTGCATGCCTAACAAAATAGCTATAACTTTCAAATCACTACATATGTTCCAGCTATGCTTTTTATAATTTATTTTTCCAAGAGTGTCTTTCATCACATCGTATGTCTCTTTCAAATTAATACCACAAGCAATTAGTATCGAAGGATATTTGTTACCATTGTGTAGTAGAACCATTTTTAAACTATACTTTGACGAATCTATGAAAAGGCGCCAGTCCTCAGGTTTATGAACTTGTTCTAAGTGCAACATACGCTCATCAATATTTGTGTGGTACACCAAATTATTTTTCATCAATAAAGTACAGAGAAAATTCTTTTTGTCGGTTTTGAAAGGCCGAAATTTTTGTATTTTTTTAAAGTAAATTTCAACTTTGCAGTCTTGATCGTAAAAGTTCAGCTTGATTTTTTGATTAATTTAAATCCTTAACCAAATAATTTAATTCACCTTGTCATGTAAGATGTAGCTTACTGGAAGATAAGTCATAATCACCATCATTGTTGCCTTCTTCGGTACTGCCTGATTTTTCATCGCTGCCTTCGAAACATACATTTACAGGCGGTTCCGGAATTGGAATAATTTCACTGTGTGGTACAGGCCTGATGCAGGTTACAATGAAGGATATTTTACAGTATGTTTAGATTTTTTAGAAATTCCAGATACACTTATTAAACAAAAGTAAAAATCGGTTACATGTTCCTTTAATTCACGCCAAACAACAGGTACACCAAATGGCAAAGTCTTCCGTGTACCTTTCAGCCATCTTCTTAAATATACAGAGCAATTAGTGCATACTATATCAGGAGCCCACCTCTTATTCTGATCACCAATTTTACACTGAAATTACAAATTATATGCTTTTTTAATTAAAGGTGTAATGATTTTTCTATTTGATTTTACGGTAAACTCACCACTTACAAACAAAAGGCAGTGACATCATTCATACAATTTCGAGGCATTATGACACTGCACTTTTAACAAACTTAAAACAGCAATAGAACTGAACAAAATTAATTCATTCCTAATTCCAGTGCTTAACACAAACAGCACAGCTGTGTTTTCAGCTACATGTTTTGACCTGCAAAGACATCTTGTCCATGAAGGCTCACACTTAAGTATAGATATGATGTCATAATATGAGACCATGATATGATTTAATTATTTGTCTAAATTTGTTTACTTATAGCTTACAAATTAAGTTAACAAAGGTAAAGAATAAAAAATGAGCTAACAACATACAATATAATATAGGAGCTTAAAATGCTAACTATACGTTAAAAATGAAAAAATCCTTTAATTAGAATTTAAAAACTTTTCAAAAAAGGTGGGTGATAAAAAGATTCTGAGTTGATATTTGTTTTCAGCATCAAAAACCTGATTAAAATCATGTATCGCATGTTAGGAAACAAAATCTATGTTTAACAGTGTTATCCTTTTTTAAAGAGCAATGTTTGTCAGCATTTTTTGGCAAACGTGTTTTTTTTTAGTTTTTAATATTTATCTCTTGTTATTGAGATTTAAATATAATGCTTGTTATACACACACTCATACACTGAGTGAGAGAAAGAGAGATTGTATGTCTCTTATCAATTCTTCTGAAACTTTCTGATTTTGGTACCTACAAATAATACTTTCAAAATAACTAAAATCTGACATGTAATAGAGAAAAATATGATAAGCATCGATGAAAATTGTTAATATAAATCATTAGTGTTGAAATTTGTTTAGTTTTATGTTTGTAAATAGTAAATGTACATACATATACGAGTACTACATGGGTATTTATGCTTTTGAAAATAAATACATTTAGAGGCAATGTAGTTCCTGATATTTTATAAATTCTCATATAGAAAATTGTATGAGTCCCTAGACTCAAAATGTGAAGATTAGATCTAACTATGAAAATTTGCGTTACGGCTGAGTTCCACAAACTAACAGCTTCCGAAAAAAAGTGAGAATTGATTGGTTAATTTTTGATTGACTGTGCTGTGAGTGGATGTCAACAAAGTAAAGTTGGCTAATCAAAAAAAATGCTTCCATCCAACTTTACATTTTTGACATCTACTCACAGCACAAGAAAGCAATCAATTCTCACTTATTTTAGTTAGAAAACTTCCGAGTGATAAAAAGCAAAAGAAAAATAGTATATTTTTTTGTGTTGCATTTATTCAAATAAGTAATCATTACACTGTTAATTATTATTGTTATCATATTGCAATGTAATATAATAAAATTGTCGTAATATAATTAAAATTAAACATTAATAACTTAATGTAACTTCTACAATGACAATCGCAAAATAGTTACAATTTTAATGGGAGGGATGTACTTGTTGGATTGACAGCAAATTATCAATTATGGCTTCAGTTTTGTTAGGAATAAGCGCAAATCTCCCCGTTCTGTGATATTGAATCTGCTCCCTTTTTTTCGACAAGATATGACGAGGGAAACGCTATCAAAAGCTTTTTCGCAATTCCCTACAGTCCAGGATATTTTTCTGGTATTTCTACCTGCAGCCAAAATGTTTGATACCCTCTTTTAAATTTCACCTTCAGCTCCTCATTAGTGCTAAGCTCGAGTAGCTCCTCTTGTAATATCACATTCTCCACTTCCGTTTCATCAAATGGATTTATGATCCATGGTGGTATTTCCATCGTCAGAATATCTTCAAATCTGATTTTGCGTCATCATGCAGGGCGATTAAATGTTGAACGTATGTCTGAATATCCTCATCAAGGCATTCTACCTGTGACAAGTTTGAAAACTGGGAAAATACGCGCCGACTAATATTTTGCTTCGTAAATTTCAATTTTCCAAGAAAAGCTGAAATTATACCCTTTGTTTTTATTAAATTGAGACTGTCCCCTTGTAATTATAAGTTAATGTCATTAAATTTTTTGAACAAATCTGTCAAATATGCGATGTCAGCTTTCAAAGTGATCAGGTTTTCTTTTAAATCTGAATCTTTACCTTCCAGAAACTCTAAAACTGATTCAAAAGTGAGTAAAATCTTGTTAAACATGCACCTTTCGATAACCAGCGTACTTCAGTATGTAAGAGCAATCGTTGGAAGTCTCGACACGTTCATTGTACTGAATATGGATATGCAAGTTTTTACAAGTAACAGTCGCTGAGCTTCTCAAAACATTATCTGCCTAGATTGATACGCAAAGTCAAGCCAACATTTTAGTTCTTCACTATCGAAACCAGATGAATTTTCGTTGACCCCCGCTTACGAATTGTGAACCCCCATTTTTTTGACACGCCAATGTAGACCCCCCGTCGAGTCTCCCGTGGACCCCTGGGGGTCCACTTGGACCACTTTGGGAATCAATGCCCTAGACAATGTCATCGAAAGAGACTGGAAGATTCTCATAGATATTAAAAATGTAATTTAGAATAAAATATTTAAGCAAAATTCCTAGCTATTATAAAGAATTTCTTTTAATATATTACATAATATTAATATGGTTACTTTTGATAAGATAATTTTGTGTTATACATTTTAATAATTTTATATTATTGTCTATTACTGAACTTCGAAAAAAATCATGAATCTGAAACAGTTAACTGAATAATAATGTAAACGTTATACTGTAATACTATATGATTACCCTTTTTCTAACATACATACATACATACAAATAAACACAAATCAATATTGTGAACCTTTGTTATACAGTGTTTTTTATCAGTTCGTTACGTCTAGTGCATCGGGTACAAGGACTATACAGAGAGATATTCTACGCATTATTAAACTATAACTGTTTTTTAAGGTTAAATTATGAGATTATAATATTATTTTATCGTAAAAATTATCAATAATTATTACACAATGGTAAGGAAATTATATAATCTCATTGTTAAGTGTTTTAGTAGCGATATTTAAAGGTTGTTTACTAGTACATAATAAGAACAAGATTTAACAATTTGAGAAAATTTAATAAATATTTTTACATTTTATTTATTTTTAAATTCTTTTATTTATAGTCATATAAAGAATTAAAGACATTAGCGACTTTTTCAGTGTAATGTAACTGTAGTGAAAAATGTGTAGCGTCTTAAAAAAATTCAGGCTGACCATTCCAGAGATGTGTGGTTAATTGAATCTATACCACCAAGGAACATCAGTATCAATGATTTACCATTTAAACCCGAATTAAAGACACTACCTTTATTAGGGTTTGAACTAAGAACTTCGTCTTCGAAATCAGCTGATTTTCGACGACGAGTTTACCATTCAACCAACTGATTGGGTTATTTTTACATTTTTTAACATAATATTTAAAAAACCTTACCTTTAACTGAATTTTTTTACATTCATTGGTCTAAGAACAAATATTCCATTTTATTTTGATACAATTTATTTAATTTTAATTTAACTTTTTTTTTAATTTGATACAAAAAAATAAAGTAAGTTATTAGTACTTTACTAGTATGTTATTTAACAATCTCTTCGGATAACTCAAGCTGAAATTTTTTGTAAATAAAATCAAACTGTTCATACCTAATTATAACTGTCTTTATTTTGTAACGAAGAACCATTTCAAGTATTATGATATAGAATTTTTTTTTCTAAATTAATTTGAAGAAGAAAATGAGTAGATTTTTAAGTTTCTCTTTTCAAGAAAACCGTATGATTTGACAATTTTTATATGCATACAAATTATGCATAAACAGTATTAGAATGCCAGAAAAGAATTAACTTCAGTATAAAACAATGTTCTTAGAATCTAGAGTAGTAATAAAGACGACCGATACACAGAGCAGTATCACCGCTAATACTTATATTGAACACAACACTGTACCAAATTACAAAAAAATAATTTGTTATACAACACCGAGGCAATATGTGGCATATAGTTTGTGTTACCAAGGGCAAAGTTTACGTCTTGAGACTTGACACGGAATCACTGAGGTCAAGCACACTGAAACTTTTCAGCCGTCTAACGTCCCTATTGTTATCCAACAGGTTTACAGCTAAATGTTTATCATGTGTATTAAGTTGTGATATGTATATTCTGCTTAATCTTCGAATTTCCTCCTGTTTCTTTTCAAGACTATCTGTTACTTTTTCAAAACTATTTCTCGATAGTCTTGATTCTCATTGTTGGTTGCAAACCACGGTGCCTTCGTTATTATACAGTGTTCTGAAATTGTTGGATCACCTTCATGTTGCTGACACAACTCGTCGCCTACAGTTGTATATTGAAAATCCAAATTAGTTTTTTGGAATACCTTATACGTCAATAATTTGTTTGAGAAACACAATTCAGAATTCCTACCCGGTAGCCAGTGTAACCGCATAAACCTCACGTTTAATTGTTTCTTCTTTTCTTTTACGTGATCTTTCCAGGTTAAACGACGATCAAGGCGCATACCTAGGGTACCTAACTGTGCTCATATAAGGGTATTTTTAGATGTACACGAGGGTAATCATCAGTCACCTCTTTTCATGGTAAATGTCACGTAACTCAACGCAATTGGGTATATTCTTATCTTCCACCTGCATATCAATTCGTCGATGAAATCCAAAACAGACTGCAGCTTTCTGGAGGAAAAGCTTTTTCTGGGGGAAGCATTTTGCTGTCAACCACTAAGATTGCTGTGTCGTCTGCAAAAAACGTAACTGTGGCATTGTCTGGGCTGGAAAGATCCGCTCTAAATATCGTATACAAAATCGGTCCCAGGGCTGAACCTTGAGTACGCTGGACTGAATGTCTGTAAAGGAGGACGGTCTTTATTTACATCTAACTTGCGTAAATCGATCACCTAGGTAGTTTTATAACACTAATTAAAGTATTGGAGGCAGGATCAACTTTAATATTTCTGATATTTATCTTTCTGATTAATTTTACAACGCGCCGCTTTAAGAAGACCTCTAATAGAGGACATCACTTGCCCGCGTTTCCTGTTATTCGGAATGCCACTGTCCATAGTGACACGTCAATGAAATGATATGAAATTTACATTTTAAATTATTAAAATTTATCAGACTAGTTTATCGAATAAAACTGCAATTTATAAGATAAATTCTTAAAAAAAAATAAGGTTTCATATACCGAATATTCAGTCACATGTTTAATTTTTTTCTATTAAGAACACGTTACTTAATGAAAACTGTTATCTTAATTATTACATAAGTAATAGACCATTTTAAATCACAGTTACTAGTAGTTTTTTTCTTAATGCTTTCTAATGGGCAGAAAAAAAGAACTGGTTCCGATATTGTTTGATGCTGTGTTGGTGAGTGGGTGGGTTGGTGGGGTAGGAATGCAGGTGGTTTGATCGAGGGTGAATCTCAGTGGTAGTGGTTTGATAATGGCGGTGTTTTTTAATACGGAGGAAATAGTAGGGAATGTAGTACGTAGGCTTTAAGGGATGTGACAACACTGCCTTAACCATTGTAACATCGGCAAGGCATAAATACACATCCTTACAGCATTCATTCTTCTGCTATGGCTCCCCGATTCCAATACAGATAGTATCTTTGCCTGTCTTACATAATCGATCAACAGAGCATTGAAAACCATATGTGCAATATGTGTATTTAGGTTTACCCGTAACTTTATTTCATTTTATTTAAAATTATGTAAAATTTTTATTAAAAAACTTAAATAATAAGACGTAAGGTAAAATAATTTAAAAAATACATAAATCAAAATATTTTTAATTATTTGTAGACTCTATAATAAACTGATGATTAAAGTAATAATTTAGATTTTTTTTGAGCTAAAATGTCGAAAATTAAAAGAATTGATAAACTTTGAAATGATAAATTTTTAAAAAAGAAATTGTAGAAAAGAAAGTTTTACACCAGAATTTTGTAAAAACAGGGCCAATTATGATAAGCTATGTACAATCGTCCCACAAAGAGGTATACCCTTTCGATTTAGTATCGCTCTCCCATTCCCCCACCGATTTTAATGAAACTTTACACATCTCATCTTCATCGAAGGTTCTAAAAATGTTCTTTGAAAATTTCAAACTTCTATGATTTATAGAAACATAAATTCTTCAATTTCAGATAAACCAAATTTTTTATTAATTAAAAAATAGCTGGTAAAAATGATTAAAAACAGATGATATATTGTAATTTAACAGCTGTTAAAATTAAACAAAAAAAGTTAATTAGTCATAATCTGTTCTAAATTATTCTAGATCTAATTATCACATGTTTTTAATCATTTTTACCAGCTATGTTTAATGAATAAAAAATGTGGTTTATTTGAAATTGATGTTTTTATTTTAAAGCCGCCGCCATTTTGTTTCTATAAATCCTAGAAGGTTGAAATTTTCACAGAACATTTTTAAAGCCTTCGTTAAAAGGTCTGTAAACTTTCAATAGAATCGGTGGGGGAATGGGTGAGTGATAATAAATCGAGAGCATATACCTCTTTGTGGGACACATTGTATATAAAGGTGTCCAGAATTTACTTTTAAATTATAAAAATATTAAAAGAAATTAAATTAAATTTACGACTGATAATTAATATATAAAATGTATAGGGTTGTCCAAAAGTCGCAGTACAGCCTATTATTTAAGAAGTTGTAAAAAACTGAAATATTTGAACACGCCAACGTAAATTAGATTTGAGGGTTAACCTTTGGAGCATAACACAACAATGGCCGCCATTTTTAAATCCGCCATTTCGAATGGCCGTCCATTTATATAAATGGAAATAGGGTCATGTGACATCAAAACAGTTTGAAATTTTACACGAATTCATTTCTTCAGATTTCACATAACTCTTACGGTGTAGGAGTTATTGGCATCCAAAAGTTTGAAAATGTTATTCTTCTGCACGTGACATATGATGGCTTTGACGAAGGAAGAGCTAATTGGGAATCCTGATGTCTGGTAAACGAAGCAGAGAGTCGTTGCAGCAGATTTCAACAGGCGCCACCCAGAGAGACCACCGATTTCACATAACACCGTTTAATGTCTCATATCCAAATTCAAGTAAACTGGAAATGTGTCCGACAGACGACGTAGTGGTCGTCCCAAATCTTCCACTGATGAGACAACCTCGACGATGGTCTCGACTGCCTTTGCGAGGAGCCCACACAGGAGCACTTGACTTCTTGTAAGTGAAATTGGTATTAGTCGTTCCTCATTATGCGTATTCTTCATAGCAACAAATGTGACCCATTTAAGATGCAAATGCTGCAAAAACTTTCTGAAGATGACCAAGACAGATGTTTCGGGTTCTGTACGTGGGTATTACGTCAATTTCAGAACAACCCTAAATTCTCACAGAGTATCCTGTTGATGAGACAGTGTTTTATGTCAGTGGCGAGGTGAACCGCCAGAATCACCGATATTAGTGTGATGCAAATCCTCACTGGTTTGACCCAACCAATGTTGTTGGAGATGTTAAAATTTTGGTGTGGTGTGGGATAAGGGATACCCTGTGGTTTGACCAATCTTTATCGATGGAACTCTTAATTCCGAACGGTACTTGGACATGCTGAGAAATACTGTCTTTCCTTCCCTTTTAAATGAGGATGGAACACTCCCTTCGTTTTTTCAACAAGATGGTGCTCCGCCATAATTTACGTTAAATATTCGTCAGTGGCTCGATGTCCAGTTGCCTGGGCAATGGATCGATCGGCGTGGCTCAGTGGAATGGCCATCAAGATCACCCGACGTTACACCTATGGACTTTTATTTTTGGGGGCATTTGAAGCAACTTGTTTACGCAGAGAAGAAGATTCGTGATGTTCACCATCTGCAACAAAGAATTACAACATGCTGCACGCAAATCGCACCAGAAGTGCTTCTGCGAGTATCTGCTGACTGGATTAAGCGACTGGAGTTATGCATTCAATAAAACGGTCATATTGAACACATATTGATGGACATATTGAACACATCATGTAGTCCCCCAGAGTCAAATTCATTAAGAGCATTTAAAAAAAAAAATTTCGTGAGTTAGATGAAAAAGACTGGTTTGCCTTCAGAAGCTAGTTTTCTGTTTTCATTCAATAAAATTCATTTAATCATAACTTTTTTACCGGTATAATAATAAAAATTTACTGAAAATATAAAAGATTATGGACAAATTTAGAATATTTTTCATTAAAACGAAAAGGGATCGGCTAGAGATTCACAATGTTTTCATGTATAGCGTTTTTAAGGTTGAAAATCTGAAAGTAAAATTTTATCATATTACATGATATAAAAACGTTCATATACACATATAGAGGCTAGATAAAAACAGGTTGTCCTACTGATTGTATCCCAAGTAGGGAAAGACATAATATACCATCCTTAATATACCGTAAGTAACCTGCATTCTAACCCTCATCTAGCCATTCTGACAGTTCCACCCTCAATCAATTCTCGTGCAACTCAGTGTCTTTTTTTTATATAAAGTTTTCTTGGTTGTTCCAGTTTTTATTTTCATCTATTATAAAGGTTACATAGACCCCAGATCTTTTTTCACTTTACAATTTTATCATAAAAATTAAGCGTTGCTTACAATTTATCTCGGTTATTATTTTATTTGATATTTAAGGAAAAGATAGTATTGATTATAACCGTAATATAATATTAAAAAAAGGAAAATTATAAAGTACGAAAGCGCAAATAAAAAGTACAATTCCTTTACTTTACCAAATTAACTTAATTTGGTAAAAATTAAATCTAGAAATAAATTTAAAAAATCAAAAATTTTTATTATTTTTTTTAATGAGAAAATGGGCATCAGTTGTTTGAGCCATTTAGCCCAGTGGAATTTTTTAACGCATGAAAATGCCATGCTTGATCGGGATTCGAACCCGTGACCTCCGGATGAAAGGCTGAGACGGTACCACTCCGTCACGGAGATAAAAAAAATTGTTTTAATTATATGAAATATATTTTTCTTTTTTGTACCATGGATGAGAGACATTAGTAAATGAAAATGGTTCATTCTTCTTTTTTATCAGTAAATTAAAGAGTACGAAACGCTTAGTCTCGAACGTTTGGTAGGCACGCACAGAATACGCACCAAACCAGATACATGATTGATGATCGAAGTGTAGGAGAAAGAATTATACCAAGATGATCATTTCATGCACGCATTAACAAATATTTAAATTAAATAAATAAAAAGGATTACAAAAAATAGTAAAGAATGCACATATAATTATAACATAATTTTAATTACACAGATTATGTAATTAACAGACAAGTACAATTGTAATTAACAAACAATACTGAAAAATGGAAAATTAACACAAAAAGGTCAACTGCATTTATATAAAAACGAATTCCACTGTTCACAGAATTTTGAATGGGGAATTTCAAACATAGATTTGTTAAAAAATGGAATGCATAATTGAAATTATAGTTTCATTTTTGACATCCAGTCAAGAAAAAAAAACAGATATAAGTAAATTATTTTTAAAAATTACCTTACTAAAATCATTTTAGTGAAGGAAAATATAGAAAAATTTAAAAATAATAATGTTTTATTAGTGCGAAAAAAGTGTATGTATGTATATATTAGTTATTACATTATATTAGATCTATGTAATAAATATTAGATTAGATTACACTAATAGAAACTTAGTTGTCGGCGTATAGCTTCGTTAGAGTAGAAGGTTCTTAATAAAAGAATATCAATTAAAAGCTTTTATTAAAATTATTTATTTATTTATTACATATTTTCAATAAATTAAAAAAAAAAATGTATCGGCATTTAACCTCTTTATAACCAAAACTCAAGGAATTTCTGTATTCAGTACTTCCCATTATTAAATCTCATCTCTTAAATCAAGAAGCTTGATCCTGAATATAATGACGTAAAATTCAGGTTATAAAGGGAGGGTGTAATAAAATATACCAGAATGTGAATTTTTACACTGTCTAGTAAATATATTCATTTTACTATTAGATTAAGTTTTCTATTGTATTACTATATTCAGGAATCATTATTTCTGTCTCGTTTAAATCATTTTCATTCAAGTGAAATAATTGAAGTTTTTGCTAACTAATAATAAGTTAGGGTATCATTTAGATAATACTCACAAGGATATGATTTAAACTATTAAACATTTTTCTTGTCGAGATTTATTCTTAGTTGGCTTAGACTCAGATGAACTAATTTTAAGAAGACGTATATAAAATCTATATTCCCATATTATTCAGAATTTAATGCTACATTTTGTTAAGAAGCAGAAAATCTGACGTCACTGCTATATTGACACTGATTGTTGTCATGGTAACAATTCATTACTAACGAATGTTAAGGGTAGTATTACCATTATAATTGCAGTTACTCATATCTCCTTCGTATTTAGGAAACTGATATATGTATTGCACAGTTTACAGTGAACCTTGAATGAAATTCACAACTTCTATCTATTAAAGGAAACCTTTTTCACATGTAAGCAGTGTACGTCCTTTCTTGAAAGACTTAAGATTGCATCTAACACATCTGTCTTTTCACTCTGACACTGTGATGTTGCCCTACACGTAATCATATAAATATTTTTCCCATTTTAGCGCAATAGAGAGAAAACCCGTTTTTGCGCTAAATTATTTATATATAAAAACTAAACTCTAACTTCTCAGGTCGGTTTTAATTAACCAAACGGTCAGACCTGGGTTAGGACAGTCCTATCCAGAAGGGGTGGGCCGGTTAGGTGTCCCGCTATCGAGACAGGGACTCCCTTAGTGTTCCGATCGTCAGACTTCGATGAGGGTGGCAAAGTAAGACCGTTGTCCCGGTGGGGATCCCTTTGGGCTTGAGTTTTCTCATTTGAGGCGTGGTCTCAAGACCGGAGTCCCAGTGGGGGGGGGGGGATCTCTACGAGATCCCCTTATTAAAGGAATGACGAGGAAGAAAAGACCGAGTTCCGGCACCCCCTGAAGCTGTGTTTATGCTTGGTTTCGGATCCGGCTCGGAGGGGGGGGAACTTATGAACTTAAAAAAAAATCTCAGGAATAATCGGCCTGAGTTAATTCAAGATTACAGGTTTACCGGTACCGCTACATTAAACTGATAAGTCGCTAATGACTTTAATCGTTTAAGGAACGATTAAGTATTTTTTAAAAACATTATAAAAATATATATATATATACGGTATTAAAAAAAAAAAAAAAAACAATAAAAGGTTCAATGATGTTTTAAACTAGTCGAAAATTTGTCTTTTGTTAATGAATGATGAAAGAAATAGTCATTTCTTTCATCTTTTAATGATTATTACAGCATTGATGTTAAGTATTATAATAAAAATTAAATACATAATTGATTTATTTTGAAAAATTGTACAAAAATAGAATAATCAGTTGTTCAGTAAAAAAAAAAAAAATAAATAAATAAATAAATAAAATTCGTGAAATGTAAGATTAAATTATGTAATCATTAAAAAATATAATATTCACTCAAGTTGTAGGAGCAAAACAAAAAGGACGGTTATTTTTACCACTCATATATTAATTTATGAATGCAAAATATAATATTTTAAAGGTCATAAAATTATTTATTAAATAAATATTATGATAAAATATTTTTTTAAGAAAATATATATTACGTGAAAAACTATATATATATATATATATATATTTATATATTAATAAAAACTATATATTACGTGTATAAGAATTTATTATACGTATTATTGTAAATTTGTTACAAAAAAAATAAGTAAGTAAAAAATAAATATATATAAATAAATTTTTTCATATAAACATAAATTGTGACTCATCAATGATGCTTTGAATCGAATAAACACCGTATACTAAGTATGTATTTGATTTATGACGAAAGAGTGGCATATCTTGGCTATCTCACGTATTAAGACAGGTTTTTTTTATCTAACATTATAACCTGTATACAAATTTTATATAAAAGAAGGATGTCTTTATAATATGTCTTCAAATTTATATTCGTTTTTTGCACAACCGTTAAAATTAATATTTAATGTTAGATCATAAAATAGATATTGTGTTATTGTCATTATTATATATGTTCGTTTTTTGTTAACAAAAATAATTAATATAATTGAGCGGTTAAAAAATTAACAGTATTTTAATCTTACCCACAAGTGCCGTTTTGTACAATAATGAATTTCACTTTATTACTGAAATTTTTCTTCAAAAACTAAAAAGCGCATAGAAAAGAAAGTTATGCTATTTTTTAATGTAAAAGGAATTTATGGCCATGTTAAATGCTCAAAAAACGTTAAAAATTTGAAGTAATCTTATTAACTACCAAATATGGGAGTTTTAGGACTAACTGTTACTCGTATTAACCACTTTTAAAATATATAGTAATTTGACAAATAGTAGTTCTGGTTTTTATTTGCTGGCCTTTGATTTAAACTTAACTTCTTTTAAATTTAAAAAAAGTTATTCCTTTCGGTGTCATTTATCGATGACATTTTGATTTTTTATTATCTATCGTAGATTAAAAGTTATAGGTATTATACGTGTTATATTATATGTGTTTATAGCTTGCGCATATTGAAACGGTGCCGCCGGCTACTATATATTTCTCCGCATAGTATATAGAGCGCTACTGTTTATTGCGCTAGGTGGTTTATTTAAAATCTGATCCTAATGTTTCCATAACTTCTTTTTCGAATTTTACACTCTAGATTAATGACAAGAATGATTTTTCTGTAAAATCAATATTTAATGACCTACAGCCAAAATAGCAAAAAAAACAATTCTTAAAATTTAATTTGTTTAAAAACAAATTTCGAAATGGTAGTGAGGCTTTCGACTTTTAGTATGTTAATTGAGGTATGCTTAGGGACCTATTCCACCTGATATGATCGGCAGGAACATTTTGCCCCTATATTCATGTTTTGAATCTAATGCTCCACATTTAAAATATATTGAAGAAATAATCAGTAGAAACGGAGCAGATAAACAAGTGATTCAGTAAAAAAAAAAAAAAACAAATTATAACCACTATACTTTAGCAAAAAAAATATTTAAAATAAAAAATCTTTCCACAAACCGCATAATTAAGACACTGTAATACATCTGTAAGACCAGTCATCTTATATGGCATAGAAACTACAAATCTAACTTGAATTGAAAATCAGCTTAATATTGAAAGAAAAATTTTAAGAAGGGTATATGATCTAAGACAAACACAACAAGGCTCTTCATTGAGATCAGATAGACAGATATACAATAAAATTGAAGATCTGGAAGTAACAATAGGAAAAAAAAACGACAAAAGTTGTAAGGACACATGTTCCGAGTAAACCAATCGAGAGTAGACAAAAAAATTTTCCATAAACTGAGAACCTACAAAAGTCAGGAACCGTTTGTAACGAAAGGAATAGTGAAGGATGATTTTTAAATTAAAGGTACCTGTAGGGGAAAAGAAAAAAATTCTATGGAGGAGAATGGACTGAAGAAAGAAGAGAAAGGTACGAGATGAAGTAATATTTGCGAGGCCTAGCAAGCATCTCCGAGAAGAAGAAAAATAGAGGTAATTTCTAAAATAAAAAAATAAAATATTGAATTTGATAAATAGGTAAGAAAATATCTGTTATTAAAAAGCACCATTATTACACTGTGATTGAAATGCTATTTAAAAATAATAATTATCAACCGGAAATATTTTTGTGTTTTTTGCATTCACAAGCTGTTAATGTCCGAACTAAATTAAAAAAAATAATAATCAAAAATGGTATTTTATACCGGTGTTATTTTATTCGATAACTGTAACATGAATGATATTTAAAATACGTCTTAAATCTTTATCAACATTTACCATTACTCGCAACTTTATCAATGGTAAGCTAAAAATAATTTTTAAATTATTTATTTTGTAAAACTACATAAAACACTAATGATCATTTTAGTTAATGGTGTAGAAGGAACTTAACATCTAAAATTTTATTTAAAAATAGTTTAAATTATTTAGAAAAGGCTATACATAAAAATAATTTGCTTATATTAAAGAAAAAACGTGTTATAACAAGAAGAATTTGAAAGAACTAGCCCGCACCGAGATACTTTAGTATAGCAGTGCAATAATTAGCTACATGGTTAAAATATACAACGGAAAGAACATGACACAGGCCGAGGTCTTCCAGTTCGTTACATTAGTTAACACACAAACATTGACACTGGTTCCTCTAAAACTGGAATATTTTTTAACTAAAAACAAACGAAATAATTCTATTTCATTAACTTATTTTAAAAAATCAACAAGTTAAATAAAATATATCTTTTACTTACTGTTTAAATTTCGTGAACTACTTTAGAATAAACTAATTTTGTATATCATTTTTTTTTCTTTTTTTTTTTTTAAATTAACCCTGTTATAATGAAATAAAATTATTATAATTAATGATGTCATTCTCCATGTTGCAGTTATTGAAAAATATTTTATAAATTTTTATGCATTAAAAATATATGCATGTGCTTATATACATATATATATATTTTATAGTTCAATATATATTAACTAAAAATACACATTTTTAATTAACAAAATCATTGGTATTTATAAAATTTAATAAAATCCTGAAGTGGATCAATGATTATTATTCTTAAAGAAAAACAAGTTGACACTAGTGTAAAGTTCCTAAGTAAAGAGAAATCCAACTCATTAATGGTTTTTTTTTTTTTTTAGTTTTTGTTATCGATTTATCTTAAATACCAAGACCTCATTTAGTCCTCGTTTTTTTGCAATTATCCTTAGTATTTAGATGTATTGTGAAAGAAGTATAAATTAAAAAATAGGAAAAGGTATTTTGTGTTTATGTGATAAAAAAAATTAAACTAAAAAAATTATAAAAACATCGTAAAAGTTTTATTAAAAACATAGTCCCTTCAATATTAATACCAATTAAAATGTAACTAAAATTTTTGAGCGAATAATAAAAAAAAAACTTCTTGCAAACAAAAAATTACAAAAATAATGAAATAAGATTTGCTGTTATTACGTCATCCTCAGATCAATATTTTAATAAAGATTAACCAAAACAGTAATACAGTATTAACTACTATAATAATTTATCAACAGTGACTTAAAAATATGTGTGTTTTTAGAGAACTGTCTAATACAGATAAAGTTGTTGTAGATATTGCAACAAATCGAAAGCGCTACACGTTTTTCTTTTTTGCAAATAAAAGATTAAGTTTTAATATTAAAATTTCTGTTTTAATTTTTTTAACTGGTTATAATTACCTGTTGTAAAGTTTCCCTATTTTTGGACCTAATAAGGACCTAAGTTATGACTGTTAACCAAAATTTATACTTTAATGAAAATTATATGTGTAAACAGCTCACATTAAGCACAGTCTAATTTAAAAAATCGAGATTTATTATATTTCTTTTTCATTAGTCGATTGATAGACTTTTCAATTCCATTCTATTCTGTTAAACTTTCTGTCTTTAAATTCTAGTTTTCCGTTATAAATCCTGGTTAGTTGTTTCATTTATTCTATTCTTTGAATTTAAAATACTAATAAATAATTGGCGATAGTTTTTCTATCTTTTATTTATTTACTTATTTTTCTTGCTTCATAGATTATTTACAACAAAAGCTTACGGAGATAAGGTTAACTAACATGGCTCGCATACAATCCACTCAATAAAGACAAAAATTAAACACTAAAACACAATAACACGACTAGAAGTAACCTATGCATGTAAAACACTATGCAATATGAGAAGCAAAAACAGAACAGAAGAACATCAGAAAGTGGAAAAATTACCAAGAAACATATAGCAGATGGAAAATATCGAATTCTCCCTAATGAAATCGTATAAAGGGTTCATGTAGGGTTAATCGTAAGGGTTCGTTCAAGAGATTGAACCCTTACTGAACATCATGAGGAAAAGAAGAGTAGTTCTTCTAGCAAGGCTCCCGAAAGGCTAATAAAGAAACTACCTACCCACAATAAAATAAAGTCAAAAGCAACTGGCTAAAAGAAATAGAAGACCTTCAAGAATTTATAATTACGAAAGAACAGATTTTGAACAGGGAAGAAAACTTATCCTTAAAGCAAGAAAACAGAATTAAAAATCAAAACACCGAAACAAAGAAATTGCATTGATCACAGACGAACAGAGATTCCAGAGGTCTAAAAGAATGAGATAGGATTGGACAAAGAAGAAAAATTCCTTAAATTATCTTCCCAACATTGACTAGAATTGCTCCAATCACGACCTAAACCATATAAAAAAATATAAATACATTATATATATATATATATATATATATATATATATATTTGTATGATTAACAAGATATGTAATCGGAAACGCGATCATGTTAATAAACTGTTGTTATTTATCATGTAAGACAAATATCTAAGAGGTAACAGATTGTTGTTTACATTATCCTTGGCTGCAATAGCGTCAAGAAAAGTTATATAAATTAAAGTTAGACAACAGGGAATAGAATAATATCTTTCTCTAAACAAACTACAGTTGCTTTTGAAAAAAATTACTCTAGGCAACGTCACATACGCAGATAGATAATATTATTCAAAGGTTTGGGCAGGTAATTTGATAATTCTGTTCCACGTTAAATTTTCCTTCAACACTCATCAGCTTTACGGTACCATGTCTTTTCCTAGCAAGATTGTAATAACTATAAACTGTGAATGTACATTATATAGATTGCTATATTAATTAGTTCGTTAATCATTTGAATAAGCAAAATAATCTAAACAAAATTTTATTATGAAGTAGGATTTCACAAAAAGATATTGACATAGTGATTAGTAAACAATCTTGGATTGCATTAATTTGAGTTTGTTAATAAATTATGTAGTTTCAAAACTATTAGATCCAATATTAAATTAAGAGTATTTTTACCTTATTTATTCTTTAAAAGATTTATTAAAAAAATTTAAAAATTATATCTTTAAGAGATATAGAAACAAGATATAAAATACAGATAAGATGAGACTGTCACTTATAATAGTTAAAAACCCATCTAAAAAATATTTCTGCTAGTTTTATTTGTGTATTTATAATCATTAAAACAAAGTCAAAAATAAAAAGAAATCGTACGAAATATTAAAAAATCTGATGTGGACAACACATGACTTCCTTGTACGCCTATTAAATTACATTTACACATTTTTTTAAAAATAAAAACTACATAAAATTTTATTTCATTAAAAACTTCTGATATTTTTATAAGCTTTTATTTAACTTGCTTTAGTTATAATCAAATCTAAACTATTAGATATTTATATAATTTATTTTTTACTTTTCAGTGCATTTTTATATTTCTTAATATATTATATATATTATTTTTTTAAATTCTCAATTTGATTTAATTCTTATTTTTTACTTTTTAGAGGGGTTTTCTAATTTGTTTCCTTTTATTAATGTTAATATTAATATTAGTTAAATAAAAGCTATTTTAAAAAATAATTTTTTATATGTAATCATATATATTTTTGGAATTTTTTTTGCCTTTTTTGTTTATTTCATATATATTTGTTTATTTCATAAACAAATATATATATATATATAATATATATATATATATAATATATAAAAAATTTTTTTATAATTTTTATAATATTTATTTATAATATTTATTTTTAATATTTTTATAATATATAAACATTTTTTTTTTTTTTTTATATATATATATATATATGTTTGTATTTAATTATTATTCATCGTAGAAATTTTAGAATGAGAGGTTAATAATTATTAATAAATCAATATATTTAAATTAAAAAAAAGCTTAAAACAAGAAGATAAATTCTGAGTGGAATCGTTGTGTCATCCAGTAAGATCCAAATATTTCATTAATTATAATTTTATTTAGCTATAACTCTGGAACTAATGAAAATAAGTACTACTTATATGTCGTTTAAAAACTCTGAATGAGGGTTTATTACTGCAGTTAAGAAAAAATCCAAAATCCAATTTTTTGAGGATTTTGGACTTTTTTTGGATACTTTTGGTTCAGTCAATTGCAATCAAAAGGGGAGTCCAATTGCAAAATTCAGTCAATTGCAATCACACAACTAGATGTTACAACAGTCCTAAATCCAAAATTTTAACATTCTACGGCTAATCGTTTATGAGTTGTGCGAGATACATACGTATGTACAGACGTCAGGCTAAAACTATTCTAAATGGATTCAGGGATGGTCAAAATGGATATTTCTGTTGAAATCTGGAAACCGAAATTTTTTGCAATCACAATACTTATTTATAAATATCACAATATTTACTTCGTATAAGTAAGTAAAAATTAATTAAAACATATATTTTTAAATATTGAAATGGAATCAAAATAAAATTATCTCATAAGTTAAAATCTACAATAAAAATCGATAAATTATATTAAAAGCTTAAAATGATAAAAATGAAAATTTTTCGACATCTATGCAATATACAATAATTTGAATTGACATACTTATTTCAAGGTTTCCAATTAAAAGTCCTGGATAAAATGCACTACAAAATTACTATTGACATCCTGTCAACCTTGCATTTAGATTCTTATCTAGTTACTTCTTTTAAAAATGTGTGTTCACATGGCATGTTACATACATTAATATTATATATAGCTAAGATGTCTGCGAATGAATGCAATGCAAACTTTTTAAATTCATATATCTTTTCTTCTTTGTTAAAAAAACGAATTTTGAATTTAATTATAAAAATATATTTAATTAAATATAATACAATAAAATTCCAAACCAAATTAGTACTATCAACAATTTCTTTAAACAATTATTTTGTTAAGTTTTTGTATTTATTACAGGGCTATTGCTTCACAAAATTTTCAACAGAATTAAAGGACAAAAGTAAAAGATTAAAGGTTTTTTTAATAGAGTGACTCGTTTTAAAGAATTTATAATACTTTTGACATCTATGAAAATTCTTTACTAAAATTACAAGCAAAGTCCGACTGTAAACATGAATTTTATTTTTCATGTAAAATTTTTTTTTGAAAAAAAAAATTTACAATTAAAAAGTGTGATTACAAATCCTTTTTAAGTGCAGTATAAATTAAATTAGCCATAATAAGAAATAAATATTAAAGCAATAAAAAAAACACAACTGCCAAAAAAACATTACTGACAAACATTGCTCTTCATTATAGGATAATTACTAATATAGCATAAATAAAGAGCGTGTGGGTGACAATTTTGTATATAGTATTTGTTTGAAGTACTACTGTTTATAAGTTTTTAAATTTATTTAAACATATATATATATATATAGCCTATGACACTCCCGATAACGTAAGGTTTCCAACTGGGGGTCATACATCTAGATCGGTTCAGCCGCTGAGCTGCTACGGCGGGACACACATACATACATTCATAAATGGATACACCCTAATGCATACAAATGTATTTTTTAAATAAAAGACGGCTAAGTTTAGTTTGGTATTTATCTTATTTTAGGTTTGTTCATTTGTATTTTAGGTTTTTTCAAGTTAGTTTGTTTTATTCATTATGATTGGTTTAGTTCTGATTTTGTGTTTTAGTTTGAGTTAGTGTTTTATTTACGTTTTGTTTAGTTTACAGTTAACAGTTTTCTATTTACTGTTTGTTTAGTATTTTTAGTTTTCATAATAGTTATTGCCTGTTTTGCGTGTTAGGCTCGCCCCTCGCTTGGTTAGGATTGTAGATAAATTGGTCGGTCCCGATCAGGACCTGTAAAGTTCATCGATTGTAGGATCCGAGTTAGGTACGTGACACCGATGTGAATATCGCTTGTGGTATTCGCATCTGTGGCATTCTTGACAGCGGCCAGACTGGTATATATAGTGAGTCCTTTAAAGAAAGATGATCTCCGGTAAAGCCCCTAAGGGATAGGTACGGAGGGGGCGGTCGGACCCGTTACATGGTAGGTATCTTCCCCTCGTGGTCAAGATAGTAGCTATCTACAGTTATAAGGCGATTGCTGGCTTCACGACATCTAAGGAAACGAAATGGTTCTAAAACCTCATTTCTCAGCATTTGTTGAATAAGTTTTCTTTTAAAGATTATGAAATTACTTTTAATTTTAAAACATGTAATTATGAGACATTTATAGAAAGATAATTTGTGAATGATATTTCACAATATGTACAATATTTACAGCGTAGAATAAGGTAGTAAAAATTAATATGAATTTCTTATTATACTAAGATGAAATTAAAAGATTTTATTGATCTTCTAATAACAAATATTCTCAAAAGTTGTATTCAAATAATCCTCACTAAAGTTTATTTAAGTTATCAGCAAAATGGGCTGAAAATAAACTGCTGCTGCCGTGATTTTTTTATTATACGTGGTGAAGTTTTAAAACGTTTGCTGTTAAGAAATTAACAGAAGAATAGGGTAATTGAAAATCAGACATTCTTCAAGGTTAAAAGTTGATCGGAGCTCTAATAATTTTAAAGTTGTTTTATAATTAATGTTCAAGAAAAATTTTCACGTGATGATTACCTTAGGTAAATAATAGATTTAATTTAAATTATACAAAAATGCATAAATTTATTAAAAAATATACTTAATGAAATAAAACAATAGTTTCCTTATCAACTAACCGGCAAAATAATTTATGTTATCTCAATAAGTTACGAAACACTAATATATTCATCCAAAAAAAATTTGTATAAAATGTTTTGAAAAATATAACGATTGATGGATGTTAAAATTTTTACTCTGATTGTCAGATTCATACAGAATGGAAGAAAAATAAGGAAGACCGAGGAATATTTAGTTCAGTTCAATGAATTATCAACTATTATATTATTATAGAATAGGATAAGCTATAATAGAGACCAGTGAGGATGTATTTGGATGGGAAATTTAAAGTCCATTTAAGATTGTAATAGTGGAGAAAAAAGAACTTACGTTTTTCTTTTCTTTCCTCTTATTAATCCTACTGGCGGTTTTTTTATTTTCTGAAATAATTTATTCGAATTTCAGCAGAACCATGACTGGAAATTATTTATTCTCAAAAGTTTTGGTAATTCAGCACTATATTTACCCTTATTTTTTCTTGCGTAATATGTTTTAACAGTAAATATTTTTTCCTCTCTCATTCTATGTCTTAAATATTCAAATTCCTCTGCTTTTAAGACTTAAAAATCTTTATTAAGTCTTTTTAAAACATAATACATTCTTAGTTAGCATTCGTCGATAGCATTAAATATTAAAAACGTCAGTATTATTGATGCATCTTGATTTAAGATTCTAATTTTAATACCATCCAGAGGGAAAGAAAAGAAACAAATACATTTACAGCGAAAAAATAGAAATCAATGCACCAAGGTTGAAAATACTTATATAAGAATAATTTAAAAACATTTTGCCAATGATTTGGTTCTTTTTATTATATAGCGACATGAATTACAACACTTTTAAGCCTGGATGAATAAGCGATTTCAGTTATTAATCAGTTAATCAGTAATATTGTATGATAATTACCTGAACTACTAGCGAAAGTAAAATAATTCCCCGAATGGAAATAATTACTGAAATTTTATTAACATAGATTTCCCTTGTTATGGATTAGACAAAAAAAAGCAATACCTTATCTAACATAATTACTGTGTCTCTATTTTTCGATGACTAGTTTTAAAATTGTTTCATATATATTTCACATAAATATAAATTTAAATCTTATTTGTTTCATATAAGGGGTTACAATTAGTAGAAAATATCAGTTCAATATTTTTAAATGATTTTAAAAAAATTATCGAAAACTTTCTTATTTTAACATTTATTATATAACTAATATTTAAAACATTTGTTTCTTAATATATGCTTTTATAAAAAATAAATTAAATTATTCACTTAAATATTTAAATATCTAATCTCTGAACGATTCCTACATGACAATCATATATATATTTATAGCGATTTTTTTTCTATGTCAAGATTTTTTCCTTTTTATAGAATAAAAACTTGATTCACACAACATAATACATTATTTAAATTAATGAGCTTTGTAAATTTTTATTAATTTTTTTTTTTGATACATAATGAAAGAAACGTGACGTGAACCATCTTCCTGGTTGAGAACACCTTTCTACTTTTTGTTCAGTTTAATGAGGATAAAATATTTTAGTGTTTATACGAGTATTTAGAGTAATAATATATCACTCTATAGGTATCTTTTTTGTCCCTGAAATGTATTTTTTTATGCTTTTTATTTTTTTATCAAGATATTAGTGTTAATAATTTATAGCTTATGGAAGCTATCAGTTATTTGACTGCAACAAAAAAATAATTAATCCAAAATTCATTTATTATAGCCAGACATATAATTACAACATAAAAGCATACAAGTTTTGGTAAAAAGAAAAAAAAACATTTTGTTGATTCGATTAAGTGCTGAATTTATATCGAGATGAGTTTTATGTTAACATTGATAAATCTAGTCGTCGTCTATTTTACATTAAATGATTTTTAAAGATTAGTATCATGGTGAAACACTTTTAAAACTTCTCTTATAGTATTAGTTAAATAATAGTTGTTTTTTTTTTACACAGAAAATATTCTGTAAATCTTCAAAGAAAGGATGGACTTTTTTAAAATAAATATTAATTTACACGATTTTATTCACATATTTAAATTTGTATTCTAATTTGTGGAATATATAAGAAAAGAGATTTAAATGATCGGTTTTCGTTTACCAGTTATAAAACAACAACAACGTTAGTTCATTAATATTACTTTCAACCAGGCCGCGTTTTTCAAACGAGACTCTTTCCGTGTATTTTATCTTCTATACAGTCAACAATAACAACAACAAACAGCCCACGGGGTGATTGGTAGCCTTGTCATGCGGTATTATTGACATTTAGAGAACTGCTTCCGATTTTAAACTCCCACATGATCCCGTTGGATGAGATTGTAAAAAAAATCTTTTTTTTATTATTGAGATGGTTCAGCGAACCGGTTAAGTTGACAACAGGTGCCTTCTAAATGTCAGGAACTACTTTTATGCTTAGTCTTTTAGCGCGGAACCCTGTCTAATCTTCTTTACAATTAAAAGGAAGAACTGGTTTGATGTTATTATCAAAAAACAAAGCAGTTATAATTTAAACTTTAATATACAATTAATTTTTTTTTTATTTTTACTTTTAAATTATAAATAGCTACATTTTCCTTTCTTTCTCGTATATATTTCCTTGTTAGGTTAAAAAGTTAAAGAAAAAATTTAATTAATTGCTAAGATTATAAAAAAAATGGAATAAAAATATCTGTAATTTTTCATAATTTTAGTGCTTAGTAACTTAAATTTATAAGAGAATATTAAAAAGATTTTTTACAATTCCGGGGAATATATGTACTCCTCTGAACTTCTTTGATGATTTTACATGTAGGTGTATATGCCTAACTGGTATTTCAAACTCAGAATCTTTTGGATGATAGTCAGAGATGCTACTTTTAGCCACGAACATCGGCATATCCGAAGCAATCTATCAATAATTTAATATATATTAATTAAAAATAATATTTAAAATTATCATAATTAATTACATAGTATACATTGTTCGTTTTTAATTGTTACATTTTTCTTCTTTAATAACTCCGTTCTAAGTTTTCTATAATATATTCAACTAAGTATATTTGATTTTTTAAAAAGAATAATTTTGCAGTTTTTAATTCGTTTAGCAAAACAAAGAGCAACAACTATGCCATTTTTGGATAATAAAAACATGAAACATTTAAATTAACTCAAATGGAAAATTAAAACGATGAAATTATTATGAGTATTGAAGCTTCCATGAAATAAAAAATAATAACAGATTGATGTCAGTAACGCTGTGCCGAGATCGTAACTGTTGACATAACTGAAGACTAACAGTAGGATAAGCTATTTAACATAAACAAACAGTTACATGTGTACCTCATACATTTATACAGGTTGATATCAATTGATATGCATTGATATCATCGTATCATTGACAAGTTACAAGTTGACTTCTTTAATTATTGTTGATGTGTATTGTGGTAATTAACGTTGATTTTACAGTAATTAATCAGATTTCACGCCTTGTGATGGAAGTGTAGGATCTGCTTTTTCAGTTTTCTCGAAAATTTGGGTGTAATTTTTATAACTTCCTCCACGGATTTTTTTCTTTAGAAAATAAGAGATATCTAAATATTGCAATAATTTTTAACAGTATTGGTGGCGCAATAATCATTAAATTAATACTGGTGTAGATAAACAGTATGATGGTACTATAAATTGTATGCATTCACACACACACCGCGCATGCGCGCGCGCACGCAAAAAATAAAGAGAGAGTGAGAGAAAGAGAGAAATTGAGTATATCAGTTTGAGGTATAATTTTTTTATATAATGAAAAAGAGTTGTAGATATAAATCTGAAAATACATTGTAAATAATTATTTAAAAGAATTTATTTAATATTGCTATTTTATAATATTCTAATAACTTTCTTTAGTTTTACGTCACTTTGATCAAATGTACTCAACCACTTGTACCATGTTTAGTTAAAGAAAAACGTAAAATATCATGTTATCGTTCCTCACACTCTAATAGGCAGACTCTACATTATGCTGGTTTGGTATAAATAATATTTTTTCGTAATCCTGCATTACTGAGCAATTTCTTTTACAAGGGTTTCTTTTTCTCACAAGATAAATTAAGATCTATTCTTGCAGCCTTTATTTAAAACTCACACATAAACAAAAAATTACGTTTTTTATATTTATGAAATTTAAAGTTACCGATTCCTTTCATATTGACTCTCGATCACAATTATATAGAAGAGTTTAATTAATGACTCATCTTAGCCTTGCAAACCATGAATATAACAACCTATATGTATTCTAATTACAAAATCATGGGATGCACATAAACACTTAAAATCAAAGAAAAAGCCCCGCAGATTTTTGTAATATCTTACAAATCAATCAACCATTCATTATGAAATAAAAATTGTATATCTGTATTTAATTAACACAAAAATAGAACCGTATATTTTGTTAGATTATAATTATTTTAAATAAATATGGAATACAGTTGAAAGGCTATATTAACATATTTCTAAATATTACATATTTAAAAAAATAATCCTGCTAAATAAAACCTGTTTTTAAAATTAATAAAAAAAAAATTACAAAACTGATATTTATGTAGAAGTATTTTATTTCTAAACGTTATAAATAATTGAATGACATATATACAGAGGTCTAAAATGATATAAAATGTAGAAAAACGTATTTATGTAACAAGTTTTTGTTAACTATAAATCAATATATAAGTAAACAAATGTTAATATTTTCTGTATAATAACAATAATAATAATAATTAATTGCAATAATAATTAATTGGATTAAACGTCCAACATATTAAAAGACTGTCATTTATGTATAACAGACTGACTACTTTAAACGTGTTCAATAACTTAAAACAAATATAGTAAACTGTATAGCGTGGAAAAGGTTAATAAATAATTAGTAAAATAAAATAAATCATGTTTAAAATGAAAATTAAAAATTAAAACTAAATCATTATTAACTGAATATATTTATATACCCTTAATACATCAACATGTTTATATTACGCGATACTTCATAATCATTGTTTTTAGCTCTTTTCCTTAAGAGAGAAAAAGATGGAGTAAAAAAAAATTTAATTACATTTTTAATTGAATGATGAACTGCGTTTTAAAAGTATGCTACGTTAGTTCATGTAAAAAAACACAAATTTAATTATCTATTAAAAATAAAATACTATGTCAACATTTTAATTTATAAATTACAGCGCCCAACAATGAAAATTTTTCTGGCTCAAAAATAGTTTTTCTTATATATTTTCAACTGTTGAATTAAGAAATCACCATAAAAATGACTGATTAGCTCTTGCTTTGGAAATACAATGACACGCCATATTTTACCCGATCTACATTTTTAGTTTGGGGGTAATTTTGTTTTTGGACTTGTCACACCTACTAATTGACAAAACACAACGTTCTCTAGCTCTTTGTAGATTATAAACATTATTACTGTTGCTGTGACTGTGTTTTATATTGTTTGTGTTGTAATTAGTGCAGAATTTCTGGTTTTCGACTGCTTTTGAAGTGAAACATTTGTTAAATCAAAATTCCACGAAAATATATAAATTCACTGAATAATTTTGTTACATTTGCCGTAAAATAAGATTTTCTTCACAGAAACGCAATCGGACACCTCTTGTGAAGATTGCCTATCAACATTATTTAGGTATGAAGGCAGGTTACCAGGATAAGTCATGGGATCCACATATATGTTCGCTTGTAGTATAAGCGAACATATATGTATTAGTATAACATATATTTTTTAAGTTATAAGAATGGCTGAAAAAAAAAATACGATGTATAGCTTTTGCTGTGCCATTGGTCTTGCGGGAGCCTATAAACCATACAAATAACTGCTATTTCTGCTTGACTTCACCTGTAAAGGCAGGATTGTCAATGAAGAAAAGAGAAACAATTCAACACCCTAATCTTCCATCTGTTATTCGACCTATCCCGCATTCAGATAGTTTACCAGTTTCTACTCCACCTCAAAATTATGTGCTTGAAGTAAAAAATGAAGACAGTGTAGAAGAAGAAGAACCCAACAAGCCTTCCCCATACCATGAGTGTGATTTTGACGAAAAAATGGTAGACCGCACACACTGTATCAAGCGGAATTGCTCATTCAAGAACTTGATTTGTCGAAGGAGAAGGCAAAACTTATAGGGTCAAGACTACAGCAATGGAATCTTCTCCTACGTGATGTCAGGGTCTCACAGTACAGACGTCGTCATAGGGATTTTTTTTTTTTTTTGAGAAGAAAAACGTTTTGTTGTTTACTGCGACGTTAATGGCTTGATGAAATGATGGAATTTGAATCATTATCCAACTGATTGGAGACTCTTAATAGACTCCTCCAAGCTTACTTTGAAAGTTGTTTTACTTCACAACGGCAACCTTCTCCTACTATTCCTGTTGGTTCACAATAAGAAGACAACGTACTGGTGAAAGAGTTTCGTGCGGCTAAGGGTAGACTTGGCAGTTCTACCCAGATACTTTTTGCAGCCAAGCAGAGCATCGAGAATTTATTGGACTTCGCAGAAAGCCTTCGCAGCATCAGTGAAGGGGCGAGGAGCAGGATTTTTCCTAGGCCTGTTAAGGGAGTTTTTTCCACTTTGGCGGAAGGTTTTAAGAAGTTGGCCTCCGGCCCAAGGAGGTCAAATTTGTGCAGGCACTACCGGTTCCAGATCCTGCACGACCGAGGCGTTACGCCGAAGTCGTGCGAGGCAAACGTGAGACTAGCCAAGCATCGCACAGTCCAAGGTACGTTTTGTTTTGTAAATAAGGTTGAGGGATCTACTAAAACTAGTAGACAACTCAAAGAAGACTTCCAGGTTGTCCTTCGTAGCAAGCGGAAGAATCTTAAAATTAGGAAAATCAAGGAAACCAACAAGGGTCCGGTAATGGTTGACAACGATAAGGAGACTGTCCAAGTCATCGCGGAGTCTTTTAAGGTGAAGAAGCTTGAGGTCAAGGTGGACCCAAAACGCAAGCGTAGGCTCCGGGTCATTGTTTATGACATTGACCGACGGCTATCTAACCAGGATGTTCTGTCCCTTATTAGGGAGCAGAACACTCGAATGAGACCATATTTAAGCATGACTGTAGGCTACTCTTCAAGACTGGGAAGCGTGATTCCCAACGGTATCACGGTGTTTTTGAACTTGGTGCTGGTCTTATTAAGAAGTGTATGTTTGAGGGTAGGTTGCATCACGATTTCACGTCCTGTCGAGTCAGGGAATACATTGATGTGCAAAGGTGCTTTAAGTGCTGTTGTTTTTTCCGCAGAGCCAAATTCTGTAAGTAAGCGTCAAGCTGCGCGCATTTTGGCGAGAGGGGTCACAAGCGTGAATACAGTCCGCAGAAAGCCAAGGTTCCATCCTGCGTCAACTGTAAAAGGTTCCGCAAAGAATGTAGACATTTGGTCAACAGTAAGGACTGTGGCTGTTTCTTACGTGCGGTAGAATTGCACTTCAATTCCCTGGAAAGTTAGAACTTCTCATTGATGCTTGATGCCTAGTGTTAGGTGAAATGTTGTTGTGAGTCTAGGGGTTGCTTTTTTGAAGCGCTCTTTACTAGCAGGGTGATTATCAGGTTATGCAGTTTTTATGATCTCTTCACTTTGCCAATTCCTCGATGCAAAAGGCTGTTGGTTTAGGTTTATTGCGATTGCCAAATCGCTTCTTTGGACAAGTTAGGTGATGGGCATTTTCTGCGGGCTTTTGTTCCTGCTTGCAGGGACGCTTTTGCGTCGGGGGTGGGTAGATCAAATCTCCTTAGTTTGAGTTGCTTCGATTTTGATTGAAATGCTGTTTGAATAGTTATAAGGAATCTGGTACTGAATTATTTTTGACAGTTTCTATTGCTGAATTTTTGACAATTTACTTGGTTAGCTTATTTCTCTTCACATCCTGCACTGGCGATTGCTAGTTCATTTAGTGTTAGTTACCCGGGTGACTAGGGTGCAGCCCAGATAGTTATCTGGCCGGAGGTAGGCGTGCTTGGCACCGTGCCCCGGTTAGAGAAGTTCAAGTATCAATGGGGGGTCGTGCTCGAGAGCGTGATTTTCACTCTCACAGGTATGATTTCACTAACTTTAACATGGCGATTTGTTGAATTGGAGCCCACTAATAGGGGGCAAATAAAGTAAATATTAGTTGCGATCAAGTTAGCGTTAAATCCAAGGGTTCCTCAAAACTGGAGCTGAAGTGGGAGACTAGAAGTTATACTCAGCTTTCGAACGGGCCAGACCTGAGATCCTCTGGGACATTTTCATTTACACTGCTTAGCACTCCAATCATTAAATTTAACATTATGTTGTCGTGGCATTAAATAACTGAATTAATCGTATTATAATGTGGTACGTACGGTTTTAGGAGGTAATAGAATGGTAATAGAGTTAGGTGCGTAGGGTCTTTGATATTCCGCTGGTAGACAGTTGCCTATCCGCAGAAGTTTTAACAGTTCCTGAGGGCTATATGGTAGAGTTAACCAATGCTTGTGGATTACTGCCGGTCTGTGTGTAGAAATACTCCGGAACTTACTTATAAGAGGAAAGCCAAAAGACGACGATCTCATGAAGCCACCACATGATTCACTTCAGGCCCAACCAACTGCCAGGTATTCTTCCATCAATTAAGAACTCTTAGAATATATCTGTCATTAAAAAATTGTTAAATTGGCTTTCTATGTTTTGGTATATATAATTAAAATTAATAAACTGACAATTAATATTATTCACCTTACCAGCAAATTGATACGTTCTCTAGACCTTTCGGCTTACTTGGAAACCATCATCAGGAGTTAAAATTAATGCATTAAAGTCAAAGTTTAAAAATCATAGTTAAAATTTTAAACAGTCATGACCGTCCCGATCGTACTAGTATACTGAAAGAATATACATATACTCTGGTGGGTTAAAATGAAATTAAACGGAACCATGTTACCAAATTATTAGATTAAATTATTACTTCTTTATATTTATGTTTAGTATGTTTTTAAATAATATAGTGTCTTCAAACAATTTTTGTTCATTGATTAAATTTTTATTAATACAATGTAAGTACTATTTCCCAAATTATAAGTATTATGATATTTGTAAGAAATATCTAAGATTTTCATGAAATTATTGTGATTGTATGTATGACCGTAACATATAATAGAATTGGGTCTGTGTGAAAATATATACCCTATAAAATTTTTCTGTTTTAATTGTTAAATTAAGAATACCATTATCTCAATCATTATTAGGTAAGGTGAATGATTTAAATATAAATATAATGTTTACTATTATTATAATATATAAGATTTTTTAGTTTTTAAATTTATTTTCAATAATTAAAAAAATAAACAAAAGCTGACGGCGATAAAGTTGTTATACTTTCTTGGCATTAGTTGTTTATTACTATCTTGCACGAAATAAAGCAAGTATTGTGATCGCGAAAAATTTCGGTTTTTTTAGATTTCAACAGAAATATACATTTTGACCATCCCTGAATCCGTTTTGAGTAGTTTCGGCGTGACGTCTGTACGTACTTAAGTATGTATGTACGTATGTATCTTGCCAAACTCAAAGACCATTAGCCAAAGGATGTTGAAATTTTAGTTTTAGGATTGTTGTAATCTAGTTGTGCACCTCACCTTTTTATTGCAATAGACTGAACTAAAAGTGTCCAAAAAGCTCAAAATCCAAACAATCTTAGATTTTGAACTTTTACTTAACTGCAGTAATAAGCCCTTATTGAGAGCTTTTCAACGATACAACATGTGGTACTTATTCTTATTGGTTCCACAGTTATAGCCAAATGAAATTTTCATTAATTAAATATTTTGATATTAGGGGAATGATTCGGTTCGAATCCGACTTCATTTCCTTTTTTTTTAACTTTTTTTATGTAATCTAAATATATTGATTTATTAACAATTATTAACCTCTGATTGTAAACAAATTTTTTTAACTTTTTCAACTAATTTTTTTTTTAACTTTCTCTTTGTTAATTTCAGTAATTATATTAATTTATTAAAAATTATTACCTCTGTTAAAAAAAAAAAAATGTGCATATGTAATTTAATAGGCGTACAAAGAAGTCATGTATAGACCACATCAGATTTTTTGATATAGTAGAAAAATAATCATACATGAAATTACGTTTTTTACTCTTTTTTACCCCCTACCACAAAATCACCTCCCAAGAAAATTTTTTGATTTGTCTTCCTTTACTTCGTTAAATGGAAGAAACAAAAAGAAATTTACTGAAAAATGTAAAACCAGTAAATAATTACCTTATGAAAAAGATTTATTTTCTGGGGGTGAGGTGAATTATGGTGACATTTTATTGTAATATTATTTTTAAAAGATTAATGAAACAAAATAAGTTTAAAAAAAATTTAAAATCAATATTTTTAAACCTTTGATCTTCTTTCCTCATCCTAATATTGCCTCAAAGTATTATTTTTTTTTTGGGTCGTTTATTCTTTTACTTTACCATACCTTTTTTCTTGCAGCATAGCTCTAGAGCTGATGAGAGGGAAGTAAAAATAAATGGACAATTCTCTTTTTGTAATTAAGTAAATTTAATTAAGATTATTTCTATATTAAGTAAGTGTGTCAAGTAACCTTTACTTTAGGAAGAGAAACACGAGTTTTAGTTCTGGTAATTTTCCCTGGTAACAGAAATGAAATCCTTAAGCATGACTGGATAAACGTGGCAAAATTATACAAAGAATTTAACCAAAGCAACATGGAATTAAAATACATCAGTTGTTTTAGTTAACTGGGAATAAATCACAGAACTTCTTAGAAAAGAAAAATTTAACTATATTAAAGGTGTATTGAGGACTACACCTGGGATAAGTCTTTGGAGAATGTCTGTCCATCAAAATATTAAATATTTCAATATATTAAATTTGTTGATGTTTTGATCTGTGCCAATGGTAAATCATAAATAAAATATAATAATATTTCAACAATAAAAAAGAATAAATGCCATAGAAATTAAATGACTGAAGTACACAAATGAGAGTGTCATCTGTCACAAAATTTATAAATTCATAATTTTTCTTGGCAAAATGTCCTTTCTGTTAATAAAAAAATGACAGTTAAATAATCTATTAATCTCGCTTACAGACTTTCAATGATTTCCAGAAAAAAATACTGCACATTAAAAGTCCAGTAAGTATTTTTAATTATTAGTAAGTAATTTCTGTTATCATGAATAGGAGTCAGTGAAGGGCTAAAAATTAAATCAAATTACAAGGTACTCGAGGAAGGATCTAGTTTTTTGATAAATTTATATCATTTAATTCAATTTATGGGTACTTTAATTAATATTATCTTTCAATTATGAAGTATTCAATATTGAAACTTTTGAAGTAAAATTTTCGATAGTTATCCTGTATATTTGTTTGTCGGTCGGGACGGCCGATTGTTGATAATATGAAAGGAAATTACAGAAAAGGAATGTAAAGTGAGGTTCAGGTTAGGTCAAGGGATGCAAGGCAATTAGGTTTTCGAAGGGCGAGGTAAATTGTCCACTCCTCTTTTGAAGAAAGAAAAAAAAAGAGAAGCAAGGGTTTCAGGGTTTATTGCAGCACCCTAATAAACCGCCCCGACTCTGACACAGCCCCCAATAAAACCCATTTCCCAGAAAGGGTTGCGAAACAAAAGTGTAACAGTGACGCGGAAGTGGTTCAACAGCCTCCACCTGTAACGGCAGCATTTTACAACTCGGCGCCAGTTTTTGTGTTCACATCCGCGTCTAAAATATTTACGAGTACACTACAACCCTTCCAGTCAATGAACTCTTGAGAATAACAACACTACCAAAGGAAGGAAAAAAAGATTCCTTCTTATACCTAAATAAAATACCCAAGGAATTTAACTTATTACATTTTCTTGTAATTTAAAACACACTAGGATCATTAAAATTAATTAATAAGCTGATGAACTAATTACTATATTTGTAAAATTAAGAAGAATTAATAAAATTTGGTTTTATTAATAGATGGTAATTGGAATAACTTACGGCTACGTAAGTAAAAGAAAAAGAAAACTTTCATACTAAAATTTTTTGCTCATTATTTTTCACTATAGATATTTTAACTTAATTTATTATTAATCTTCTAGAATTTAAAAGCCAATTAAATTTAAAAAAAGTTGTACTGTAGAAAATCTAACATCTTATTGTTTTTTCTGTTAAAATGTGCATAGATTAAATACTTCAAATTTGTCAACAAACGAAAGAACCTTCCTTGATATCCTTGTATGTTGATTTAATATTTACCCCTCCTCTAAGTCCTGTTCACGACAGTAAAAATTACTAATAATTAAAAATCCTTATTAAACTTTTAGTGTGCCGTATCTCTTTACCGAAACCTATTAAAACTCTGTAAGCGAGAAGAATAACTTATTTCATTATAATCTTTTTATTAAGAGAAAGAAAGTTTTGCCAAGATATATGATACATTTATTAAATAAAAATTATATAATTATGTAAATAATTTCATTATGTAAATAATTTCACATATAAATACAATTTAATTGTCATTTAACTTAAGTGTTAACCCAGTAACAGTTAAACATTTACTCTTGTCCAGTCTTCCATTGATCGTTTACAAAACAGAATTGTTAACTGACTGGATGGTAAAACTGAAATCTCAATACAATGAAATGTAGGTACACCCTAAAATGGATTAGATTTTGAGATTTTAGCATCTTATTGCGTCATAGCAATGTTTTTAATACATTAAGATTTCAATATTAAATAGTAGTTGCTTCTCTAAATTACCCGTTAATTTGTATATCTAGAAGTGGAAAATTTGTATTTTTATTAATCGGTTGTATATTATTTTGGAGTACCAGTATAGGTTACTTTTTAATTCAATTTTTAAATTCATAATGTTTGGATTCAATTTTGTTTTAGGGTAGGTCCACTGAATTTATAAACTATATTTTTACTAGTTTATATTTGACTAAGTAGAGGGGGGTTGTAGCGGTATTGTATGAATGAGCTGAAGAAAAAAAAATTCTATAATTTATCTCATTTAATGGTTTTTTTTTTATGAGGATTTGAATTATCATTCAAAAAATAGTCTCAGATGTATTTTTTGTGATTCTAATAAATTCTAATAGAATTTTTTAAGAGAGAGAAACGTTTCTCTCTCTCTCTCACTCTCTCTCTCTCTCTCTCTCTCTCTCTCTCTCTCTCTCTCTGTGTGTGTGTGTGTGTGTGTGTGTGTGTGTGTAGTACATATACAGATTTAAATAAAGAAAAAAAACGTCAGTTTTCTGGTTATAAAATTTAATAATTTATTAAGTAATATAAATAAGTTATTAAATAATTTATATTTTTATTTAATAAATATATTTATCTCTTAAAGCAGCTCACATACACATACACACACACACACACACACACACACACACACACACACCAAAAAAAAGAGTTTTTGAGGAAAATTAAATATAAAAAAACTAAATTTTTTTATCAAGTAACTGGACAAAAATTTGAGGTTGATCAAAATTTTAATGAAGTGTTTCCTTACTTATTTTATTATCCCAAAAACAATAGGAAAATACACAATTACAATTTATTTATGTTACATAAATTTTGTAGCATATAAAAAATGTCAAACCTGACCAGAATCCGAACCCAGAATTTTCTTAGAAATTGATAGACTTAAAGAATGTGATTGAAATTCATGTGGAAATTATATGTTCTAGAAACTACAAATCAATGTAATACAGGTAGGTATGTTCATAAGTTTCGTACGAAAATTGAAAAGAACTGGAATTTATTTTGAAAATTTCAGAACTTGTAAAGCACTGAAGAAATAGAATTTTTTCTCTTAACTTCGTTCAAGAGAAAGTATAAGCTTTATGTAAATGGTTGTTGCCCTCGGCTTTTATCCTTCTACTTACACCTCGAAACTGATATTTTGAAAAAAAAATTGTTAAAACGTATAAATTTGTTTTTAAACAGTAAATATAAATTTTCACCACTGTATCATCTTCAATTTCTGAGATAATTTGCATAAAAACGTTTTCCGTCTTTTTAAACCCTTATTATAGACGGAGCTTTCCGAAATCCTTCCTTCGTGGGTGCCTATGTTATAAAAACAATATACCCTCTAAAATTCACTTATCTAGGTTTGAGCTGTGCATTAATGAGTCATTAAGGATACTTATTCATATAAATTTTATTACGTTAATAAAACTAATGGAAAATTGTCTTCCAACAAGGTAAAAAATATCTTTGATGTCTACAAAAATCTAGTTGTAATATACAGAAGTTAAAAAAAAACTTTTGAAAAAAGGACATATTGTTTATTCTTCTACAGATTAAAAACAATGAATACATACGCATTGTTGTCTATAGAATGGAGTATAAAGCTTTAATATATCTATTATACTCTCATTTTGTAGTTGTGATATACGTAAAACAAGTAAAACTATTCAGACTGCCTTTCTCTGAGATTAATGATGTCCATAATCTTCCAACGATGAACTAAGTAAAAGTATAATAGGGCTGAATGTCATCTACATTTACGTGGTCTTGTAATGTTTATATCCAACTATATATTCAGATAAGTGAAGAAAACAACAGGGAAACAATTCTTTATTTTCTTCATTTTCCTACTTTTCTTATATAGTAATTTTGTTTATTCTTAGAAATAGGTTTACTGTTTTATAACTAGTACATAATGACATCCTACATAAATTTTTTTTTTTAAAATAACAAATAGATTTTCTTTATCTTTACAACTAATATCACAAAAAAAAAAATGTTATCGGTGTTATTTTCCTCATACGCTTAAAATATTTTTATGTGTATGTAGAGATTGAAAATTGATAATTTTTCAACATAAATCTAACTTACTTTATTAAAATAAAATTATCTTACTTCGATTGGAAAATTTTTGTTCGTTAATCTTTAGTTTTTTTTTATAAATCGATATATTTAATTGATTTCTACCTGCAAATATGAATGATTATTGAATTATTAACAAGCAATTTATTATTACAATGCCATAAGATAATTCCTATTTTAGTTTACTTGAATCAAATAGATTTCATCTTTTTTTTTAATAATCGGAATAAAAAAGGCAGACTAGTAATATTGTTATAATGCCTAAAATATAATATAAAACTTATTAGCTTCAAGGTTACTTAAAATATTAATTTACGCAGTTAGTATAACTGTAAATAAATACAACTATTTTCCTTTTAAACGAATAATCACTTATTTGATTACCTACCTATACCAATAATGTTGCCAAAACAATTTTATTCCTACAATTATTAAATACTATTTTCAAGTAAGATCGATATAATTTTTATATACCAGTAAATCAATCAATACAGTTAATTAAAAAAAAAACAATGAAAATTACTGGATATGGTTGAAACATTTATTTTTATCTTCATATGGTAAAATGTTTAAATATTTTTATTACATTAAATAAGTAAATGCAAAATTTATATTTAAAATATTCTGTTTTACTATTTGACCTACTTTTGATAATTAATTATATGCAAGACTTATATAACTTGACAAAGCGGCTGATTGGTGAACTAAACTAGTTATGAATAAAACGTCACTAATAACTTGTAAAAAAAATGGATTACAGAATTATTTTATTTAATTTTTATCTCAGTTATTCAATTAATCGATTATATTTTTAGATGTTTATAATTATTTTGAAAAATATTGCATATTAATTAAATTATATATAATTTTATATTTGATTGCAAAAAATTCTGTTATTGTTTAAAATTGTTCTTTTACATCTACCAAGTACTGCTGTTTATGTTTAATGATTTTGAATAAGTTAAAATTATTTATTAATAATCAATTGTTCTAAATAATAAATAGTAGCATATAGTAAGATATAACTGTAATTTAATAGTCCGTTGGTGCAACTGGTTTAGATTAAATTGACTAATTTTTTAGTAACTCCAAACTAGTAAAAGCTGATGGTTTTGTTTTTAACTTACTCTGTACATTAAGTCCTGATCAATTTATTTCCATAAATATGAACTTTTAAATTAACTTTGGATTATTGAAAATAATAAAGAGAGAGAAGAAAATTGATAATACTGATTTTTATTTTTATACTATACATATTTTTCTACTGGTTATTTTTTCTATTGTCCTTGAGCTTAGATATAAATAGGTTCTATGAATTTATTTTTTTATCTGCTTTACTTAAAATAACTTGTAATTGAGTAAATAATTAAAGTATTAATTTTAATTGTGATTATTTATTCGTAATTTTCTCATAACAAAAATAACAAAACCTTCCTGCTAACTAAAATTGATAAAACATGCTGTCTTCAAAATTAAAAATTTATTTCAGTTACTACATTAGAATAAAAGTCTTCTTCTGGGTGTGTTTTCCTACGAAATATAACTGTCAATCAGCAACTTCTGTTATATTCACTGCTTTGAAAATATTTAAAACGGTCTAAAATTTTATTCTATGATGCTGATTTCTTGTTTAGCAATAATATTTTATTGATTTGGTTTTTTTACAGTTAATGATGGTTAATCATTACGTTCGTTTTTTTTTAAATTTATTATAATATTTTAAATAAATATTATATTTATTTAATAATTTTTGTTAACAGTATTGTACGATTATGGTTAAGATATTACCTAGTGGTATGAATACATACAGACAAAACGGCTGTACCTATCTGTTTAGGAGGACTACTTATAATTCATGAAAAACAGAACCAGTGCTGCTCTATGTTTTGGTTACACAGTACACAGTTAGCTTTGTCAAATAAAATATTATTTTATTTTTCATATCATTATTTAACCAAAAGAAATCAGATGGCATATGCATCCATATATATATATATATATATATAATTATATGGTCGTACGTTGAAAAATTTCAAACAACCTTATCTGGATTTAAACCAGCAAATTTCTGAATTAATGGTACAGACATTTTGTAGAGAACGCAGTTCGTCTGTGTTAATTTTTAACTTTTTTGGGAATTTCGTTTTTTTCTGTTTACAAACAACGGAGTTTTACAATCTGATTTATTTGGCTTTGAATATAATTTATTAATAAGTGGGTGAAAGAAAAGAAAAAAACATGATTAGGCGTACTTAGTATATCATTCCAGTTTTCACTCTTCTAAAAAATATCTTTAGAGTATGAAAAGAAAGAAGACATTTGAAATAAAATTTGAATATTAATAGGAGTTTAACTTTATTTTAATGAATTAAGGGCTTTCAACTTTAATATTTGAATATTTACAAGAAAATAAAAAAAATATTTATGTTGTGGCAACGACAACTAAAAAAAATTGCGATAGTTTTTTTTATAGGATAAGGCAGTAGATAATGATTAAAAATTCTAAGTTAAGTATAAATTTATTATTACTATTATTATTTTCGATTTGGTCACTGTGGACTCGTTATGATTTTTATTTCGCCTTATTTAGTTGTCTTCTCTTTTTCCAATATTTCTTCATCGTATATATGATATTTTGTTAGTTTTTTCCACCACCGAACCATCATAATTTATAATGTTTTTTCGAAAGCCCAAATTAAAAATTTTTTTATAAAAAAAAAAAAAATACTAAATCATATTTTTCTTTTCATTTTGACACTGAAATATACAATCTTTAAATTATTTTTTTCTACAGTTTTTCCTCTACTGGACTTCCTCTTTATATATTTGAATTTTTCTCAAGTTTTTCAAGACTTTTAACAAACACATTAATTCATTTTTTATATTTATGTAGAATTACAATATAACTATTGTTAATCCATTTTTGACAATGCTTGAAATATATCTGTAAAAGATCAACCTTTTCTTTGCTTTTGAATTGTAAAGTTTTTCGGTTTTTATTGTAATTTAGGATTTTTTTTCTGAAGGTTTCATTCACTTTTGTGGATGATACACTTTTTACAAAAATTCTTTTTCTTCTTTTTTTCTATTTCATCTATACTTTTTAAGTTTAAACATTCATTTCAACGCATAAAATATTTCGGTTTTCTTTTTTTTTACAATTCAACTACTTTTAAAACAATATTTTAAATAAATCTTTAACTACCTAAGTGTAATGTTAACATATGAATTCAAGTTTAAATTATCCATTTTATTTTCTGAATTTCGCATCATATGCAGACGACACTGAAGTCTTGGCAATTGACAATAGCCCGAATGTGCCTCGGAAAAATTACAATCTGGACTGGATGCCAACATTTGGCTATGTAAATACAGGTGAATTCGATAAAGTCCAGCCACATAATAATAAAGAAGAGAAGAGAAGATTGCTCTGAAGTTCATTTAAACGGTTTTGTAATACGAGTAACGTAAGGTGGTGCCAGTAACGTAAGGTATCTGGGATTAATACCTTGATCGCCGTTTAAGTTGGACATATCATGTAAGAGAGAAAAGGAAGTTGCTTGACATTAAGTCTAAAAAGTTATACTGCAATATCCAGTATTAAAGTAAAGATATTTCAACCTTCTTTATCCAACAAGATTCTGCTTTACAAGGCTTTCTTGAAACCGGTATGGACTTAAGGAACTGAATTCTAGAACACAACCAGAGACAGAAATTTGGAGATCGTTCAATGGTTCCAGAATAAAATACTACGGAACATAATTCAAGCGCCGTTGTTTGCGAGGAATACTGAGATCGATGTTGCTGTAGGCATTCCATATTTTCGAAAAAAGTTGAACGCCTTTTTTCGAGATATGTGTCCAGGTTGGAGAAGTATGTTAATTTTTTAGCTTTGAATTTACTTGACAGCAGTGAGGACGTTAGGAGGCCGAAAAGACTCCATGTGGTGATTTGGTTGATGGGCTGTTATGATAATCCGGTTTATTGGAGATACCACTTCTTATAATTGTTTTTGTTTTATTTTCGGTTATTAAAATTTATGGGTGCTTACATTTATTATTTATCTAGGGTTATCTTAAAGTTAAGGTTTCATTTATTGCTGTTCTGTTTACGTACCCGACTTGATTAATGGTGTGAAGATATATATTCAGACACTATCAAATATATACGTTCTGTATTCTCAGACACTACAAATATTATCGAGTTATTTCATAGTTACTATATTTATTCATAGTATTTATCTTTTATTTACTCTTATTAATTGTTTTTGTACTCGTTAGTAATATCATTGGATGATCCTATTTTAAGTGATAGTCCGTCATACGATTTACTTATAGATTCAATAAAGAAGATGGTTGTAAATAAAGGAATTCAGAAAAAAAAACATTCGTTTGCTATACAATAAGATTACATGAAATTAAATTTACATCAAATGGGTAAATATGTAATACTCATTATTACTACGGGTAATTGTTAAACACTCATTTAATTCCTGGTGAAAGAAAAAAAAAAAAAAATTTAATAAACTGATCCAGATAAAAGGTTTGTAATTATTTCTATAATTTTTCTTTAAAATTATAATTTTTAAATTAATGTAATTTTAAGTATATATATATATATATATATATATATATATATATATTGATATGTCATAACAGACTTCAATATTAGGTAAACTATAATAAATCAGCTATTATTTTTGTTAAATTAAGTTACATAATATGATATAAAAATAATTATAACACCTAACTCTGTGGTAATCAACCGTTCATTACTGATTTAAGATAAAAAAAATACATTTAATTATTTTATTACTGGTTTACTTTAATTAATAAAGTTGACTCTTTATGCAATTAATGAATTATTTATTCATAAATAAATAAATATTATTTTGCATGAAAATCAATAATACGTATAATTTACTAGTATGTAGGCTAAATAAACGTGTTACATCGTAATGTTCTGCCCTATAGAAATAATAAGTGATAGTTTTATAGAGAATACGTAGTAAAAAGCACTGAGGTATTGTAATAAATTAATATGTAATAGGAGTTTTTTCCATAATGGTAGTTAGTTAGTAGTACAAGATTAAATTATCGCATATAACTTAATCATTTGAATACTGTTTAGGTCGTATAGAAATAATTTTTAATGAGCCAATTTATAAAAAGGTACTGAATGTCATTACCATAGCATTCTGATTATAAAACATGTAATTTAAATTAGATTTATAAATAAATTAATAAATTATTATGAATAAATTAATAATGTTTACTTATTTTTTAATAATTTCTTGCAGTAATATTACAATAATATGGTTGGTGTAAGTTATTTATTTCCGGAATAAAGACAGAAAAAATTCTTTAAACAAAATTCAACGTTTTGAAATAAGCACTTTTTGATTTGACGTAACAAATAAACATTTGGTCTAGCTTTATATGGGTTTTTAAGAATATTAAAGGTACACTTTATTTTGTAAAAAAGTTATTGGTTTTTTTTATAATTTTAATTTTTGTTTTGCTTTGAAGAGACTTAATGAAACTCTAAGCTTGTAATCATTATTAATTATTTAATATACTAACATATTCTCGTCTGAAGTATAATATCATCTATTAAGACTCTCTCAAAAGTCAAAACAAGATTTCAGGACAAAAATGGGTTGTCAAATTTTTAACTGGGCACCATTTTAAACAAGGCATGAAGCATGAAAACTGGCAAAGAAAAAAATTAACAATATTAGATTATCCTTAAGTTTATAGTTATAAACGTGCAATCATTAATAAAAATATCAGTTACTTTTCCAAAAAAAAGTAACAATTTCCATCTTTATAAAACCAAAAAACAGAAATGTAACACGATTATGTAATGTAACACAATACTTCGGCTTACGGATATTACGTTTCCGCTGCAATTTTTAACATATTACGGAGCCATATTGCTATTGAAAATAATCTGGAGGAGTCAGATTGGGCGATCGTGCAGGCCACAAACCCTTCGAAATGATTCGTTCACCAAAGATATTTCGTAAAAAAGTCTTTGCTAGCTGATAACTGCGTGCGCTTTGGCGACATCTTGTTGGAACCAACTGTGATTGATTTTTACTTCTCTTATCTGACTAATGAAGTTTGTTAAAACAACACAGTAACGATCAACATTAACCACATTTTCAAAAAAGATTGGATGCACAATGCGCGTTCTACTTTCACCGATCCAATCTCAAATTTTCGCTAAGTGTAAAGATTGTTCGTGTAATTCATGGAGGTTAGTTTTCGATCGCAGTCGGGTATTTTTTGGATTAATATACCCATTCAGATAAAACCACGTTTCATTTGTAAAATATGTAACTTTGAGGATACTTTCGAAATTTTGGTCAATAAGACGTTAAAATAACTGACAATAATTAGTCATATGGCATGATTTGTAAGTCTCATTTCTTGAATACACAATACTTTCTAGGGGAAATGTTTCAGTTCTTTTCTGATATCTCTATGTGCAGTAGCAAGACCGATATCTTGCTCTTATAACGAACCCACAGGGCAATCAACCTAACGTCAAAAGAACAGAATGCACCACATAATTCTAAAATATACTGCACATCGACTTTCCGAACGCACTGCTCAATTAAAATATTTCTTTTTACAATATTATCCTGTTCATGAATTTTCAAATATTGCTAATTAAAAAACAAAAAAGCCTCTGAATTTTCTTCAACCCGTTTAACGTGTCCACTGTAAATTTGGACCCAAATGATTTTTATTAACTAAATCTGAATTGCGAAATATTTTCTAATACCGTTTATTACTTACTTTCTTCATGTTATATCATTTAATGTTACACGTTAATTAATGTTTTAAGTTAAAGTTAGAAGTTATAATTTAATGTTATATCAGTTAATGTTATATCATTTGTTTAAATTTCAATAAATTAATACGGACTTAATCAGATCAATTCTTCATCTTATAAAATGTTGTGCATACTGCGGTGTATACTGCTCTTATCAAAGTATTTCCACAGTTTTCGTTAATTCATACAGAAAATGGAAGGGAAATTGTTTATTTTATTCATGAAGTAGCATATCTAAGGTGATTTATATAATATATTATTAAGGATAAAAATAAAAATATTATTTATTTAATTATTTTTTTCCATTAATAATATTTAAAGAGCAGCTATATACAAGTACTTCATTAATATAGGATTGTTAAATAAAGACAAAATTAGGCTAATTTTAGGTTTGCCGTAACAAAAAGGTTCTGTATAATTACAAAATATGATCTTTATTTATTTAAAGAGATTTTTTCGCGTTAATTTAATAAAATCTTGTAAGGCATTTTTTATAATAAGACTACAACTGGTGAACAGACGGAAATGTAAACAGATATATTTATTTGATTTTTAAGGTTCCACAGGGTAAGAGTTTAGTTAGTAGTTTGTGTTAGCTACATTGTTCTTGTTATTATTTGAAGTTAATATAAAATCATATTTCAAATTTCAAATTTTGATTTTTTTTTTTAATTTCCAAGTAAACTTTGGAAGGAAAAAAAATTTGATAAACGATTTTTGCCGATAAAAAGTAAATTAAAGGAGTATTTAACAGAACCCTAATAAAAATATATTTTATTTATTGTGTTATAATTCGATTTAATATCTGGTATGTAATTAATCTATAATTTTTTTTTCAAAATTTCAAATCGCTAACAAAACCAATAAAAACATGGTTTTGGATTAAACTTGTATTACATCCACATTAAAATAATAAATATACACTCATAAAGTTCTTGATGAATAGCACTTTTTTAATAGAATTATTACAGATTTAACTGAAGCTTTGAAATTATGATACCCGTTAGTACATTTAATGGTTGTAAAACCTTTTATAAATAAACCTTAATTATTAAAAAAAATAATAAAAATATACCATAAATATACAATAAAATATACCAATTTTAGTAAAAAAAAAAAAAAAAAAAAAAAAAATAGTGGTTCGGTATAAAAATATGACTGGTTAACCTTTTATACATGAAATAGTTAAAAAAAATAATAAATTAATAAAAAGTATGTTCTTAAGAAGAATTAAAAAATGTAACTAACGGTTTCTACGCACTATTAGATACACAAATATGATTTAATTAATAAAAAGAGAGATAAAAGGAAAGCAAGTAAAAGCAACCATCATTAATACAAAAAATACCTCTTGCATATTTCAAATAAATGCTCGGTACGTTATTTACAATTAAACAACTTTATATATACATACCCACTACACCGCTCGTCAGACCCTTTAATAACTTGTTTTACTACAGAGATTTTTGTAAAAAGAAAAAAAAACTTTGTAATCTGATTATTAAATATATATATAAGAAAAAATAATTCTAAGATAAAATTATATTTTTATAATATAAACTTAATGAATTACTTAAAAAAATTATTGTTAATAATATTTTTTAAGTATAAAATTACAATTAAACATTAAATAACATAAAGATTAAAGAACTATTAATAACATTTCAATTATTTTGTTATTTGTTGATAAACTGGAAATATTATAACATGCAACAACAATTTTCTATGCAATTATAAAATGCATGTTGTTGCATGTCTCTCATTATGGTAATATAATAATGAATTTTATAACTTTAGTTATCTCCAATCTCCATGCGCGGTGTTTGTATTCACCATTTAAAATCTAATATTCTCCTTAATTTTACATGATCTTTTTATCAAAAAATAAGTATAATGTGGTCTCGTTTTATTATACATTTTCATTTTATATGTAACATTTATAATTTATCAAATACCTTCTAATTTTTAATAATAGAACTTATGTTATTTTTTAGATATTAATTTAAGTAATATTAAGTAATAATAATTATGATCATGTAGTGTTAGTTTAGTCGCTAATTAATGTAATAGTTGATGCGACTGTAAATAGAAGCATTAAAAAAAAAATAATAATAAGGATAGGTTGAAGTCTCGAGGTGTGCGCGTGGGTCTCGTTATGCTCCGTGCTCAGTTATTATTGTTGCACTTTTCACGTTTGAAAAGTGTTTCACGTTTTTCCGTATACGTCTTGTTTCGTTTTGTAATTGTTGCTTTTGTTGTTTGTTTCATTTTTGTAGTTGTTTTGTTTTATTTTATCAAATTTAGTGTTAATTTCTGTAATGGACTGGCCGGCTAGCCATATTGGTTACTCATATTATCGTGTTTTGTTATGCCATGATTTGAACTAAATAGTTCAAACTACGTTTTCGACTTTGCTGTTTTTTGGTATTTATTTTTCAACATGACTGATCCTGTTGGATCGAGGGTTGAAGGAACCGGTTAACCCGGGCGGTGTCTCCTGGAGAAAGTGGTAGCGTTTCTCAGGACGTTTTTTTATGGAGTCGAGGAAAGCGACTTAACGGACATCAGTATTGGTGAATATTAGAGGGACTTCCCGCCGTTGAAGTTGTTGTCACGGGAGGGTATTGCTATGGATGCAGATGAAGGAAGGCTGCTGGAGGAGTCTTTAGCGAAGCGACGGTTAAGTGCCTCTCCCTCTGACAAAGAAGATCTAAAGAATTTACAGGCCGCTGAAAGGAGCTCGGTGTCGTCCACAGAAGGCACGGTGGTGGTGGGAGCGTCCATCAAGGAGCAAGGTGGGACGACATGAATGGAGACTGGGGAGAAGACAGACGATGCGGACGAGGGATATAGGGTCTCTTAGTAGTCGGGAGGAATTCCAGTTTGATATACTCCACTTGCTTGACGGCATTAGGAGCTTGAAGTTTCTAGTCCGGAGGAATCCTAATACCAAAGTGGAAATTAAGACGTGTTCAGAGAGCTCAATAGGATCACGAAGAATATCAATATCAACCGCGATGTTTGGTAGACAGGGTGCCTGAGACAATGGATGTTGCTACGTCTACACCTGTAGTTCTTCCGACGACGCCTACTCAGACGACGGAGGGTGGCTTCGGCCCAGGGATACGTTGGTTGCCTGAAAGTTTTGATCTCCGACGAGTTGAAAGCGGTGCGGGTTCCGATAAGTTAACGCAGCTCATCCTTCGGGGGTGGCCGGAGGACGTTTTCGAGTAGTAAAAGTGATCTACAAGGAACTCCGAAGGTCTGACACTTTGAAGTGGTGGCAGAAATCAGCCATCAACAGCGGGGTCGCTCCTAGAGCAGGTGCCTTGGATGGGACACGTAGTTCGTTCTGACCAGCTGCAGAGGGTCAAATACTCGTTCAGAAGACTACTGCTGCTGTTCTTACTGGTGGAGACTTCGATGCTGGTGGTGTGGCGTATGTAATCGTAGTTGATACATCTGGAGGTGAGGTTGAGGTGTTCTCCAGTCTTATTGTGGCCATTTCACGGATAGTGGAAAAAGATTCTTCGATTTGCTTTTGTGGACCGACCCGGCGGGCGGGGCAGATCCTGCGTCGTCTGGTAGAATACGCAGGGAGGAAATGTGGAATTTCGTTCCTTATTCAACTCGAGAAGCCGTTGGTGGAGTGAGCTACAGGGGGTCGTTTCCCGACAAGCAGGTCAGGAGAGCTGCCCATGGCCACGAATGTGGTAGGGGTGGAGGGAAAGACTTACGCAGATCTCCTGCGGACGGTCAATAAGAATGTTTTGTCGGAGAAGGCAGGAATCCTCTCCATCCGCAAGGTCTGAGGGAGGACCTTCTCATCAGGGTGCGTGAAGTAGGGGACACGGCAGCCAAGCGATAATGGTGAAGGTGAAGGGCATCACGGTATCAATCGGCGGTGGCACTCAGCGGGTTCACCTACTGGTTAAAGACATTGATGTTCTCATGACCGAGGAAGAACTGATTCGTGATCTGTGCCGGTTCACTGGGGATGCTGTGACCGTCGACGTTCTCTCCATACGCCCGGCGTATGAAACCACGCAGGTGGCGACGGTCGCAGTGCCACCCATCGTGCGGGAGCGTTGTTGACGGCAGGTCGCTTCCACATTGGGTGGGTAGTCTGTCGAGTGTCGTGGCGATCGCATAAAGAACGTTGTTTTCAGTGCTGGTAAGTAGAGCACCGTGTGTGATCCTGCACAGAAATTGACCCTTATGTCTTTGACGAGGTCCAGCAGCCACGACCCCCGAGCGAATGTCTCTACGCTTAGCAAGTGAGACACCTTGCAATTCTTACGCTGGTGGCGAGCTTCCCCATAATTAAAGCATTATCCACTCCTATCCGGCTAGGATAGGAATGGACAATGATACGCCTGGCTGTTAGGTGGTTCTGGAGGGACAGCCCTGTCCGGAAAGAGTGGGATGCTCCGGCGTCGACGATCGGGCAAGGACTCCTTCCGGAACAGCTGAGGGAAAAGTTAAGACCGTAGTCACGGTGAGATACCTTCGCGGGTTACCCATTTGAGGCGTGGTACCGTGAAGACCGGAGTTCTGGTGAGGGGCTCCCTCGGGGGTCTTCTTATTTGGGGCATGGCAAAAATAAAGAGTCCCGGCTGGCCTTGGGAACGGCATAGCCGGGCCCTGGATTACTGCCCAGGCTGTTTGGGGCAATGACACCCTCCGGAACTTTGGTAATGCTTAAGTGAGGCTCCGGCTCTGCGAGGCGGGTAAAAAAAGGAAAGAAAAAGTAATAATAATAATAATAATAATAATACATTATTTGCAAAAAGTTAATACACTATATAATCTCATAATACAAGCACATATTCTACAGCTTAATTTAAAAATCATCAGCTGGGAAGTTGTAGTATTAAGATTAGAGAAAAGTTGTAGAAAGTTAAAGAAAGTTGTAGTATAAAGATTAGATACTACCAATGAAACAAAAATACTACTTAGTAACTTCGGTAGAGTAATAAACGGAGAAGTAAAATATTACTAAAAATAATACGGCCATTACGCCTAATACTAACATATATAATTATCTTCACAGAAGAAAAAATTACGTATAATAGAAAAAAAGTTGAAATTTATTATCAGTTACACAATGCAATTTAAAAAATAAAATAATAACTGGAATAAATTTAAAAAGTAGCAATCATGCTACTTTTTAAATTTATCTTTACAACACATCATGTGTTGTAAAGATAAATATATTGAACAAGTTTTCATATCTTTTCCATAAAAAAGAATGGAGTGGCTCAGTGGTGATGCACCGGGCGGCTGCGCGCAGTACACTAACGATTCATTCGTTCAAACGATTTATACTAGTTTATACAAACGATTTATCTAAAATTATATTTATGTTTTGAGTTAAAAACGAAAATATTAAAGGTTAGAGCTGTGGTAAAAAATCACAAATCAAGAAATATCTAAAAATGTTCAGGATTTTGAAGCTTTTCTATGTAAAAGTTTTTGTTGTTAATACGCTAAATTCATGAAAGTTATTTAGTTACAAAAGGCAAAAACATTTAACAAAATCACGGTAATGAAACATAAAACATGTATACTTTTCACGGCAGGCCATAGGCCCGCTTTTTTCTTAGTTTAACGTAATTTAATTTGAAGCTGAGTACATAAAAAATTCAGTGTTTACATTTACTTCTACTTTTTATATCCAATTTAACATTTATACATTATTCAATCACAATACCTTTAATAAATTCAATCTCATCTGCCTTAACAACCGGAGATCAGGTAAAAAGTAATGTGAAATTGATATTGAAACTAAAATGTTGAAATTTGCCATATCACATAACATAATTTAATAATCATTTTCAGTTGAAGTTGTAAACAGTTAATAATTTAACTTTCCAACTATCTCGCATTTATTATTGTTATTAATAATAAAAAAAATGCTATACCTGACCGGGTTCAAGTTCCGGTCAATCTTGGCATTTTTCATATGCCACAAAATTCCATTGGGCTAAATGACCAAAGCAGTTGCTGCCCGTAATCTCATAAAAATATATATTTATATATGTAAATATATAATTGCTTTAGCGATCAACCTTTTTCAGAAAAAAAAATTCCCGCAGCTATTCCTTAAATACTCTATTTAAAGTCTCTCTTTAATTTATATATACATAAATATAAGTGTTCTATTGGTAAAACTAAAGAGAAAAAGATCATATAAACTTAGTTCTGAAAACACTTCGTTTACGAGCTTAAGTTTTACGATAAAATGAAAACATGAAATTGAGAGTATAGTAAAAGTTTTTAAATATTTATGTTTTTGTAGTAAAATCGGTGGGTTTTTGAGTTTTTAGACCCGAGAATTTTTTAAAAATTACCAAAATTGTCCCTACTTAATTTCCTTTCAAAACTGTTGTAAACCTTAAAAAATTAAAGTCGAAAAACGTAATATTTTTTAATATTGTTTAGCTTATTACTTTTTTCTTTACAAAAAAAGTTAATCAGATCAAAAAACCATTAAGTACTTTCACTGGAACTACGTTGTGAAGTAACAAATTCAAGATTGCAGGAACGAACTGCGCTAAATATAAATTTAATTAAAAATATATGTGAGAAAATATTTCTCTTATATGCAGATGACAGGTTTCAAGATAGATCTTATGGAGTAAGATAAGGGGATATAAATTTTCTAACAGATTAAGTGTTATTAATTTAAACTTATCAATTTTTTTTATGCAAATATGTACATAATATCATCAAGAATGTTGGAGAAACTAAATATTTTATCAAATAAAAAAACATGTTATAAAATAAAATAATAAATAATCACATTATCAGGAATTTTATAATTTTTAACCATATTAATCTTATTATTCCTTTATTTTAAATAAAATGTAGATAAAACACATAATTAATTAAATATTTGCGGAGTCTTGGATTCCAAAGATATTTAGAAAAAAATAATTTTTAAAAAATTTTTTGTTATATTACATTACTTTATGTCATGATACTTAACTCACGATCTCATCCGATTTGATCAGTTTGGTTACAAAGCAAGAAAGACCAAGCATAAGCACGGTCCAATCAGTGGGCAGACGACATTCTCTGAAATGAAATACAACGACCTCCATCAACACACGACATTCCTACGTGAAAGCGGTAGATTGGCGGTTTCAGTTTTGCTTCTCTTTTCTAAACTACCGACTACGAAATGCTCTCTAGATTTTAATAATATTATATTGTGAATCAACGATATAGGGGTGACAAGAATGCGGTACATATATATAATGTGTTAGACTAGTTTTACAACTTTAAACTGGATGAAATTTCTATCTATTTCTCATTAAATTGCTGAACTAATTAAAAAATGTGAATTTAAAACGAATTACTACACTTTATATTGTGTTTATATAAATTTAAATGTTTTATAAAAAAAAAAACAAATTAGAGTATTTTAGGTATTTACAACAGAAAATATACACAATGCACCATTTACAAATAAAATTAACGAGTATAAAAAAACTTATATTTAAAATTCGAAATTAACTAATTTTATTTATTTTTATTTAAATATAAAAAACGAAATACAAAGAATATAGGTAGTCTAAAAAATATTGAACCTTTTGTACACGAAATAGCGGTAGCGTATTCTGGTAAAATTTGAGGAAAAACCGGCATGTAAGCAATCATGACCGTCAATGACCTAAATATCCATCATCAAACAGTGTTAAGCCAATTTGGAGAAAGCTAGCTACAAAAAGAAGTTCGACATTTGGGAGCCACATGATCTGACTCAGGAAAATTTACTCCATCGAATTTCTATCTGCGAATTTCTCTTTTGAAACGTAACGAAATCGAGCCATTTCAGAAGCGGTTGATCGCGAGTGATGAAAAATAAATACATACAACAATGTGCAAAAAGATTGTGATCGAAGGGAGGAAAACAATTTTTATTAGTATGACTGTTACTGTAAAAAAAATTAATTATTTTAAAATTAAACTTTGTTTTTATTTATTATTTGCCCATCGTCTCGGCCTTTCATCCGGAGGTTTCGGGGTCGAATCCCGTAAGGCATCTCTTATTTTATACGCTACAAAATTTACATTTCATATTTCTATACACAAGCTTATAAGGTGAAGTGTTAAAAAAAAAATATATATATTTTTTAATGCTTCCAAAACAAGGTATTTTTTTTTTTTGTCTTCAGTCATTTGACTGGTTTGATACAGCTCTCCAAGATTCCCTATCTAGTGCTAGTCGTTTCATTTCAGTATACCAAAACAAGGTAACGAGAACAATTGCAGAGACACCATGCTTCACACCGAATGATGAAATTCATGAATATCTGGAGCTTCCAACGGTTTGTGAGGTTGTGAGACAGCGCTATGTTAAATACCAACAACGACTAGAAAATTACGTCAACCACTTAGAAATCAATTTGCTTGATTACGGCAGGGACGTCCGAAGGTTGAAATGTCTCCATGTGATTGACAAAGGGGCTACTGAATGACTGTTTGCAGTTAATATCGTCAGATCTAGTGATATAATTTTTGTTTATTTTATTGTTTTGCTTATATCTACAAGTTATTTTGCTCTGTGTTCGACTAGCTATCACTTGATTATTTGTTTGGTTTTTTTATTGACTATTTATTTGTTTCTTGGTTTTTATTTGTTAATATTTTGTTTTTAAGAACAATGAAGTGTTGGCAGAAATATTTTTTCTAATGAACTTTAAGATTACTATTTACTGATAATTATTTTTATGAATTGACTTTTTATGGGAGTTCCTTAAGAACCCCTTATCATATCAAACGATTTACTTATGGTTCCACTTAAAGAGCCGATTGTAAATATACTGGTTGTGGAACAAATAATTTCGTAGAAAATAATACATTTAGAAATGCATAAAATAATTTTAAATTGTTATAATAAACTATTTTTCGAAAAAAATTTGCTATTCAACGTTTACGTAATAAAATAAATTAGTCAAAATGTTTCTGAAGTATTTTGAACACCTCTGACACTTGTTTTGTATTGTGAAAGATATATTACTTTACTAAACAATTGAGTGACTTGTGTGTCAAGAAAAAAATGAAAATAAAATGAAAGAAAAGAAAAGAATAGGTAGAACGTGACAGAGTGAATTAGATGCGGCCGCAGGGGATTGAACGCCCACGAGCTGTTGAGAAGAAAATGCCGTAACGCAAACTCAAACCCTTTCGGCAATAAAATTTCAACCCTTTTTTTCACACACATATGAAGAATAAGGAGTCACTTCATACATATATATATATATATATATACAGTACAAACAGGGTGGCTTTAAGAAATACAACTCGTTGTTTAGATTTTAAACCCACCCTTTTACACTGTTATTTACACGGTCTGTAGTTCATATTTATAGATATTGAATAATAATCGGCATATAGGATAATAGATAACTATTGTAATCAGGTGCTTACAATAAAAAATTTATTTACTGTGTTGACATCTAATGTCTTCTTTTCTATTGTATTCATATAAAGGGTTAAGGGATGGATACAAGTATCACACTGCCATCTTTTATCGACGAATGATATTCCACATAGGGTTTTTGATACCCACAGATATTGCCGATCAGCTACTTACATTTATATAAAAACCGATAACCCCTTTCTTTTTTTATCTCATTATCATGTTTTATCGTACAATATGTACTCATTTATAATAACCCTTCCTTTTATTTTTACCAGCGTAAAGAAATATTACAAAATTATTCTTTTCTTATTATTATTAAAATTTGGTGGCATTGTTATATCTGTTATATTGTTTACTTTCATATAATAAAAAATAATAATATTTTTCCGACTAGAAAAAACTGACGTAATTCAAAAACTTAACAAGGTGTTACTTTCTTTTCTAAGAATATTCCAAAAGTTTCAGCAGTAAAATCTCATTTTACCTTCAGTCTACCATTTATTTTTAATTATAATAAAACTATAAAAGAAGTATTTATTTAGTGAAGGTTACGATAAAACACCATTTACTTGTTTAAAAAATTATCTGTTTCACATAAGGACATTTTAAATATTATAAAAAAAAAAAATAATAAAAACACGCATCTTATTCTTCTTTTACTTATGTTTTTTATATCCATTTAACCAAATTAAAATAAATCACATTCACACTTTTAATAATAATGTTTTTTATTGGTTCACCACCATTACCTCATCTAGTAAACCTCCTTACCACCATAGACGGATAGAAATAAACTGCCAGACAGCTTGGGAAATCACTGTGAAACATAAGAACAGGTGACACAATAGAACAGCTAAAATCCATGGTATGCTGTTTGTGTGCACTAAGACTTATAAGAAGGGAGAAAAAAAAAAAATATATATATATTATAAATATATATATATATATTTTTTTTTTATTCACTAGCTAACGATACCATGCAGCCACTGTAATAAACTCTTCTTTCTAACATCTTCAAAAAATTTATTTCTGAGTTGAATCTCTAGCGGCTACCGTTGTGTGTTCATTGAAGATACAATTACCTCGCTGTTGATATGAAGATGAAAGACTAGAATCAATCTTCTATATTTATATAGAAGAGGTTGAAGATAGATAGATAGATACTTGAAGATAGATAGAAGCATTTTCAGAAAATTCGCCGTGAATAAACTATAGAAATCAAATATTGTTTTTCTTGATATCAAAGATGGTAATTTAAACTGTTTTTGGAAATGTTCATTGAAAAAATTACAATTGTAACAAAATTTCTACTGAAGCCAGGAGAAAAGTCGATTTTGCACAGTCTTAACATATATATATACATACATATATATATATATAAAATAAAAATAACAATAATATTAATAAAAATAGATTTTTATTTATTTTTTTATTGGTTGTTCTCCTCTCACTTCTCCTACCCAACCGTCGTTTCCATGAATATGCCTAATCTATATACAGGAAAGCGGGGTAAACTATTATTTGTTTTCATTTTAATAATAATTATCGGCTATGAAAATAATATAAAATAACTAATTTAATCGGAAGTAGAGTGTAAACACAGCAGCATAAATTCACTGATAATAAATACAAATGTATTTGAAAACTTTATTATGTAAATTAAACCAAACCACTAATTTCAAGAACTTTCAGGGAAACCAAACAGAAAAACTAGAACAAAGTTTTCCAAAAAAGGAAAAACCGAAGTTATTCAAAGAATCAAAGAGTACTGTGAGAAAAGGAAATAAAATGAAAAGTAAATTTTTTTTAATATAACCCATAGATGGTCCAAAGGAAAAAACAAACTCTTTAATTTTAAATTGTATATATTGTTTAATTGAAATAGATTAATTTAATTATTGTAGCAATAAAAAAGGTAAATACATGTTATAATAGAGTAGCTTTTACAATAAATTAATGGTGAAAAATATTTATGTTACTAAAAAAAAAAAAAAAACTATGTTGGTGTTACATATCTTATAGTATTCCAGAGATAGTTCTACTGATAGAAAAAGGAAAAGGTTTTAGCCTATAAGCCAAAAGGAAAAATTTGTGACTAAAACAAATATTAAAACATGTATAACACGGAAAAAAATTAAAATACCGCAAACACTTAAGAGGAAGATTAAAAAAAGTAAGGTAGAAAAGAAAAAGAGATAATGAAACGAAATGAAAAAGGGCGGATAATATCATGAAAAAGAGAAGATGAAAGATTTTACAATTCATTAATATTAAATTCATTTGATTTATCACGATTTCAATGTATCTCTCGAGTTGATTAGTAGTTAAATTCATTTAGTGGCTTAAAAGATCGGTAATATTAGGAAATTTTTGCAGTGGCATAGATGATATGTCTGCCTCACGTCTCACCAAAAAGCTTCATACGTTTTACAGTAATTTTCATTATTAAATGAAACTGATGCGGTTTGTATTATTCTTTATATGAAGCAACATAAAATTTATGTTAGTTATAAAATCAGAGAATCTGGTTTAGATGTATAGGTACATTCATTGATCGTATTAACGCTATAAGTATATTTATATATATATATATATATATATAAACATCTTGTTATTTTCAATACTTGTTTGCAGTATACCATTTACTTCAAATAAACTGCTACAACATTTACTGTTGATCTCCTGTACCGTTTACTTACCCAATAATAAATTATGTATTTTTTATTTATTCACATTTTACCGGTTTACATCATTTTCATATAAATTAAAAATAATAATAATTATAATTTTCACGATAAACATCAGGATTGCTGAAAGCCATTTATCTACATTTTATAATACTGGTATATATAAATCAAACTGTTTGTGTTTTTATTAGTATCGGTATTAGTTTAACATTTAGAAACCTCTGGACCGATATTAATGATTCTTTTACCAATAATTTTATTGAAAAGATCATTATCTGCATTTGCAACAAGGTAACTCTATTATTATTGGGTGTAAACTGTGGCCGTGTTGTTTAATGCGTCATTTTTTTGTAGTCGTTGACTAAATACAGTGCTATAAAATATAGTGATATTTTCTCGGTAAATAAATTCTATAAAGCAGACTGAATTTTATTCAAGTATTTAATTTGTCATCAAAGCCAGGTAAACTGTTCGGAATACGTCAGCGATTTAGTAACAAATTTTATATTATCTTAAATAGTCAGTGACGTAACTTGAAGTTGCGAGCTTTATGTAACGATATGTAGGTAAAAAACGTATATAACTTTCCAAAATGTGTTTATAAAACTAAAGCACTAGCTAACTCATTGTTTTAAAGTGTTACAATTTACTAATATGTGACTTTGTTGCCTTCATCTATAACAGATTTTTTATTATTAATTCAAAACTAAATGTGAACAACAAATCCTGGTTTAACTAATGTTAATAATTTAAAATATTCTTTTTTACCAGGGATAAAAAGTTATACGACTTAATTATTTTTATCTGTTATAAGTTCATTGTAAATATTTACCAAATCAAAATTTCTTTCGCTAAAAACTAGCTTTTTAACATTTATTCATTCTAGTTTAATTTAAAATAAAGTAAAAATTAAACACGGATTCTTTTTTTACAGTTAGGAAAAAAATTTAGAACCAAAGATCATTTTAATAATTTTTTTTTTTGAATTGTGTACAGGGGTTTTCCCTTTTTTACTTCCTTGTACGAAGTAAAGGAAGTATTGTGATCGCGAAAAATTTCGGTTTCCAGATTTCAACGGATATGTCCATTTTGACCATCCCTGAATCCATTTTGACTAGTTTTGACATGACGTCTGTATCTTGCATAAAATGTATCTCAAAAATGATTATCATAGGATGTTGAAATTCTGGATTTAGGACTGTTGTAACTCCAGTTGTGCACCTCCCCTTTTCATTGTAATCAACTGAACGAAAAGTGCCAAAAAAGCCCAAAATCCAAAACAATTTGGATTTTGGAGTTTTTCGTAAATGCAGTAATATGCCCTCATTGAGAGCTTTTCAACGATGTATCATAACTGAGACTTATTTTCACTGGTTCCAGAGTTATAGATAAATGAAAATTTTATTTAATGAAATATTTGGATCTTATAAGGGGAAGACACGTTGGTTCTAATGAGACTTCATATCCTTATTTTTTCACATTTTTATTTTTTTTTTGTTTTTAATAAAATATATTGATTTATTAATAATTATTAACCTCTGATTGTAAAAAAAAATTACAATAAATAATAATTCAATAATAATAAAAAGAAGTTACGAAAAAATATCAGAAGTTATTAATGAAATAAAATTTTATGTAATTTTCATTTTAAAAATGTGTGTATATGTAATTTAATAGGCGTACAAGGAAGTCATGTGGTGTCCACATCAGATTTTTCCAAAAAAACTTGTCGTGATTTACTACAGATAAAAATTTATTAAATGATTACAGAAGACAAGATGATTTGTACAAGACAGTATTTTTTAGAATTTTACTCGTAATTGGTTTACTGAATAATGGAGAAAAAAATACCTGGAGAAACAAATATCACTTAATTCAATATGTTTTACTACATTCGATGATTAAAAAAAAAATTTCCTATTTTCGTACTATAAATTCTTTTTTAGGAGATTTTTTTTTATATGACTTTTGATATGGGTCATTGGTGCCGTATAATTTTGGTTAAAATTGATCAAAGGAACGGAGGAAATACGATCACTTTATTTCCCTTATATCAAACTGTTTCTCTATAAAATTAAGAGTAAGTAAATTTTTTTTGCATAATTTAATGTGTTTTAGGAGGCTTATACATTTGTTTTGCGTTGTGTCCCATGGTAGCTTAAATTAAAAAGGTGAATCCTAGAAACTCTTGCATTTTAATTCAATCACATTTATTTTGTTAAAAAATAGAAGTTTTATTTATAGTTTATATATATATATATATATATAAGGCTTTGAACCAATATATATATATATATATATATATATATATATATTGGTTCAAAGCCTTATAAAAGTTAGTTGCTTTTATAAGGATTTGAATACTAGCTCTTGGATACCGGTGTACTTTGGTGGTTGGGGTTCAATTAACCACACGTCTTAGGAATGTCGGCCTAGGTCTGTACAAGACTACACTTCATTTTCATGTAAAACATATCATCCTCATCTCGCTGAGCCGTGGGGGGAGGACGCGTATACACAACAGGTATCAGCAGATTGCAACATATACGTTAGGAAAAAATGAATATATTCTGTAGTATATTTATATACGAGTATATATATAAACCGAAAAAAAACATCAATTATAAACTATTATGAAATTAACGGTGTATTTTCTAACTCCATTTTTATAAAACAAAATAAAAAATTATTAAACAACCCATGTTATACGTAAAAGATATTTAATTATAAGCTTAAAAAAGATGTAATTTCAACAAAATATGTTTTATAATGTAATTTGAATATTTAACTTCCTTCACGATTAAAAAATCACACATCAATCCCCTTAACTAATCAGATATTGATTTTTGTCTGAAAGTCTTACATAGATTAAGTAAGAAAGCTATGGGTTGAAGAATTAGATGTTAGTATTAGTTGTTATGGCAACTCTTCTGTAATATTGTAGAACTCACATAGTTGAAGTCATCCAACTAAAGATTTAAGTATTTTTAATTGGATAGTGTACAATGTTTTACTAATTTTAATTTGCTTCGTTTGAATTTCTCTATTTTTACGAACACAGTTTTTTACGTTGAAACTCACGAAAAAAAAATAAAAATTTCACGAATTTTACGTTGGAAACTCGCGAAATGCAGCGATTAGGTTAATTATGAAACCAAAAAAAAGAAACTAAAAAAATGGATATTTTTGTTTATAAATGAAGCTACTGAAACTAACTTGCTGGTTTAAAAAGTTAACTTACATTGGAAAATTTGCAAAAAAAATGAATATAGAAAATTATTTAAAAAAAAAAAGAAAAATTATGTATTCCATCGGCGTAGTTTTTAAAATTATTCTGTTTACTTAAATTTTTTTTTGGTAGCTTTAATGATCAAGTTACCATACTCAGTGCCATTCAACCCGATTCAACTTAACTGCTTCATGTAACGTGTCGAGATGCTGACTATTAATTAACCCTTATACTATTCTGTACGTTCAGAAAAAAGGTCTACAAAATAAATACAAAACGGTTTTCTTTTGTCTTACACTTTGTCGTGCAGAAATGCAGTACAACCGACATTCCGATAAAAATTTTAATTTGACGTTTAAAATGCAATTCTATATCAGAATATAGTGAGGAGTGGACACTGCTCAAGAGAAATTTGGAAAGTAGGTTTAGTATTTAACATTTTTAAGTTGTGTATTTTGTAACACATTAGTTGTTTTATTAATAATGAATTAAAATTAAAAATATCGAGTAAGTAGATTTGATAATTAAATCTATTACAAAAGTTCTTATTGAAAGTAAATACATTAAAGTTGAATATATATCGTAACAACTGCTTGGAAATCATCTTTTTCTTATCGAGTTCATTGCAATCTCTTCAACTAGTGAACAGTAACGCTTCCTTCCTCGGACCAATGAGATGAAGATGATATTTATGACATGTAAATGAGGTAGTCTTGTACAGACTTCTACCATTCCTGAGATTTTTGGTTAATTGTACCCCAGCTGCCGAAGAACACCGGTATCCCCTGTCTAGTATTCAAATCCGTACTAACCTTTACTGCAGTTTGAACTCAGAACTTTTGAGTTCGGTAATTAGCTGTTAAAGAACTAATATGAGACGACGACTTGTCAACGAGGCTAGCCCAGGAGCTTATAAATTACATTTAAATACATTTTTCTAAGCAATGAAATCTTTTCAAGTTTAATTATTGAACATATTTTTATAATAATAAAAAAATAATATAGAAATTAAGAATATTTTAATTATTTGTTTTTTTAAAAAACACATTTAATAAAATTAATAACTTTAGCATAAATACTATAATACTATATTCATACAAAAGAAAAAAAACCGCTGTATAGAACTAAAATTTAAAAATCAGAAAACATTTTATTTTTTAAAAGATATTTTTATGGTTTGTGTAGTTGCATTTATTACTAGAAAAAAAAGGATAGAATTATATACAAGACGGTAATAAATGGTGCTGTGAAATATAATATTATACAAAAATTTTAGAAATTAAATAGACTGATTACTTACTTTTAAGAAAATTTGGAAAAGAAAAATGTATTTGATGAAATCTTTAACACAGACGAATAAGTAATGAAACCCTACCTCCAAAGTTCACCGATATTCATTGTCTAGTATTCAAATCCGCAAAAAAGTAACTAGCAATTACTATAAAACAAACTGGTAGTTATATATTAGCAAAAACCTTACTTTATAACACTCCCCAAAGTCCTGTTATTATAAGATACCAAAACGATAATAAACAGAGTTTACGGTACGTTTTTTTAACCCTGTTAGATTCGATGTTTGTACCATAGACGACTTGAGGTAAGGTATAACTTGTCTAGAAAAATGGTGTAGCAATTTTCAAGTTTAACAAGGATCCTAAACTAGGCTTTCTAGGAAAATGAAATATTGGTACAAGTTTCTCGTTGTTTTCTTCACTGAGCGAAATTACTGTTTTATATATATATATATTAACAACAGCCCCTTCCTTCTCAGGAAATTCTTGTCGCATTCAACGATTAGAGGTATGTAATTCTGGAGATATTCAGGTTGATTGTATAATGAACATCAGTAATTTCATAGAAAATAACTATAGCTTGTTTAACTCTAAAATTCTCTACTTTTCTAAAATTAAATTAAATACAAATCAAAGGAGATTTATAAAAGTACTAAACTGAATAAAATGATTTTGCAAAATAGCTTCGCAATGAATATTTTTTACACAAGGCTATTTTTTACGCATCTATTTCAGAATAATTTTATATATTTTTCACGTGGTCATTAAAACTGCCATAAAATTAAAACTATACTTTGAATAATTATTACATGAGAAGTAATTAAAAATATATAATTAAAATTATCTGCATTATCAAATCTAATAATTTCGGTTTTAGCACTTGTTTCAAAAACATCAGAAAATAATAATTATTACAAATTACAAAACTATTAATAAGGTTTTCCTTATTATTATAATGAATAATTTTTTTACGTTAAACGATTTAGCTTCCCATATTAATTTTAGACAGTGTATGTTACTTATTATGTTTTCTTTATTTTTTGAAAGAGAAAGGAGGGCATTCACCAGCTGATTTACACTGTTAGTATTTTTTGTGACTACAATTTGTGTAGAACTTTTAACTACGATACACATAGATCCAAGTTGCCTTCTACAAAAGTAATGATATTATTTACACACATAATACTTGTTGAGAGTGCAGTGAAAGTGTCATTTTTGAACTCATTATCAATTACTTTTCAAAGAATTAATATTTTGATATGCATTGAAAAATAAATTCAATGAGCATAGCAACAGGAAGTCATTTAACTAATTTATCTTTGTAAGTTTGTCGTGGCATTTTTGAAAACGGCTTAGATTAAGCCTTGGTAAAAATGTTAACTAAAATAAAAAAAATAAAATACTTAAGTTACGTTGATCGTGGTAAGTAAATAAACCCACTGAATTGGTCTAGTGGTGAACTCGTCATCGCAAATCAACTGTTTTTGAAATCGAGAGTTATACAGATCTGAATACTAGATCGTGAATAGCGGCGTACTTTAGTGGTTGGGTTTCAGTTAACCACACATCTCAGGAATGGTCGACTTGAGCCTGTACAAGACTATACTTCATTTACATTCATACACATCATTCTCTGAAACCACCTTACGGTGGTTCCGGAGGCTAAACACAAAAAAAAAGAAGTAGTATTTATATCCTCTGATTTGTAGGGGATCAAGCTGTATAAAACTCATAAATTTTTCGGACATAAGTAGATATTAAAAAAAAAAAAACGAAAAAATAAACGTGAAAAGATACATTTTACAAAACAAAGGTAATTTTTGTATTTTTAGCGTAGTATTAAATAATACTATAAAAGCCCTTATGTCTCGTAGAAGGAAAAATTTTATTAAAAGATTGAATAAAAAAATTGATTTTTGTAATTAAATTCCAAATTAATCAGAAACGTTTGTATCATTAATCTTTTTAATAATTTTATGAATTTTATCATTTTACTCCATATGTATAGGTTTTCCATAGGTTTATAGATCCAAATTTATAGGTACTCCATAGGTTTACCACATTTTTCAGCATAGTAAAAATATTTAATAATCGTTAATTATTTTTTAACAATAACATAATATAAAACTCTGAGGTGGACACAACATTACTTCCTTGTACGCCTATTAAAATACATTTTTTTAAATGTGTAAAGTACATAAAATTTTATTTCACTAATAATTTCTGACATTTTTTACTTTTTTTTTTATTGTTATTGTTTAATTACACATTTAAAAAATGTAAAGTACATAAAATTTTATTTCAGTAATTACTTCTGATTTTTGTCACTTATTTTATTGTTATTATTTAATTATTATTTATCGTAAACATTTTTTTTACAATCACAGGTTAATAATTATTAATAAATCAATATATTTAAATTAAAAAAAATAGATTTGGGTTAAAAATCCTAATTTTATGGATTTTGAGCTTTTTTGTACAGTTTTGGTCTAGTCAATTGCAATCAAAAGGGGAGGTGCACAACTAGATTATTCAACAGTCCTAAATCCAAAATCTCAATATCCTACGACTAATCGTTATTGAATTATGCGAATACATACGTACGTACAGAAGTCATGCCGAAACTATTCAAAATGGATTCAGGGATGATCACAATGGATATTTCTGTTGAGATCTGAAAACCGAAATTTCTCACGATCACCATACTTCCTTTCCTTCGTTCAAGAAAGTAAAAATTGTCTTAAAATATTTCAATCGTTTCATATTTTTTTAAAACGTTTTTGGTAAATTGTATTTACATTTTTAACATGTTTTTAAAAACTAGATTTGAATAAGTAGGATTGTTTAAAAAAATCAAAAACAGAAATAATAAAAAATACTTTTTAAAATAAAAATTATTACATTCGTATTTTGACAAATTTAAAACTTTCAAATGATAAGATTTCGTCAATTTTTACATCCAAATTAATATGTAAATATGTACTTCGTACAAGGAAGTATTAAAATCGCGAGAATTTCCGGTTTTCAGATTTCAACGGAAATATCCATTTTGATAATCTCTGAATTCACTTTGACTAGTTTCAGCGTGATGTCTGTACGTACGTACGTATGTATTTTGCATACCTCAAACGATTAGCCGTAGGATATTGAAATTGTGAATTTAGGACTGTTAAACATCTAGTTGTACACCTCCCATTATGACTGCAATCGACTGAACCAAAAGTGTGCAAAAAAGCCCATAGTTTAAAATGTTTGGAATTTTTACTTTTCTTAACTGCAACAATAAGCCCTTATTGAGAGCTTTTCATCAATATAACATAAGTGGTATTTATTTTTGTTGGTTCCAGAGTTATAGCAAAATAAAAGTTTGTTTAATAAAATATGTGAATCTAACAGAATCTAATGGAATCTGACTTCATTTATTATTTTTTTTAACTTTTTTTTTAATTTAAATACATTGTTTTATTAATAATTATTAACTGATTATAAAAAAAAATTACGATAAATAATAATTCAATAACAAAAAAAAAGAAGAAGAATTTATTAGTGAAATAAAATTTATGTACTTCTAAAAATATGTATATGTAATAGTTATATTTATGTGGATTAAATTTAATACACGTCCCAAATTTCAACTTTCTATGATATTGAGTATAGTTAATTGTTTTTGACGTGGACAGTGGAAAGCCAAATTATTAATTTTATTTCATATCATGTACTTTTCTCACACAATACATAAAAAATATATTTTTCAAAAATAATTTTTTAACCTGCATATTATTACAGATTTTTAGTGTTTGAATCTTAGCTTTCCTGTTTTAACATACAAATTCTTTAAAAAAAAATATTTAAAAACAAGTACGATGTATTGTCTCTGTATCTTTAATTTCTTTTTCTATTTTTTTCCTTTTTTTTTTGTTAAAAATATTTAACTCGCCGAAACTAATTTTGTTCTTTTATTACCTTATTACCATTCATTGTTCAGCCATATTTTATAAAATTATTGTTTAAGTACAAAAAAGGCTCAACCTTTATTTGTTGATACGCTATTTACTCGATTCACAATGGTAGTTTCATTTATCTCACATTTTATAGCATTTGTTTCATTGTTACATGCATAGACACGTATAAATTCTCTGCACAATATTACATATATATATATATATATATATATATATATATATATATATAAAATATTGTGCAGATATATGTGTGTGTGTGTGTGTGTGTGTGTAAATATATATATATATATATGTATAGAGAGAGAGAGAGAGAAAGAGAGAGAGAGTGAGAGAGAGTGAAAGAGCAAAGTATTAAGTATTTTTATATCCTGAAAGAATAAAAAAAAAAATAAAAAATAGTTGACAGGATTTTTTACGAGTGGTTTGCGTGTTACACATGGTCGGTTGTGAATAGCAGTTGTTGCTAGGTGATACGGCAGTTAAAATCAGACTAGGAAATATCTAGCAATAATGTGCCGTCTAACGTTGAGCGGATCACAGTAATTACAAGACGTATGCGCACTGCCGAGGGGATGCGGATGTGCTCTCTCCAGCCTCCTCAATAAGTCTCATGCCGCATTAACAGCCAATAGACTCAACCTTGAAACTTCCGCTCTGGAGAAGCCCAATAAGATTTAATATACCGTGGAATTAAGTTCTTCTTAGCTAATTATTATTATTATTATTATTATTATTATTATTATTATTATTATTATTATTATTATTATTATTATATGAGATTACAATACTTAACCTAATAATTTTTCTTTCTATTTTTGTATGACCTGTTTGCACGATCAGTCCATTAATGATATTAAAATTACTTTATTCTATAACACTTTTATAATTTTTTTTAATTTATGTAAAAAGTTTTCAAATATTTCATTAACTTTTTGGATAAAAACTGTCAGATGCTTTCGAAAAATCTATTAACAGTTGAGAAAAACAACAAATTTTTACTTCATTTTTAAATAAAATATCTTAAATGTGATTTTATAGAGTCTACGAATTAATTTCTAACAAGAAGGCTTGAATCACTTAAACTAATTTTCATGATGGTACAACAGATATAAAATTTCAGTGAAGATAAAATTTTAATTCTTTTTGTTAATTTGAGATTATAATAGAGATCTATAATATGAAAGAACGGTTTTGATTCTTGAAAATATCTACGTCACTTTTGAAATGATTTGTAGTTGATGTTAGGTCGGCTACAACCATAACCAAATTGGTTATACCCGTTTGTTAACTATGGTTGTACCTAACCGCATGCAGTATGTGTTGGTTTTATGTAAAATCACTAAAGATAATACCAACACACTTATACAACCAAAAATAAAGGGATTTTGGTTGAACACATATTCAATGCGTATATACTCGTTTCTTATGATCAGTTACATGTATACAACACGGTGAAGCTTGTACCTTTACATTATAACTGTAAGGTATACCACATCTTGTAGTGTAAGGTATGATTGTAAGGTGACAACAACCAAAAGTAGATGAAAAATGCAGTAAAAAATAAATATTGTAAGCTTTTAATTTTTATTTGTTTTTTTAATTTTTTTAGAAGCATTATGTGGGACCCAACTACAGTAAAAATAATGTACATTATTTTATTTTTAAGAGTAGCGTCTATCGAGAAAATGTCAAGATAATGGAATACAGACTGTAATAATAAAATAAATAATTAATTAATAATAAAACTCGAAAATGATAAAATACAAAAAAAAAATCATAATTTTTGAGTTCTTGGAACAATTTGTACAAAAGAACATTTTTGTAAACTGAACAATCATATTTAATCTTGCGTCACTTATAAAATATAAATACAGATAAGCACTACATTTTTAGGATGATATTAACATTTTAATTTCTTTTTATAAAGATATTTTATTGATTCTACAATTCTCGGTTTATAAATAATATATTGTGATAATTTAATAATTTTAATGCATAATTTAGAACACTTTTCTGATAATTTAAACAAAAATACGAATATTAACTGAACTGAGCTTAGCTATGGAATATATTTGTGTCTGAATATTTTGTACATAATTAAATAAATATTTACGTTTTACAACCATTATATACGTGTGTTCTGAATATAAAATTAATTTTTGTAGATTTTTATTAAGCATAAACTGAAGATTTGTGATATAAATTTGCGTTATATTTTATCTTATATAAAAAATAACTTGAAATTAATACAAAATTTATGTTGTAGTTCTATGAGAAAAACCAGTCAATGCAATAAACACCTATATTTATAGAGACAAAGAGAGTATTCTATAATTTATTGTCGTGAAGTAATATTTTTTTATGATTTCTTTCATAATTTTTAAATTATAAATTCAATTATTATAGTTTCATATTATTCCTTAATGTGTATCAGTTAACTATTAATAAAAAAAATTGGATTAAAAAGTTCACTTGTCAATTGAATGTCACACTCTAGTTTGATATTTTGTGAAATAACAGAGAAATTATTAAAAAAGAATGATTTACGTAAAAAATCAGATTACACAACTAATAAAATAATAAATTTGTAATAAAATATGAAATTACATTTGAATTTTTGGATCGCTTTATTCTTTACAAGAATGATACTTCAATTTTCTATGTTTCACTTGCGTTCACAGTCTGAGGAACCATTATATTTAATATAAAGGTTCCTTATATGGATACGGAAATTAAATAAATCTGGATAACACAGTATAAATAACGAAAACAAAGTACTCGGTCCTAATTTTCAAAATTACAAGCAATTTTTTAAGTGCCCTCTTCCCATAAATGATTTTTTAGATTAGAAGTTTGGTAAAATAGAAAAAAATCACTTTTTACATCCAAAAGTTTCAGTAATAGTAACAATTATAGAAGACCATATACAGTATTATTATCTTGTAGCACATAATATAAATCTTTTCCATCCAGATAATAATTGGAATAAGTTTACATAGTTTGAGATATCTTAAAATATTAAAATTACATCTACATTTTTTAATTAATACCTAGAATAGGAAAGTAAGTTATTGAGAAAAATATAATTTTAAGTGACAAATAACAAAAAAACCTTATGTAGATATACAAAAAAAATTCTGATAAATTTTATCAAGAAAAACAAAAAAAAAAACATAATAAAAGTATATTTACAAATTTATTGGATGAAACGGCAATACAAATGTGGATTAAGAAAAAGGAAAAAGTCAACGGAATTACGAAGAATCGGCACAACAAAAAAATACAAGCGAAGTTAAGCCAGTTAAACCATTACGACCTTGTCACCAAGCCAGAAGGATTATACGCTGTAGAATGTTTATCCATGGAAAATGAGATAACAAGGAGATCGAAAAGTGGGAACGAAGAATATTACGGAAAATTTTAGGACCACGGTAAAACAAAGAAGGAGAGCAACGAGGAACTCTACAAGAAAACGGAAACTTTCACAACAACGGCAAGAAAACGAAGTGCTAAATTTTATGGACACCTAAATAGAGTGGACACAAGGAATCATTTTACGAAACTCAGAAACATAACAAACTGGGTTAAGGAAATCAGAAGTGATCTGGTGGAAATGGGTATCCTGGAAGAAGTGATAGCTGATAGGAATATTTTAAGGAAAAAAAATAATTTGTTCTAAAGAACAAAAACAGGTACGCGGGACGGGTTTAAAGTGGACTGACAAACAGAATAGGCTAACAGTGAGAGAATGAAGAGAATCTTCATTATATATATATATATATATATATAAAATTACAATCATATTTCGATTTTTAAACAGTCAGCATCAGTAAATGCTGAAGTTATAGTATATTATAAAAAATAATGAAAAAAAAAAATTAACAAGAAATAAAAAAATATTAATACACCAATAGCCGATATCTGTGACGAAGTGGTGGCGTCTCGGTCTTTAATCCGGAAGTTACAGGTTCGAATATCGATCAGACACGGCATTTTTTACAGGCTACAAATTTCAATTTCCATATTTCCACATAGAAGCTTCACGTAACATTCTTTGGAGAATTTTATCATCAATAAAAAATTATAAAATTCTTACCAATCACTATATAACGTATTTTTGAAGTGAAAAATTCTTTAGGCACGTTGTGTCAGAATTTTTTTTACATACGAAACATACAGGGGAACATGGGAAAAAAATCTATGCCTCGTAATCAAAATCTGTAACGTAACGCAAGACCCTAAGCATGTATATATGAAAGAGGAAAAGGCATAGAGCGAGAATATATATCCGCATATATGAGTGATAGTATAATATGTAGTAGCAGTGGGAGGGAGGTGGGAGAAAACTCTGCCAGGGATTCACAATAATTCTCCCTCTCTAACGCTCATAATAATAACAAAAAAATAATTGTTTAAATTCAGTGTAAGTGTAATATATTATAATATTTATTGAGTTTGGATAACATATGTGAAGATTTTCAATACCTAATTTGTACGCATTAAAAATTCATTAACCTTGAAAATATTGTCGGTAAAGATTGCTGTTTATTGTTAAAAAATTACTTTATATGAAATATTTTGGTCCTGCAATTCTGTGGGGGTGAATTTCGCTCGCGCTAGTATCTCGAGAACGGTAGCCACAAGAACCATAGTGGCAGTAGTCCCATGCGGGTGATTGCAAACACCCCTTGCAGGTAAGCCTTTCAAAATCGCGTTAAAAATGCCATAGGACGCACCGTTTTTGAGATACGCGCTTTTTTTATTTTACGAAAGATATGTCTGAGAAATCCTGTTTCTTATGTAAAATGTAAATAAAATAACATCAGCTGTCAATAATTAGCTATCACAACTATAAAAAACTAAAAATCCACAACACCCGTTTTCGCCAAAAGTAATTATGACTTATTGATGCAGAACTTCATTATAAATTTACAGCGTTAACTGAGTAGCTGTTAGATTATAGAAACCAACAATAATTTTGAAGTTTGAATCGTAAATAATGATCATTGCATATATTAAATAATGATCAATGATATATATACAGATATCGCTGAAAGTAATGATGATCTACATCGTCATCATAAATTTAAAATTAATTATGCTGTTTGCAGTTAAAACATATGTTTTATTATGAATTTATCAGTAAATCAACTGTTTCAACATGCGAACTCACATTCATTCGTTACTATATGTTTTGCAGTAAATCCAGTTTTTCAGCGTGAAAATTTAACTACAAACAGGGGGCAATCGTGGAAAACATACGTTCAAATTGTGCGTCAAATTGGTTCTAGGGGTCAAAGGTTAAAGTGGCTATTGAGTGTAAACATTATATGCTACTTGTAATATACATTAATTCGAAACGATTGCGATCCCATACAAGTTTTCACTTCGGCCGTGCGGTCTTAAACACACATATTTTTGTAATAATTTACACACGATAAAAGTAAGATACTCTTTTAGGCAATTTAAGTTTTAAGCATAACGTATTTTGCAACTTGCAACTTATCATTTTTATAAATTTTCTGTGGTCTACTATAAGTTGTAATTTAAAAATTGTATTTAAGAAACAAATAAATATATCTAGGTATCGTGCATTGTATTATTATTTATTCTTTTATTATAATAATCATAATACCGAATAAATAACTCAGGTTTTTCTTTAACTTCATAAGCTACAAAGAAACGGTAATACTATATTTTTGCTCATGTTTTTAGCACATGACAGGATTTTTACAAATTATATTATTTTAATTTTCAAAATTAGGACTTCTGGAAAATGGTTTTAACAATATACATATTTTTATTATTATGATGAACAATACTTTTTATACGAATATTTTCTGTTAATTTCCACATAATATTTATAAATGACTATCTTTTTGTTATAATATCATACAATATAAAGTTCAACAATTTATAAAAAAAATTACAGTTCTAGATATGCTGCAGTTCTGTTTGTATACACAAACATAAAAACAGAACGTTCATAAATAATGGCAACTGTTAAATAATTTTTCATCCGTTGAAAGAGAAAAGTTAAATTTAGCAAATGCTTCTTTTTTCGATACGATCTATATTATTGGTATCAGATCACTAGGGCTCAAAATCATCAGAATACGATCTACTTTGAGGTAAATAAATTTGTTCACTAAGGAAATAAATAAAAGCAACGATAATTATTTTAATTATTATTTTATAAACTGTACATTATTATAATTTAATAAAATAGATCTTTTTATTTGTATTTGTTAAAATTTTACAAATTGTAAAATCAGACAGACCATTTCCATTCAAAATATTATCTATAACTACTGTGTCTTAATGAAATAGTGGATTAAATTTCACCGATATACATGGTGGAATTATAGTGTTAAAGCATTTCTACTGGAAAGTTTTGGGTTTAAATCCGTTCAGGCGCTGTTATTCATACGCTAAAAGATTTATCTATCATTAAGTTACCGATAATCCAACCAGTAACAGCGAATTAATTTAATAATAATAAATTATCCAAGTTAATAATTTTTTCAAATAAAAGACCCTGAGAGCTCTGTAATAAGCTCAGATATATATATTTTTTCTTTAAATAATGTTGGATTTAACTCTGCTGTTATTTGAAAAATAAATAAGTAATATTTGTGTTTTACTTTCCCGTCTAGATAGCGCTATAGTAGAACTCTAGAAGGGAAAGTATTGTAATCAGTCGAATTTGGGCATATGCAATTTTCACCGGATTTTGACGTTTTGACACCCACGGAACCCAAAAAACCTGATGGAAACTTTCCGGATGTTAATGTTCGTATGTACGTGTGTGTGTTCGGTGTTGGTCTCTAAATCATCTTATAACTCCAAAACTACTGGACCGATGTTGACCAGACTTGGTCAGATTACTTCGATAAATGGTGCATTTAATGCGATTAAATTTTCAACTTAAAAGGTCAAGTGGATGAAGTTGTAGAGCGAGGTCACCTTCAGTATCTCGAGATTTCGCCTGATTAAGGTCATATTTTTGTTAAGTACATTTGTTAACGATTAAAAAATAATAATAGTTGAAAAAAAAATTGCACCCTTAACTCAAAAAATACTCTAAACTACTGGTATGATGTGACGTCACAGGTGAACGGTAGAATTAAATAAATGATTAATATTTAAAGTATAAAAAATAATTCGCTCTGGCTGGGTCTTGAACTCGATCGATGGGTTGACTCGGTACCTGGTGCGTTAAGACCTGCGGCTGTACCAGCTACTGACCGTACAAGCGAAATTTATTACATGTAAGTTGTGAAATTACATTTCTTTAGTTAGTCCCGACCGTCGCCGCTAGTACCATCACACTCTCACCACTTAAATGCGGTATGCGCGCGTGCTTTAGTAGAATAATCATTGAATTTAATAAACTAAAAAATATTATATTTAAATAAAGTGATAAATATTCTAAATTAGTTTATTTGTGTATGCTTGTGTAAGCCGTGCATCAGGAACAACTGTGTTATCAGCTTTTTTTTTACATCAAAACGGTTTATTTTTGGGACATAAGATTTGGGGTTATCTACAAAATCCAATTTTTGAAGATATCAATATTAGAAATTACTGTACCTCTGAATAATTATTAGTAATTACTAGTCATTATTCAGAGACAACAAGAATAATAATTAATGTTAATTATCCTTAACAATAATTGTTAAAGTTATTTTACCTTTTTAATGGCATTGTTTATAATATCAATAAAAAAGAAGGTAAAAGATGTAAAATAGTATAGTGAATCTACATGTATTTCTTAAAACAATATAGCACATCAATATAAGCCAGTTAAGAGAATAATACTATCAATTAATCGCTTGTTTATAATCGTAACAGTGAATAGAACGTGCTCTTAGAATGCGCATGCGCCATTTATAATAATACATATATATCAAAAATAAAGGTGTGGTAGATTTATTGTATCTATTGTACAAAGAGGTGGGATGATAAAATACAGATGGGGAGCCAAGGAACTAAACAGTAATTGCTCGATGAATTGCACATACACACATCATACATTACTATAGAAACATGCGCACACATATCCTTTCTTTTCTGTAGCTCAGAGGCTAATGCCAAGGTTTACTTGCTACGTTAAGAGTAGTATTACAGACTAATACACGCTGCTTCTAATATGTGTACAGTAGACCGCAAGGTTATTTGCGACCTGTTGCGTGAAAAGAGTAATTTGTACCGACCAACCTCTTTCGTCCTTGTCCTTCTGATCTCCAGCCTAAGGCCTTCCGTGGCGTCCTCGCCCGGTATGACCGTTTCTTTGTAGTTTAGGAAGTTAAAGAAAAACCTGAGTTATTTATAACGTACTATAATAATTATAATAAAAGAATAAATAATAATAGAATGCACGATATCTACGTGTTTCTTAAATACTATTTAAAAACAAATAACTTATGGTAGACCACAGCGAATTTATTAAACTGTTACATAATACGTTATCGAATTTATTATTCATTTCAGATACTCTTAACACTTCAACTACGCTGAGATCATATTGATAATTAATGAAATACAAACATACTATTTAATGTCAAAATATATATATATATATTTTATTCTGTAGAACTGCATTCCTAAAAAAAAAATTATTATATCGTTGAGTTTCCACAAAATATTCAATTAAAAATCATGAGGAAGCAGCAGATAAATTATTTTATTTAGCATATATAGGTAAAATTGATAATCCTCACTAAATTGACATTATTATAACAATTAATTTATCATTATAAAGAAATAATTTAAAAAAAAACCTCTTGATTATAATAAAAATATAGTTTAGAAAATTTTATAAGAAGAAAAAAATCAGTTGCAGGCGTATGTATCAATTTTCACAAAGGAAAATACTATACGAATTTTTCAAATTCCTATCGTAATTCTTGTACTATTAAACAAATCATCATCCCCGTATGTAATAAGATACACGTAGCCTTGTTTTACATTTTTCATTACTATGATTTTTTTTTTGGGGGGGGGGGGGAGTTCTTAATTCACTAAAAAAAGGCTTCTCAATTTTTTACATTTAATAGTGCTTAGTAAACAGCTATGTAAAATAGTTATTACAACAATAAATTTAAAAGTTCTATCAAGAATTGTAAAGAAGTAAAACCTCACTAAATAAAAGCCCTTTTCGATAGATTAAAAAAGAAATACCTTTATAGTAAAAAAAGAACTACTAGTATTTTGAAAAAAAACTACAATATTTCTATGATAACCCTCTGTAAAAAAGAAAAAAAAATAGAATATAAATTTTATACCATTTTAAATCAAGTCTTCACTTGATTTGATTTTGGGGGAGTCATATGTAGAATATTTAAAAATATTATATATTTATTATTCAAATTACAAAAGATTACGTCCAACATAACGTTAAGAAAAAAATCAGTATCTGAGCTTAATACAGAGCTCTTAGGATCTTTTATTCCGGATAATCGAATTTTTTTAATTTTTGGTCAGACTCAGTAATGAAATAATTATAAACTTTCGTAACGTTAAAGAAAATATTATTTTTGTTTTTATAAAAACAATAAAGTTACATAAGATGACAATTACGGCACAAATTTACATATAAAATAAAACAATGATAATAAAAAATAAATTGAAATAATGCAGGTTGTGTTACATTGTTTTAAAAAGAAAAATATAATCCATGAAAATGTATATTTAAACACTTCATTAGCGACATGGTGTTTAATTTTTTGATCTGCTGAGATGATTTTAATAATTCTTTGGTTAATAAAATTTTTTAGTATCTAGTTAACAAAAAATCTAACGATTAAGTGTTTTTTTTTTTTTTGCCTTAGTATATTTTATCACTCAATCTATTTGTATGCAAAAACAAAATAGCCACATCAAAAAAAATCGATGTTTGTTGCTCATATTCGAGAACCTGACATTACGTTTTCACAGTTACCAACTGCTTTTTTATTAATTCATCACGCATCTAACTACAGCAATACAGTGATAGTAAAATGCTGTTTTTTGTTTTATTATATTTTTATTTTTCTTATTTACAAAGAGAATTTGATCGTCTTCTTAGTTCTATCAGTAATAATCAGTGATTGTTAAGCTACATGTCCCAGTTCGGATCTGGAAAATATCTAAATTTTATAACAAACACAAAACAACATTTTTCCTCATCAAAAATATGTTATACGGTTTAAGTAAAGGTATACGTATTCCTAATGATGAAAAAATTATAGAGCTTGGAATGTAGGTATAGTTAGTTACACTCCTTTCACAATGTATCAATGATTATAATTTTTTTAACAGTAAACCCTGGATTTTTGTTATTTTTAAAATCCGAGAGTGAAATTTAAGATGAACGATTTGATAATCAGTTATGTTTTTTTATTTATATATTAAGTCCTAATTGATTAACACATCATCTGCGTTCTTCACGTGAGACTATAGAAAGAAAAATGAAAACTTCAATTTGATAGGAAAAACCTGTCCGAAAACCTATAGGAAATACCTATGATAGATATTGTAAACGTTGTTCAGAAAACTAGCAAAATCGATAAAAGAAATGGAATGAAAAATAAAGTACTAAAAATGGAAACTGCCTATCATCTAACAAAGAGCATTTAAAATAAAAATATTCCTGTCATATTACTTCAAATTGAGGCACTATGAAACAATAGTCCTACCAGAAGCACTGCATGAGGAAGCATATTTGAAGTTTTCTTAAGAACAAGAAATAGCAAAAAGAGAAAAAAACTTCTAAGAAAAATTTATGTACCAAAATATGAAGATGGAATTTACAAACTGAAAAGTGAAAAATACATTTACAAGTACTCATAAGAATTGAGAACTTAATTCGGAAAGAAGAATACAGATTTATGGAAATTTATGCAGAATGAACAACCAAAGATTGAGAAAACAAATATTTAATTACTACATAAATAAAGACACTACACTAACTGGTCTAAAGAAAAGAAACAAATCTAAAAACATTTAACATTTGTAAGGATCTGTGTAAAGACTGAGATAAATTTATAAAAGTAATTCAAGAATCTAAGTTTCAAGAGAGAAAGAAAAAGAAGGGTATAAAACAGAATAAATGGACGGAAGAAAAGCGACAACAACAGAGGAAAAGAATGAAATCCTTTTAGGAAAATAAAACCAACTCAAAACTATGCGAAGCAAACGTGATCCGTACCGGTCTAAACGAAAAGAAAAAAAAAATTCAGTAATGAAATCAAATTATTTATTATTTACAAAAAATTGATTGGAGAATGAAATAAGACCCTTACAAACTTATTTTTATTTATGTGAATCATGCTATTAAGTTTCAAACTCAATAGCAATTAAATTAGCGCGTCTAGTATAATGAAATTATTTATATTTGCTTATAGAGTAATAAAAAACTAATTTTCTTTTTCAACTGTAATACAAAATAAATTTACAACTTTACACTTTTTCCATTAGAATATATTATAGTTAATCATGATAATTTTCATTTACCTTTTAAATGTAAGTATATGGATATATATTATTATGCAATTTTTTCTCCATCGTCCGTTTACTTGTCTCATAGTGAAAGAGTAAAACGTTAGATAAAATCCTTACTCAGTTAACTATTAAACTTTGTTTATTACAAATGTACGATTATGAAAAAAATATTATTATTAAAAGTGAAATCAACCCTGATTCAGTATCTTTTTCCACAGTAGATAATTTACAAGTGTTTCGTTCAAAACAAAAATTGGGTCAGATTATACGCGTATAAAGTTAAAAATTAATGTTCCTTATTTTTATGAGAAAATAACGTATTATTCTACTCACTCATGAGTGGACAGTTAATTTACTTGAATCATAATTAATTGACGTATATGATTTTTAAATGCAAATAATTTTAATAAAAATTAAATAATAATAAAAAAAAAGTTGTAGCTTTAGAAATTTATTTAATTCATCTATTTATTCAGTTCAAATACAAATAAGGAAGAAGTAACCCCTAAATTGAGATGTTTTTTCATTTATTAGCTACTCTAATATAGGATGTGATGCAAGATGTATTCCTTCTATTTAAATTAATCTATGTATCTCCACCAGAATGTATCGGTTATCACCTGGAATATATTTCTGGCATCTTACTACTTATTCCTATGAGGTTTAATTAATTACAGAATATTAACAAATGAGTATAGTATTTTCATAAATAATATATTTTTTAATAAATACAGATTTAATTTTTTTTATACTAATGTACTGAACCTAATGTTACTTACAGTTAGGTAGTAACGGTTATTAATCTCATTCCTATCAATCATAAGTTAGAACCATTAATTGTACCCCAACGGCAAAGGATATGGTACTATTATAAAAGATTCAAAATATATAAACTTGAAACGGAGTATAATAAGGAATTAAATATTAAGATATGAGAGCACTAAATATCAGAAATTTCAGTTTTTTTTATAGTAAAAAATCCTTAGTGAAAGCAAAATTACAAAGGATGGATGAAATAAGGCAGAATCAAAAGAAGGCTGATAAAAGTAAGGGAAGTAATAATGCTAAAACAACTTGGTTTAAATAGAGTGTCCCACGAAGAAATGGAGAAACTTCCAAGACACGTTCACCCGGATCTCAGCTCCTCTAATAAAAAGAAGCCATACTGTAATTTTTGGGACCCAAATTAAGGAGTAAAGTTGGTGGTTTCTTATACAATTTGAGCTCGGAAAAAGGATAAAACAGGTTCCACAGCTGTAACTTAAGTGATTTTAATGGCATTCGACGTAAAACACAAAATTCGGTATGAAAAAACAATTTTTCTTTTGTTTTTAGTACAAGATATTTGTTAAGTGACTGATAAATGCAGAAGATTTAGTTACATAACTGGTAGGGAATTTAACTTTAAGAAAATTAATGTAAACACAGCCAATAAAAAGAGCCTGATATTCACGTCGAGCAGCTTCAGAATTTCCGTTACAAAATCTATCAACAAAAATGATATTGTCATATTCCTCGTTAGAAAATTGAAACTGCATTTTTACACAACGATGTGATAACACTACACTTTCTTTATCTGTATGATAATTTATGACAACAGTTTCAAACGAAGTACATCATTTTCATTGTTGAACAGATGTTAGTATTACCATCCTGTACAACAAATTTTTTAAAAATATTTCTAAATTAACACACATTTCAATTTAGTTTTTTACCTAATTATTTCGTTTTACCTGTGCAAATTATTGAATATACACAGCTAAAATATTTTTTTGTAAACTTTGTATTTGTTCTAAGATTATTTTCAGTAATTAGCGTTTTTTTTTTAAAGGAATGTTTATTTGGTACAAAAAGGATACGATTTTTTATCTATTTTTCATCTATTTTGCTTCAATAAAAAACCGATTTAAAAAAATGTTTATTTACTTTTTGTTAACTGTATTTTCATTAATTTTTTCAGAATTAAATTTCTACAAGTTTTGTTATAAATATTTCGCATTTAATGAACATTAAACGCAAAATTTACTAGTAAATGCATTATTTTTGTTTGTATTAAAATAACTTTTTTAACAATCAATTTTACTACAAATCTAAAAAAACTTGTTATTCGACACCGAATTTTGTGTTTTACGACGGATGTCTTAAATTCTCCACTCGGACACCTCAGCTGTAAATAAGAAAGCATCAACAATACTTCTTAATTTGGGTCTGAAAAATTACAGTAGGGCTTTTTTTCTTAAAAGAACTGAAATTCGGGCGAAATATTTTGCTAGCCGTAACTCAAAAACAAAGCGCTTTCAGTGCTATATTTATATGAACGTATTTCATTAGTTTCACCAGAGGAAGAAACGGAGAATCTACAGGACATGTAAGAGTCTCCGTTTCTTCAAGGAACACTCTATATTTAATATAAATTCTGCATTAATATTATTAAAAATATTTGAAAAATGTAGCACTTTGTGTAATAGAAAAAAAAACAATAAAGGCTTTTAAAACTTGGCGTTATTGGTAGAAGGATGTTAAAAATAGGTGACTGATAAAATACGAAATAAAGAAGGCTAAGATGATTAGGAAAGAAGAAAAATCTGTGTCAGTATTTTCAACAGAAAGAGACAAACAAAGTTCGTAGGCCATATATATTAAGACATCCAGATTTAATTGTTTTTGTAATATAGAAGCGTGTAGAATTTAATTTAAAAACTATATAGAAAAACAAACATTGAAATATATAAAATAGATAAATGAGGACGTAGGATGTTGGAAAGTTGTCTACGTTAAAGGAATAGTGTAAAACAGTAAGGGATTTTATTTGCTAAAGTAAAAAGAAACTCACACCAGGTAATTAGAGAATTTTACTAGTTTCTCACTGATTTTTTTCCTGTCCTTTTATACTGTAGCAAGTAAAAGAAGCTAAATCAATTGAAATAGAAGTACACAGATTTACAAATAACTCCTTCATTTTGTTCTATCACAAATGTACACGTATGAATTCATATGCTGTAAGAAAAATCAAATATAATTATCTTTTCTTTTCTTTTTTTACCTTAGGTAGTTTACACATGTTGTAATCATAAAAATACTACACTAGATAATGCAAATATACAAATAAATGTGCCATTCATCTGAAATAATGCATTATATAATATATATTCTCCATTCACTCAGTAGCGAATAGGTGAATTAATTATAAACGATAATGTAAATGCATTTAAAAAAAATAATTAGTTGTGATATAATTTTCAGAATTTTTTTTTTTAATTAACCTTTGTGGCTTGCAGATGTAATTATACGTCTGTGTTTATATAAATCGAAAAAAAAGATAGTTAAATCACCAAGTTTTCTTGTCTGTTAAAAAAAAACTGTTTAAATAATACGAAATATGACGTTCACAGCTTTCAAAGCAATATTATCATGTTGAGCTAGTTATGTTTTTTAGTTAAAAACAATACAGAACAATATAAATGGTTAACGGTGATTTATAAAAGGTCGTTATAAAAGGCACATCATAATATATTAAATAATAGTATTAAATTGGTTATCCGTCGACATACAAAATGATTGGTTCTACAAAATTTAGTTGCGTTTCAACCTTTGCAATTCGTTTCGTACAACATTTTGGTTGTGCTCCAACAGACGTCACATGAACCAAAATGTGGCCAACAACTTTATAATTTACAGTTCTCACCGGAATGAACTTTCGGTGTTACTGAACTTTTAAGTTTATTTAAAAAATTTTTTTTTATTCTTTTGATCGACAGAAAGAGATGATTGACATTATCTAAGTTGAGAATCTATACCTATTTATTTATTTTTTTGTTATGAAAGAGCGAGCATCAACAGTTATGGCCATTAGCCCGGTGGAAATTTGTAGCGTATGAAATGATGCCAGAATTAACTGGAATTTGATGATGACCGGAATTTGAACCTGAGATCTCCACACGAAATGCCAAGACGCTACCTACTTAGCCACGGAGGTCGGAAGATTTATTTTATTTTAAGAATAAGAGGATTTAATTAGTGTTTTGCGTAATATTATATTTCTCTATGTATTTGCAGCTCACGTTTTAAAAAGGTGTATCATTACACGACAAAGTAATAAGAAAATTATTCTTTATCTCATAAATAAATGATAATGCGGTTAAAAAAATTATTATTTCATTATTACTTTTAATGGAATAAAAATAATTTGAAATTTTAACATGTGTTTTTTTGTTGATAAAAAAATAAACACAAAAAAAGATTCGCAAAACGACAAAAAGCAGGTAAATTTTTTAGCTCTATTAGTTAAGTATGTTTATATATCAAACAAAGGAAATAAGACGGTATCTTTCTCCTTATTTTATTGACACTTTCCTCTCAATGTTACATAACAATTATTTTAATAATAAATATTACTTGCCTAACATTTTTAGTACTTTTATATCTTTAGCAATATCATAATTTATTATAAAAAATCACCCCGAATTTTGTTATATCTTAATGTTTTGTGGACCTTATCCAAAAATAGTAAAATAATGTTAAAGAAAAAATATATATCCATGAATATATTCCTGATATCTATTTTTTTATGTATATCTTAGTAACGATTTAATGTAAATATTATTAAAATTTGATTCTTTATTATTTATGTATAAGGGAAATTGATTTTGGTTAAATCGGTTGAAAAAAAAAATGGTTAAACAGTTATTGAACGGGCACTATTATCTCTAAATAAATAAGCATATTTCAAATTTGGAATAAAATTATTTTCTATTTGATGTAAAACATTTGGAAGGTAATTTACGAATAGATTACACAGGAAATACAATATAATAAAAAACACCCTCTAATATTGTTTTTTTAATTTCTCAATTTTTTTGGGACTAAAGCTAAAAAATAACAGTATAAAATCTATCACCAAATTTTATTCTATGAATATAATTCTGATATGTATTTTATGTTATATCGTACTAATGGTTTAATTTTTTTTTTAAATCATGAAATTTGGTCTGGTAACTTTTATATAGAGGGTACTTAATTTTATTAATTAAAAAAAAAGCAAAAATAATAATAATAATAAAAATCAATAATTAAACGGTGGGTCGAAATTCTATCTATGATGAGGTACAATACCTTGAATTAAGTTTATCTTTATAAAAACTTTATTATTGCGTGATTTTGAATAGTAAAAAAAAATATAGTCAGTGATTTGAAAGATATTGAGAAAGTCTTCACTTATCTAATGTAGATTTGTTGAATCCGGGCTTCGTTACTGATTCATGTTGACATATTTCTGCATTGTTATTCCTAGAATGCTTTGTTAATTAATACGCAGGTAATAGATTTCTTTCTGGAAGAGTAATGAATAGGTGATGGGGTTGAAATATAGACTGTTCGGGCTAGGCCTCAAAGTTTCAAATTTTTGCCGCGGGCATCCAGATATTTGTGCTATACAGATACACGAATGTAATACATGAGAATGGAGACAGTGTGGACTTTATCAATGGTCAGCAGACTGTCTCCGTTCTGGATGGATTCATTCTTTGATATTCTGTCACCATTCTTTGATAAAAAAAAACTTTATCAAAGATCCACAAGTTAAATTTTTAATTAAAAGGTATCTTATCGCAAAATTAAATTTATAATAATATTTATAACGTTTTACAGGTCTGACAAGTTGCCATGTAACATTTTTTTACTTTCTCGGTTGGCAATGTCTCTAAAACAATAATCCGTTTTAAAATTTCATAACTATTTAATTTTTAATCTGTTTTGAACGAGCAAAGTACAGTACTATAAATTAGAATCTATAAATTAGATTTCTTTGAATTTAATTTATAGATTCAAAGAAATTTATAGAATTAGAAAGAGATGTTAATCCTTAAAAAAAAGAACTCGTAAAACTAGCAACCACCGATGGACATTGCACATAAGAATGTTAAGAACGTCTGAAAAGGCAAAAACAGCAGTTCTTCGACCAGTTATAGGTGATGGAAGGTGTAGCTATTATGCAGAAAAAGTCTGAGCTTGGTGTGATGCAGGATCAAGCCAAAATAGAGAAGGCCTTGGATACAGAGATTATACAACATGCAGTTATGAAATCTTCAAAAGAGAGAGCTTCTAAGGAGAGGGTGAATACTTCAGCCGCCCCAAAAATCTCATTGGGGTGTGCATAAAGTTTGGACTCTAAAAACAACGCTACATCTAGTCGGTTTCAACTGATGCAGGCGGCAAAACCTCTCTGGTGTAGGAAAAGGATGAAGAAACCATCTCTGAGGCCTCAGAGGGTGGAGAAAAGAAATAAGAAGGCATGACCAAAGGGAAAACCTAGGCGACAAAAAAATGTCAATATAGATTTTCTAAGTTTTCGGCTATATTTTATTTTCAGAAATGTTTTAAATATTTTTTAGTTTTGATTATCAGGGTGGGAAAGTTTTTATCTCTTTATTTCTTTTTTTTTGTTTGGGGTAAGGGCTAATGACCAAAGTAGTCGATGCACGTAATCCCCTCGAAAAAAAACCAAAAATCCAATGCCAGGAGAGAAGAACAACTTTGTTGTCAGCTTTTTTAATAACTTGCAGTGTCGTAATTATTATAATGTTATGAAATAATTAGTTTTCCATTTTCCTAATAATCTATTCTATCAGTTAAATTAGATATACGTATAATCAAATTATTGGTAACTTAAGATTAACATATTTTTTTTTATGTAATCAAATACTTTTAATTTCAAGTTTAATTTATAAATAGTTTTCAAATGGCACTTTGTTTTTAGTGATTTATCTTTTGATTTAAATAAATTATCTGAAAATAATGAAATAAAATAAATTATTAAATGAATATTAAATATGAGGCATTTGAATGTACCTTACTCATAAAGCAACCAATGTATAATATTATCTATACATTAATATGAATAATGGATTAATTATGTATATGTTTTGAAATAATTTAATATTTTTTTATCCAAGTATCCTAGATATTATTCGTTTTAAAAACCGGTTTACAATTAATTTTATGATCATTATAGAGTAATACTGGATCGGGAAAATCTTGTATAAATAAAGTGGTAATTGACAAGTTTAATGTTACTGTATGAAAGATACAAATATTAAGGAAGGTAAAAAGTGAGTTTTTATTATTATTATTATTATTATTATATATATATGGCGTGATATACACATAATTTAATGAATGTATAAAAAAATGCTCTTATAAGTTTATAGTAAGTTGTTATCAAAGGAATCGAGTTGAATGCATACAAATGAGTAATAATCATGATTTTTTCATCGACAAGAACATCTATAATTGAGTTTTATATTCTAAGTAAAAGAATATTTCGTAAAATTATGCATTTAAAGTACTCTATCTAAGGTTACCAAGTAGAAATTCTTCTGTTATATAAAATTTTAATTTTTTTCTTTCTTAATATATTATCATGCGCTCGTGGGTGTGTGTGTGTGTGCACACACACACACACTTACAATGTGCCGTTAAGTTCTCAAGTGCAACATATAAATATAAAAAATGCATTAATATTTATTCTGAATAGTTTTGTGACTGTTTGAACATAATTTTCCTTCGTTGAATTTGTTTTTCATTTCACGAAAAACATAAGTATTTAAAGAGAAAGTATTGATGGAAAAAGTATAGTGACCATATCATAAACGGGATACCCCCAAATCTTTACTTTTTAGGGTCCAATTAGTTCAACTAAACCAAATAAACATGTATGTATGTGTGATTTTATTTCAATTTGGTTCACATATTTCTATATATCGGGAAATGAACATATTACTTTTTCAAAATTCGTTAAGGAGAGCGATATTGTTAAAAAAAATTTTAATTTTCTTCTGACATTTTAGCAAACGACTTTGTAATACAAATTTGTTACATACACGTATAAACACGCATTACATGGACGTATAAATAATAAAAAAAAAAAAAAATTAATTAAACCTACCTCTTAAAACTGAAATATATGTGTTTTGTTCTTTTGCTATATCTCCCTTCAGTTTAAATATTTTTCAAAAATTCTTTGAAAACTTTTACTTCATATTTAATTTTTTTATGAAGACACTTTTTTATCATTTCTTATCAAGAAATGTAACAATTTCTTTAAATTTTAAATCCCAATTTAAAATGCAAAAAAGCTTTTGGAATTATCTTTATAATTTAACCTTTATTAAAGTGGGTATTAGATTTAGTAAAAGCTCTACTTAAGAAATGTTTTTAAGCTTAATCTTAAAAATCTTAGAAGATTCTTTCTTAAAAATTATTCCCCACCTCTAAGGTTCTAATTATTTTAATTTTTATTGTTAAAAGGTAAAAATCCCTTAGAGTCGCCAGTGGGTGACTGGAGGAGCAGAAATTCTGCTCGGCGGCGTTCTTAGACATCCAACAGGCCTTTGATAAGGCGTGGATACCTGGCTTACTCTACAAGATAAAGCTACATCTTCCTCAATCCTACTTCCTAGTCTTTCGGAATTATCTTGACTGGCGTTTTTCACAGGTGAAATATAATGACTAGTTTTCAAGGTTCTTTGATATCGGATCAGGCGTCCCTCAGGCTCTGTGTTGGGACCTGTTTTGTATTCCATATTCCCTGCGGACATTCCGGTTCTAGATGATTGCATCGTCGCCACGTCCGCTGATGACACTGCTATCCTGACCGTTAACAAAAACCCTGGACTAGCCTCGCAGAAACTACAAATGGCGCTAGATCGTGTCTGATCGCGGCAGACACTGATTAATCCTCCACAAAAAGTGGAGGATTAATCAAGGTAAGTCGAAGTACGTCACATTTGCCATGCGGAAAGGTCCCGATGTGTACTTCGATGGTGTTTTGATCCCGCAAATGGAGACTGTGCGGTATCTGGGACTTCACCTGAATCGGCGTTTGACATGGAAGTGTCACGTGAGGATGAAGAGGAAACAGCTAAACGCAAGGTACCTTCATTGGCTGCTACGGAGGAACTCAGTCCTCACGTTACCCAACAAGATCTTAATTTATAGGGCTATCCTGAGCCCAATCTGGACGTACGGTGTAGGATTGTGGGGAAAGGCTAGCACTAGTAATGTGGAAGTTATACAACGATTTCAGAACAAAGTAGCGAGGGTAATTGCCGAAGCTCCGTGGTTCACGCAGAATGATGAGATTCACGATTATCTGGAGCTCCCTCTTTCGGTTCGTGAGATTACACAACAACGCAATGTCAAATACATGCAGAGGCTTGAGAATCATGTAAACCACTTTGCAATTAATCTACTAGATAACAGCAGAGATGTCCGACGGTTGAAACGAGCCCATGTACTCGACTTAGGGTCTGCGTAACAGTTTGGAATTTAACACCGTCAAGTTTAGTAGTGTTGTATCTAATTTCTTGTTACTTTTCTTTCTTTTTCTTTTTTATTTGTTATTAATGTTTATTTTGTGGACTATATGGTGCTTAAATTAATGGTATGTGATTTATGACTGAGCTTCAAATTCCATATTTGACTTTAAGTTTGCTTGCAACTGTTTATTGTGTATTATTTATTTTGGGGGTTCCTTAAGGACCTTCTTATCACGTGCTTTTGTCAGGAAACTTACTTATGGCTCTGCAGGAGAGCCGATTGTAATTATAATTGTTATTGAGCAGAAAAAAAAAATTGTTAAATGATTTTTTTGGTATTTTTCTTCATCACTTAAAGGGCTATTAAAATTAAAGTAGATTTGGCGTCTACAAATTCTGGAAATAAAATGAGAAGAAATTTTTTTCTTTACTTTCATAAAAATTATTATGTTTTTTTTTTTATTATTTAAAAAAATTCTCATATAATTTCTTTTTTTGTTAAGGATCACTTTCTTAATAAATGAAATTTTCCTCATTTTTCCCAATAAAGTAAGGAAATCCGTAAAATCAAAGTTTTTTTATTCGAAATTTGAGAATTTTGACTTAAATATTATTTTGGTAATCACTACTTGATCGGTGTAGCTGGAAAAATCATCACTTCGTAAGCTTTTTTCTGGTTACACTCACATTTTTTCTTATCCATTATTTCATTAAAAAATAAATACAATTTTGAATAAACAAGTACTATTATAATAATAGAAAATAATAAATATGATATTTCATTTAAAATACAATGGAGAAATAATAACAAATATTGGAAAAAGTCAATTTATTTTGTATTAATTATATTAATTAGACTGAATATATTAATGAAATGTTAATCTATATTTTTCTAGTCTTTGGTAATGCAAATTTTTCTATTCTTTTGTAAATTTTAAAGGACATATAAAAATTTAATAACTTTTTAAGTAAAGTCGTGAGGCATGTAAAATTTGTTGATGAGTGAAGGAGCGACAGTTAGCATTGTGTTGCCAATGACAGACCGAGTGTGTAATATAGAGATTGTCACGCATGCTCCTTATGTAAGTATTATTCTGCGCGATACATAAACACTTGTCTCACTGACATTAACATTTTTAGATTATAGAATTTAAAACTTGCTTTTTTTTTCTTCTATTTTATCATATTAAAATATGAAGCCTATGTAGTTCTTAAAAGGAGAAACCTTTCAATTTTTTCAATAAATATTTAAATACTAATATATTGTATTTCTCTTTGTTTTTTATCTCTTAAATTGTTATTTTAGCGTTAGCGCATTTCTATATGAAGGAGGTAATAGATACTTTCGAGATTTAGTTTTTGATATCTTTTTATTCTACATAACTTTTGACTTTCTCTTGATATAAATAAAGAATATATGTAAAGAACTGTCTCCTACTCTTAATAACAAGCGATATGTCTTGAAAGATAGGACACTAATTGCCATTAAAGTATTGAAGTAAAGAGCAGTGAGTGGACGTATATAGCCAATTACTTTGTATTGTTTGATATTCTTAAAGCACCATTATCAAAGTTGATGTTTATAAAGAAACGCTGTTATTGTCGCGCTTTATATGCTTGTACAAGAAAAGCTGAGAAACATCGGAGGTATATTATTTAAAATTAGTTTTTTTACAATTTCACAAAAAAATATTTTAAAAGATTTCTAATACAAATTCTTGAATTTCACCAACCCTGAATGCAATTTCTAAAGAATCCATTCCTCTTTCAACAGCCAAATGAAAATTACATCTTAGACTTTTCATGGTTTTTACTTTTGGAGTTTCACCCTGTTTGCAAAAGCTTACGACATACAAATGTTGCAGCAGAATTTTCAGTCGTACAGGAATTTTTTGTGTAGTCAAGCATAAACCCATCATGATCTGAGAAAAGTTATCAAATGTCTGATTTATTACTTTAACTAAAAATCTTTTATGCATAAAATAATAATTGGTTTAGATGTGAACGATTTACTCAATTGGAAGAGATGCATCAAAAGACTATTATGGTTTCTTTGTGATAGTCGGAAAAAGAACTGAATTTAGCGATTTTGTTTATGTGAGATTACTTACGGAATACTGTGTGCGTAGTGGAAATAGTCTAGTGGTCATGTTTCTGTTTGATATTTGTTATTCAATGTCTGGTGTTTATTATTGGCCAATTATTAATGAACACTGTTTTATTTAAGTCGCTAATGATTCTTTTCATTGATGCAACTATAAACAAAAAGTTAGAAAAAACATTTTTTTAAATATTATTCTTAAAAAAATCACAAACTTTGATTCTTCTGTTTATTTTTTTATGCATTTTTAATATTTTCTATAAATGAATGTGAAGATTTTTTATACATGGACACCGACCGTGTGAGTTTAGACTTTAAAAATATTTGATTGTTATTTTAATGTATTTTTTTATTATTAGATTTAATTTCTATGTAAGCATGATTTTTGAAACAATTTTTAAATATTTTAAACCTATTCTATGTAAATATTTTTAGTTTTGTATGTGAGGTATTTTTTATTCTGAATATTTTGTACACTACAATTTCTGATATATTATCATATTTTCTTAATAAAATTAAATTTTAAGAATATTATCTTATATGATTGTTAGTTACATATCTTTATTTTTCTTGTAAAAAAAAAATTACAAAAGAGTGGTCGAATGAGATTGACCGTTTTCAGTTCTAAATATCCGATAAGGCTAAATAAACATGTAAATTCCTTTGATTTGAACCTGTTTGCCAAATTCGAAAAATTATACTTTTCCAAAACCCATTTCAGTTTTATTAATTGTGATTATTATTTTTTTTTAATGTTTTATCAATTTGCAATTTTCAAGATATTGTTTTTTTTCTCTCAATATTAAGACATTTTCCCTTTCCAATAATTAAAATTTTATTAAAGCATCCTAGTAATAAATTAAGTTTTTAAATTAACTATCATAAATTTCCTTTATAAAATTTTATTGTTTTAATAGCTATAGTGCTTTGCCTTAAGGAACTTTAAAATTTTTATAATAATGAAAAGCACCGAGAACAGTATTTCAATTACAGATAATATTATAAAACAGAATAATAATTACATTGTGATACGAATTTTTTTTATTATTATCCAATCAATAAAAATATTACTTTTGTATTATTAATACTTTATTAAACGATAATATAATTAAAAATGATTGTATTTATGGATCATTAAAAGAAAATGAAGAATTTCATTGTATTTTTTGTACTTTAAAAAAATACTTTAATATATTTATACTAAATTTAACTCAAACTTGATTTTTTAGTACACAAAAACACAGCCCTCTGATGAAAATATATATATATATATTTATATTTACATTTACAAAAATTAATTAAATTAAATAAAATTATATTTAAAATATTTAAAAAATAAATAATTAATTTTTTTTCCTATTGTGTACGTTGCAATCTGTTCAACTAGTGAACAATAAACATCCCAATGAAATAATGATAATATGTATGACATGTGGATAAGGTATAGTCATGTACAGTATCAGATCGATCATTCCTGAGACGTCTGGTTAATTGAACCTCAACCACCAAAGTACACCGGTATTCACTATTTAGTATTACAATTTGTATAAAAGCAACTTTCTTTTACTAGGATTTGAACCTCAGAACTTTCGACTTCAATAATCAGCTGTTAAACAATTGATTTGCGATGAAGCGTTAACCACTACATTAGCCCGGTAGGGTTATAAATAATATTTAAATACATTTTTCAACACAATGAAATCTTTTCAAGTTTAATAATTAAACATTTTTTTATAATAATAAAAAAATAATTTAGAAATTAAAATTATTAAAAAATTTTAATTAAGATTTTAATTAAAAAGATTTAAGATTAAAAGATTTTAATTATTAAGATTTATTGCATTAAGATTATTTAATTTTATAAAAAATACAATTAGTCAAATTAATAATTATAGCATATTGATTCAAACAAAAAAAAAATCTGCTAAATAAAACTAAAATTTAAAAATCTAAAACATTTTGCCTTTTTGAAAAAAAAAAACATTTATGGTTTTTATGGTGTAGGTGCAATTATTACTAAAAAAAGGATAGAATGATATACAAGAATGTAAATGATTGGTGGCTATAAAATATAATATAAAAAAAGCTCAAAAATTAAATAGACTGATTACTTATTTTTAAAAAAAGTGGAAAAAGAAATAAATTTTTTATAAAATCTTGAACACAGACAAATAAGTTGTAAAGGATATAAACAAATAATAAAGGATCTTATATTATTTACGTAGTAAAAGGAAGTCTACAGGGTAAAATATACAGGAAAATAAAAATTGCAATGTATAAAACTAAAAACAGAGTATGTAGTTATTATCTAGCAGATATTTTAAAGTTAAAAGAAGAACGAGGAGTAGTAAAAAATTGAATAGTGTAGTTACCAGTTCACTGAATCAAGACAAAAATGTAATTTCTAACTTTAAATGAGTTTTTAAAATATAATTTAATTATAAATTACATTGCCTGAGATTTTTATATTATAATATTTAAATTTATATTGAGAAAGTTAAAAATACAGTATAAAAAAAGAATAATTTTTATTAAAGGTAAAAGTATTATTTAATATTTAAATATACTATTTATATATTAATGTAATGAAATAATAATATTCAAAAAATCTTATTGTTTGAGAAAAGTATTTGATTTATTAATACTAATTATTAAAAATATCAATTAGGAATTAAAAGGAACGGAAATAAAACCGATTCAAATAATTGACATAATGAATAAAGTTAACTGTATTAACATGAAATTGAAGAAAAGGATTCTTCTTAAATTTATATACTCGTTGCTGCTTCCTTTATCCTGGATAGTACTTAACATTCCCGGGAATCGGGATCTTGTTCTAGAGTCCGGCATAACCAGAGGCTCATTATTGACCAAACCATGTGAAAGTTTCTGAATAAAATTAAGAACTGCTGTCCCAGAAAACCGGTTTCCCTTTTAATGGGGTATCGGATATACAAATCGAACTGGTTTTGGATTCACCAAATCGAAACAGTTCACCTCAGCTTTATTTTACTCTTTGACATTTACGTTTCTTAGCGATTTGATAGACGACTACTAACATCTAACCATCCTGTTTTTGATCTCTTTCTGCGACGGATTTAATTAAACAACTTTATAAAGTGTTTGAAAATATTTAATATTTTATTTATGCCATAGGCCATTCCAGGTTATTTAACACAACATATCCTCTGAAGTATATTTTATCACCATTTATTCCGGGTGGTCTATCGATAGCATAATTTTCAAAATTTATTTCATAACGTTAATAATTGTATTCATTCCTTTTTTAAGGAAAGCATTATTTCATTTTTTATTCTCTCCTTTTTTATTTTTAGCAAAAATCTATTAATGAAAGCTGCTTAAAAAATTATTTTGTAAAAATATATTAGAATTACGATTAATTTATCCTAACTTTGGTGGAGGTGTATTTATTCACAACTTTGATCTTTTCTAACACGGAAAAAGCAAAAATAAAGATATAATTTATTTTACTTTACCATTAATTAATTTTTTAAAAGATTTAAAAAAGATATTTTGGAGTTGAAATCCAGAAAATAATGTAATTATTGTAAATTTTATCTTATAAGTAGAATTTAATTCTGAAGAGTGTTTTGGAGGTTTAGAGAAAAGAAATGTTTCTTATAAATGAAGTTTAGATACTGATAAATCATAATAGATTAATTTAGGGTTGCCGCAGTTGTTAATATCCAATCAACTTCTTTGTATAAAGCAACATAATATTCCCAAGATAATGCATAATATAAAGCAGTCAACAATTTCGCTTGCTTCATCAACTGGTATTGCTATGACTATTACAATTTTTATTTATAATAAAAATTATATATATATATATATATATATATATATATATATATATATACTGGAACAGTAAAGCAGGACTAAGTATATAGTGTTAATAAAAAAACATTTTGATAATTTGCGAACAAATGAAGAAATTAAAAAAAAAACCTTTAATAATTCATCTATTTATACTAAAATGGGTAATGGCTGATTTTCTTTATTAAATGCCATAACCATAATCGATTATAAATTCTTGAAACTATTTACAAGTAATTTCCGGAAATGGAGCGACTATTCAATAATAACAAACATCCAAAATTAAGCTGATAAGAAAAATTGAATAATGAAATAATTTTTTACTTTTTTTTTCATTGAGCTGAATGTATTTTTGCATATTAGTACATAAAATCCATCAAACTTCAGTAGATATTTTGCCATAAGACGACTTAAATTTTGTTCACGATATGGAATGACTGTTCAGTTAACAAATAAAATATATATTATTTATTTTAATCGGTGCATAAAAATAGATTATACAGATCACATAAAGAATGGGTAACAGAAAGATCTGCCGAAGCATTTTCCTGGATGGATCAAAGAAAACCGTTGTAAAACCTTGATCAAAATAGGATCAAGGTATGCGCAATTAGTTGTAATTAAAATCCGTATTAATTATTTAAAATGTAAAAATGATAAAATAATGTAAATGTAAACAGATGACGATACTAAATAAAAAGAAAATAACAATAAACTGATTCACAATTCAGAAGACTTTAATAAAAATTGTATTTGAGTATACATTTAGCATCAAGAAACTCGAATATGCGAGGGTCAAGTAAAAATATTCAATTACTTTTTATTGGATACATATAAAAAATTATGTAATTTATTTTTTTTTAGCCAACGTCTTACATAAAAGGAAAATAGTAGTAGGAAGAATGTTTTTTGTACATAGTTCAACAGAAAATTTTTTATAAGCATTATAAAATGTGGAAGAAAACTGTTAACATTTGAAGATGCAGAAAATTCAGATATTTTTTTAAAATTAATATTATTTAAAAGTTCGATGATAGAATAAGACATCATTACCTTCAGGAAAAGCAATGCGTAACAACAATAAGAAAGAAAATGAGGAAATATAATCCAAACCAATAAATTAAGATATTTATTCTCCTGAAAGACAATTTACACTGAGTTTTTTTTTATTCAATGTATATTTTATTTTATGCGTACATACACTACACTAGCTTTATTCTGTAGGGAAAAAATATGTATAAAACGTGTACTTTTAAATTTAAATCACTAATTCCAATGTCTGATACAGAAACAGTCTGTTCATTTGTTATTCGATGAAAACAAAAACGTAATTAAAAGAACAAAATTAAAGTTAAATAATATTTGAAAAACGTTTACCGTAGTTCTTATTGGTGTTATTGATATTCTGACGAAAAAAAGGCCAAAAAATATTTACATAATTTAAGATACAAAATACATAAATAAATATTAAATTGATCAAAACATTAAAATTTATTTTTCTAATAAATATAATTATTAAATAAGTATAAATTTATGTCAGCAATATAACAACAGGTTTTAAAGGCTATACACAGAATTATAAGTACTACCTTGTAGTTATAAACAGGTTATAAAATGTGATGCCCTGCTTTTCAAGTTCTACAGAATTTATAGACTACTTTAAGTTAAAAACTAACTGTTTATATTTATTTTTTTAGTTTTATATATGCATATATATAAAATTAAAAAAATATACATATATATTGTGTGTGTGTGCGCGTGTGTATACAGTTAAAAAAAATTAAAAATGATTCAAATGCTTAAAACTGATTTAAATCTCAGTGAATTACAATTCTTTTTTTTCATTTTTTCAGATTATTTTAAATTATGTTACATTAATAGTATATGAGCAGCAGATAAAATAAGTTATTACCGCAACATTTCAAAAAAAGAAGGTTATCTTTTTATTAACATAACATATTTTTATTATCATACAAATAGTAATAATAATTAAAAACTATCTCTTACCTCTTGCAAAAAAAATAATTCTTCGGCTATTAACTCTCTCATCAGAAATATAAGATGCTTAAAAAATTAGTAAAATATAAAGAAATATTAAAAATTTATGTTCGTTTACATCATTATACCCTAAAAAGTATTTTATCTATTCTTTAAAAAAATTTGAATTGTTAAAAATATTTTTTTTAAATATCAATTTTAGTTGCTTTATATTTTAATTCATTTTTATAATTCCATACTCCTGATTATGAGGTAAATATCCATAGCTTTCGAGATTTTTTAAAATTTTACATAGATCGTAAGTGGTGTTTTTTAAATTATCATTAATTTATTTTATATTAATAATATCTACTTATTATAGGAAAGTTTGATAAAATTTATTAACAGGAAAACTATTGTAAAAAAAACCAACTTTATTAACTAAAAAAAATTATACAAATTTAAATTCGCATAATATCAAATAATAACTTTAAACTAATCGTTGGAGATAACCTAATGCGTTGTTTTATTGAGAAAACAAAATACTACTTTTTGACAATACAGTATTTATTTTTTATCATGATTGAAACATTTAAAGTACGAAATCCATTAATTAAAGCTCATTTTCTTATATTAACTATTTATTTATCTATAAAGAAAAAAACAGGGTTACGCTGACTTACAGATACCGATGGATCAAATGAATTCTATAGCGTGCAAAAATACTATGTCTGACCGGGATGCAAACACGGGACCTCCGGATAAAAGGCAGAAACGCTACCACTTCACCACGTTGATCGGCATTTTATTATGTTTAATAAAATGTAATTACTATTTTTAAAAGCTTTTATTTAACTCGCTTTAGGAATAATCAAATCTTGCAACTGCTATATCTTTTGATCTATTGTATAAAAATCAATAAAAATTGATACATGTATGTAACTTCAATGACAATACAGCACTACAGTGTCGGAATTTGATATGACACCCCCACGCCCCCAAGCACTACCCCTACACTAAGTTTATGCATTTAGATGAAAATTTTCATTTCTCATGAACTATCGTATGAAAATGACTGAAATTTGGTACACCAAGTATGTAACTTCGATGTGTAAAAATAAATATTTTTACTTTTTAGTCTTAATAAACAAACTTGAACAAACAATAAAATTCAGATATAAATATTATTAAGAATTTTTTTTTGGATGTAAAAAGTTTATTGTTCATTAAGACGAAAAAGTAAAAAATTAAAAAAAATTTACAAAAATAAATTTGATTACATATAAAAAAAATTTTTTTAAAACGCTTTTATTTAACTAATATTAATATTAACATTAATAAAAAAAGGAAAAAATTAGAAAAACCCTCTAAAACGTAAAAAATAAGAATTAAATCAAATCGAGAATTTTAAACAAAAAAATATAATATATTAACAAATATAAAAATGCACTGAAAAGTAAAAAATAAATTATATAAATAGCTAATAAATAACCAATAAATAAAAAATAAATAAATGTAATAATTATTAAATTTTAAAATTAAAAGTAATGAAAATATTTAGTTAAATAAAAGCGTGGCGCAGTTTTTATAACAAACTTTTCGAATAAGTATTTTTAGACATTTGCTGTATTTTAAAATATATTTTTTGTTTAATGAGGTTGTTTAATATGTATATACTTTATTTATCTGTAATAAAATAACTTAAGTTTTAATTCTTTGATGGTTCAATTTTGCACCGAGATGACCTTTAAGGGTTAATAAGATTAAAAATAAAAATTAAATTTAGAAATCTTGCACAAAGTTATTACATTTTGACGGTAATCTGAAAAATTATTATCATTATTATAATTGTATTCGTAATTATGAATTCATTAAACAAAAATTCATAATTAATTAAAATGAAACTATAAGTGGAAAGAGAGCGTTCAGTTTGGCTTAGATTACAAGCAGAATTCGAAGATGAACTTCAGCTATGTGAGAACACGTACAAAG